>NC_134086.1:96205137-96514964 GCF_000715075.1 Nicotiana tabacum | reverse complement strand
TCTTCACCAAACATTAAGTAGGAAACATTTTGAAAGAAACAGAGTGAAGTTGGGGATGCTAAAGCCCAATTGAGAACCCTATTCCTCATCATTTGGCTATGAAAATCACCTTCAGGTAAAACAAGCTAAAAGTTTTTTCTGGCCAAGTCTAACTCACTTCAATACCATTGTACGTAAACACGCATGATGAGTATAGAAGCTGTAAATGCAGTACATGGATGATAAAATAGGATTGATACTTTCAAATAACAGGTCAAGAACCTAGTTCTTGTACCAAATGTGAGTAGTTTTGTGCATTCTTTAATACACATCTTAAAAAGGTACAAAACATAACTACCATGTCATCCACCTTTTCAGATCCTACTGTCACGTCTCTTCACTTCAAATTATTCCATCTCCCTCTGAAACGTTGCACTTTACTACGCACAACCGCTATTTCAGAACCGATCCCTATCTCACTCTTTTCATAATTATCCATCATTAATAAAACCCTCTTCTTTTCTCCACAAACCATAAGTCTTCCATTAGAACTTCCTAGAGTACCTTCACTCCATCTTTTCAATGGCTGATACAAAATCCGACATCCCTGCCTCAGTCATCCCTAGTACTAAAAAACCTATGGAGTCTGTCATTCCCTATGAGTCTTTTATAACCACTCCTACTCTCCCCGCTGAAGTCACACCTCACCTAGATTCCCCGTCTCTCTCTATTTCAGAAACCCCTAAAATTGTTGATACGTCCTCTCTATCTTCTGAGGTTCCCCCTAATCAAAGAACAAGTGGAGAACAAGGTCAAAGCCATGAGGTCGTAGAGGGTTCCGCCATTGTTACTGTAGATTTTGTGGTGGTAGTAGTGCTGATTGAGGAAGAAAATATTGTAACTATCTTTGTGGTATCTGCTGACGGCATCCTTCATGAGATAATTTATTAGAGAAAGAGGTACAAGGTATGGGGGAAGAAGGAGCCATAGTGACTGTTGAGGATGTTGCACTAGCAGAAACTACTGGTCCCTCACATGAGGCACCTGATCCCTTTCCGAAGGACCCAGGTCAGGGTTTTCATTCCTAGGATAGTTCTGCTCCTGCATTTGCTATTGCGCCTCTAGACATTCAAGATCCTGAGATGAGGTCCAGTGATGAGGAGGTTTTAGATAACCTGGCTCTTGATGCATTCATAATTAAGAGAAGGGTGGTATCCACTCCTGAGTCTTCCACCAATAGACCTACTACTAGGTTGCAAGCTAAGGTGGCATATGACTCTGCCCTTCAAAAGAGCAGAAAAAGTAGTAACAAGCAAAGGAGGAGATTGGTGAAAGATAATGTGCCCATATATGATAAAGCGGTCCCTGTAGTAGAAGTGGAAGAGGAAACACCAGAGGAACCTGGTTCATTGGTGAGACGGTCCCAGAAGAAGAAGAAGCCTACTTCAGTAAAGAAAGGTTCAACCCCCAGTTCCAAGTTGAAGGATGTTGTGAGTGAGTCCTCGATGTTTGATGAGGATGCGTTAATCAAGTTTAAGGGAAAAGAGAAATCAAGTGGTGGGAAGTCTGACAAATGCAAGTCTGAAACTATTCAGGAACCTAGTTCTCTGAAGATACTGAGGAGTGAAGGCAGTTCCGTTTCAGAACACCTAAGGCACCAAAAGGTTTTGTTGGGTCGTACGTTTGACCCAGCAATCTTTGAGATGGCTGGTATGCGATAAGTTCTTAAAATGGTTGAGTTTCAATTATGGGGGCATCTATTCCAAATAGATGCACCTAAACTGTATGAGGATGAGGTTCAAAGCTTCTTTTCTAGCCTCTTTCCCATTGAGACCGACCACATTTGTGATTTGGTGAATGGAGTAGATATCGTGTTCGATGTAAAGTTTATTGGGGAAATTCTTAAAGTCCCTACAGTTGGTGTGACCAGTGTGAAGGATGTGTGTCACTATAATTTCCGAAATGTCGTGGTAAAAGACAATGTGAACCAAAAGGGGGACCAGATCCACAAGAAGGCATTACTCTTTGTTTATCAACTACTTTTCGAATAGGTAAACAAAGTTCTATTGCTTCGTACTGAGAGGAGGTCCATCACTTCTAAGTCTGACCTATTTTTGATGGAGCAACTGGATAGCTTTACTCTCGTAAGCCTGCCTGTTATTATGATTGAACACATGCAAAAAGTAGCAACCTTCAAGGATGGTAATCATGGCCTTCCTTACGGTTTCTGCTTACGCGAGTGTTTAAGTTTTTCAAGGTGTCGTTAGGCCAAGGCAACGTAGGAACTAAGAAACATACTTTCTCACAGACAACGTTGGAAGAATACGAGTGCATAGAAAAGAATGGGGGGTAGGAAGTACATCAACCGTCTCACAGCTCATTAATGCTCAAAATAGTGCAATTGAGGAGATTCGCCAGTTGAAGGCTAGGAATGCTATCCTGGAAGGTCAGCAAGCCCAAGGGGTTCTGGCGTCAAACGATGAAGTAGCTCATTTGACAAAAACGAATGCTGATCTCAGGGCGCAAGTAGAGAACCTGAAAGCAGAACTGCTCAATGAGCAAAAGTCGGCCAATACTCGAATAGACGTAGTTCTCCAAACACTTGCTGCAGCCTTAAGCCCTCTACTCCTAGTGCCCCCTAAGTACCCCTTTAGTGACCAATTTCTGGAATGTTCTTTTAAGTTTTTTTTTAGCATAGTTTTGTTTTCTTTTTTTGATATGGTTGGGATTACACAGCACTGCTCTCGTCTTTAACAGTCCAATTTTACCTTTGCTTTTTAAGCAAAGGCTTATATTTCTATTAATATAAAATCTATCCTCTTTTGTTATCTCATTGCTTGAATTTTCTAATTCTCTTCTCTATCATGTTGTGTGCACATATGTGGCATGACTTAGCTTGGCTAGACTTCTTTGTGATGTTTGACTGCATGTGTCTTTTTAATGATGCCAAAAGGGGGAAGTAATATTTAATCAAGGATCTGATTAAGGGGGAAGTATAAAGTCAGAGAGAACTTGTGAAGTTCATGTTACTTTATCTGGTTCTCTCTACTTTAAATACGTGTTATCATTGTCTCAGTTTGTCATCATCAAAAAGGGGGAAATTAATGGGTTTCAATATCTTTGCCTTATGTTTTGATGATCTAACAAACTTACTGTCCAGAACCAGATAGGGAACCTGACACACTTGGGCTACAATGCAAGTTAACGGATTCCAGTTAAATATGAACTACTATAGCTTCAGGAGATAGAGAACCAAACAAGTACCTGATACCCTTGTGGTTCCCTCATAGTATTACGAAGTCAATTGGACACAGTTGGAAGCGACGTGATAGTCTGCACTATTTCTGCCTGCACTGCACTGTTTCCAGTGGCCACTTATCTTTTGACCAACTGAAGTGCTTACATCATTCAAGTGATATCATTAAGGTGTATCAACAAGGCGTTTATATCAAAACATTACTTGAACACTTGCTTTTCTCATTCAAGCCTTCTGTAAAACTATGAAATTAATTCTCACGAGCTTGAAAAACAAAGTTAAATGCTACTACAGACCAGTTCCTAAATTTAGTATTTTGTTGTCCTTAATTGAGTTGTAACTTTGTAATTATTCTTATTGTATCTCCTAAATTTCTTAGCCAGAAGCGTTGATTAGGAACCCTCTTGTAAAATCCGTACTCTCTGAGTTTATGTTGTGACTAGCTTTAGTCATAAGTTAAAGTCTGTGTAACTAGAGAGTGACAAAGTGGCTTGTGGTAAGAGTATCACAAGTTAGTTGAGTTGAATTCTTTGTAATGGAGTCATTACAAAGTGGCTTGTAATAGGTGTTTACAAGTTAGTGAAGTTGAAAGCCTACATGTGTAGGTCATGGTTTTTGTCCTTTTGAGTTGGGATTTTTCCATGTAAAAATCCCGTGTCTTATTTACTTACTGTTTTATCAGCATTCTCAGTACAACCTCATAGAGGACCAGGCACTCTACTGTTTGGTGGACTCATACAAATTAACGGCATGAGACTAAGCTCTGTCTCAATTCCTCATAAGGCTAAGACCTGCCTTTCCATTTGCATAAGGCTAAGCACTACCTTCTTATGAGACTAAGCATTGTCTCCATCTGCATATGTGTGGCTCTATTCTAAACCTTGCATTGTCCTCTTCTCTCGGGGCTAATATCTTCTCCCAAAACAAGACTAAGCTCTGTCTTGTTTTATCTCAAGCACCATGTCTCTGCATCTCATGGGCTGATATATAGCCAATTTTTCCAAAGGCGTCATAGTCCGAAGGCGTCATCCTCATAGCCTAAAGACATCATGTCATTGCCTGAGGATCTCTCGATATTGCACATCATTATTTAAAGTCGTTATGGTTCAGAGGCACCATTCTCATGTTCTGAGAACATCATTCCATGGCCTGCGAATCCCTTATCTCATGATTCATGGCCCGGGATGTCATGGTCTAAGGACATCATCCTCACCGTCCAAAGATAACATTCAAGGTCCAAAGGGAATTTGCATCATGTTTAAATTCTCGCAATAATCCATATATATTGCACGCATCGTGTTTTAAGTTTTGCAGGTAATCCAGGAAGTAACTGTTCTTCAAACATGAGCAATCTTCGCTCTAGTTTCTATTACAACGTTCACATTTCACAAATATTTTAAACATAACCAACCACCATCAATTCCCGCTTCTTACTCTATGGCTATTCATATACTTGCTCTATAACATATCTGTTACGTTTCATATTCACATTCATAACTCTGCATAAATCCATCTAATACTATCCTTCCCAAAAGAACCATTTCCGAAACACACGACTATTCATATAATAATTCCATCAGTTTCATTCACCGTTGGGTCCAGAACTATACACGGCCTGATTCCTGTAAAATCAGGGATATGTAAGCAGCTCAGAAATCATATTGCGGCCTATATTTTTTCAAATCACTCCATTCGGTCAAAATTGGTCATCATTTCTTTACTCGACAACTCTTTCATCCCTCCCGGGTAAAGAGGGGCAGTTGTTGATACCCACTTTTTCCCTCCTATATTTCAAACATGCATATATACTTTCAAAATAGTGCATGAGCATTATCAAGTATTTTTCCTAATTTTTAAAGATTTTTTAATCAATTTATTCCCATATTTTATTGTATAAATAATCATTAATTGCATCACAAATCATTTTTATGATGATTTTATCATCTAACTTCACTTAAGCCTTCAATAGTTTTGATGTATTTATTATAATTATATTTTGCATCTTTAGGTTAAAATTGTATATTTTGTAATAATAGCCCTTATATACTTATGATTACTTCATTTATGCAAAAATGACTTTTTATGCTTTTGTAGAAATAAATAGTTGTTATTAATCATTTTTATGTACAAATAATATTTTTGCTATTTTATTTATCATTTTTTACAAATTCTTTTATTAATTAAATTGGGTATTTAACTAATAGCCCCTAAATTCACTAATTTCGGACCTAAAGTACCAACCCCTTA
Source organism: Nicotiana tabacum (assembly GCF_000715075.1). Lineage (NCBI taxonomy): Eukaryota > Viridiplantae > Streptophyta > Magnoliopsida > Solanales > Solanaceae > Nicotiana > Nicotiana tabacum. Next base: position 96,509,482 of record NC_134086.1, on the reverse strand, counting down.
GACCATTTACCTAAAATACCTACCCAAATTCTTGGCCCAACACTTAAGCCTAATCTATAACCCCCTAACCCAGTCCAAAACCGACCCAACCCTTTTTAAATCACAGCCGTTGATTTAAATCTCTGAGATCAACGGCTCATATCACTCCCTTCCTTTTAATTAACCTACTTATCCCAAACCCTAACCCTCATTATCCTAGCCACTCCATCTCTATACTCTCTCGAACCTTCACCTCCTTCTGTCAAACCCTAGTGTCGCCACCCCCAAATCTCTTATATTCCGGCTCAAACATGGAATCAATCCATGATTTACTTACCTATTTTGTGTTACTCTATTATTATACGCTCGTCTATGGTATTACTTAGATTCTTGCCCTGTTTTTGGCAAGAACTACCTCAATAACGGGTAGATTCACCCTGATTCTGTGAAGATCTGGACGATCTTTCGTCCATATACATGTTTTATTGAACGATTCTTGCATCTCTAGTCCGATTCAAAGCATCAGTCTCAACTAGGGTTTGAGATCTTTCCTTGTTCTTTACTGATTTTTGATTAATACTCTTTCCTTTCTCGTATTTGACTAATATTTTCCTTATTTCTGTTTAATCTACCGTGTTTCCTTTATTTTTACCTTATTTTGCTCTAAATTTGATTGTTAATCGATTCTTATATGATATTTTCCTTATTCTCTGTTGTATCCCCTTATTTTAAGTGTTACTCGCATGATTACATGCCATTATTCTCTGTTAATATACTAAACTCTTTGTTTATGTATTATTTGCCCTAAAAAATTAGATCCTAATTAATTTTATATTTAATATTTACCGTGTTTCATATTTATACTATACTAATATATAAACCCCTCCCCTTTCCCTTTTAAGACAGATGAAAATCAATATACTCTCACTGATAAACTTAAGATTTGGCTATGTGCTCTCTTTGCTATCTCGTTCTATCTCTGGTATGGCCAGCTGAAATCCAAGGCCAAACATTCTGGGTTCTCGACTATTGTGGTGTTATTCTTGCTTTTCTTGTCTAACTGGTGAGTGACTATCCTTTGTCATTTCATTCTTGTGTATGCATGAACTGTGTTTATGATCCAGCATGTTTAAAGTTACCTTTTGAGCATGATTCTACTAAATTCATGTTTATATGAGTCTCCTTACTCCTCTAATTGATACTGTTAGTTCTGAGATTAGTTATCTTTGAATAATATGAATTCTCTTAGAGGTTAGCTTAATGTCTTTTAACTTGTTTCATGTATGTTGTTTTGCTAGTTCTGAAATTGTCCTGAACCTAGCATCTTTAGGATCATACTAGTATGTTCATCAGTTAATCAATACTGAGTCTTTACAAACTTGTATTAAACCTTTCTCTGTCATTCATATGCCCTGATAACTTGCCTTCTAATATGGTATGCATCTGTTTGGATTCATGTGATTATCTGACTATTTACCTTAATGCATTGTCTAAATGTTTCTGTGATTGAACAAATTGTCCTAAATGCTAGTATGTACATTTATGCCTAATTAGACCTTTTAGGCTTTAACTTATCAAGTATTATGCATCTGTGCATAAACAACTTTGCAAATCTTGCCAATTTGTCTTCTTAATACAATTCTGCCTATATATTCTGTGTTTTAAACTATGTTATGATGGCTTTTTCCTAAAATCAAATCTGTTTTAAAATCTGTCATTTACCATTGTCTCCTTTTATATGCTGCTACTTGTAAACTCCTATTCTTAGGTCCTTTAGGTTCTATCTCTCACCTCCTCAGTGTGAGCACTGCTTGGGGTCCATGTGAGACCCTTGTGAACTCTAACACACTAGGGTTTGGTTTCTAATCTCCTTTGAACTGTTTTTGAGTATTTGTTCTTTAGTGTGAGCATTGCACTGGGTTCTTGAAACCCTTGGAAACTTTGACACACTAGAGATTTAAGTTCTATGTGCTATGGGTGAATCATTCACCACTGATCATTGTATACTTGTGAAAGTGAGCCTTGGGTCTGCTATGGTTTGAAGGCCTGAATTGCCCGGGTGTATTTTGGCATGCTGTAGGCTCTCTATAGTTTTACTTACCTTTTGTAATTCGTTTATTAACTCTGGTTTGTAATAATTATTGTAATAATAATTATGGGGTATTTATTTAATTGGGAAGGGTTTCTTATTTTTATTTGCAAAGTCGAGTAGAAATCCTGCCTATAGGGTCTCTATTTGTGCTGTTAATTCTGCTTATAAGTTTCGTATTATGTTGTTGTATGTTAGAAATCCTGCCTATAGGATCTATGTTGTGTTTACATGTTAGAAATCCTGCCTAAAGGACTGACATTATGATTTGATGAAAATCATGTATTTAGGTGTATCAATCTGTCCAATAAACGTGTGTTAGCAATCATGCCCATAGGATCAATGTTTGTCTTAATTGTCTTCTGGCTCAGTGTGTATAAATTCATGCTCATATACTGCTCAATTCTAGAAACCATGTCTATAGGATTAAAATTAGTTTAATGCTATAAATCATGTATATAGGATTAAAACCAATTCAAACCCAGAAATCATGCCTATAGGATAACCATCATCACACTCGTATAAGTCATGCATATAGGATTCTATTAACTGATTCGGAATTCGATTATCACTGTTAACCACTTAGACAATATGCCTATAGGATTTAACAATAATTCTGGACTTGTGATTTACTGTTGAGATGCCCAGATATTGTACTGAATTAAAATCAATAGGCAAATATACGTAGGCCCTAACACTCGCATGAAGAAATGTCTCTGCATACTACTGCTCGCTTGTTCATCACATAGATATCCTGCCTATAGGACTCTAAGATTAATAAAGCCTGCTAAATCAGTTGCGTGCATTTGTTGTTTACATGCGGAGGTTAACGTGAGCCCATACATGTCTTTATTTGAAAGTCCTAATTGTTTTGTTTGTCGCTTAGTATTTTACAATTTTGAGAACCTTATGCCTAGTCTAGAACTTTCCTAAATAGAGGTCCCAATGCCTCCATGACCTTAGGTAAGGGACGGGTAGTGCACGCATAGGACATGAGTTAGAATCAACTCAAGCGCTTTAGGTAAAACTCAAAGATAGTAATCCGGTAGCAGGAGATGATAGTTTGTGACCGCTGGATAATATGAGTAACACCCCCGTCTTGGGGGAGTTACGAAGTATTATTTATGTTGCGTGGGATGATCCTATAGGCTAAAAACTTTAGGACCCCCATCCTTATTAATAGTTTATTCGCTTCTTCAGACTAATTCGCATAATTTAAGTTCGGCCGAGACCCACCGTTGTGGACCTCGAGGGGTGCCTAACAACTTCCTCTTAAGGTAATTTGAGCCCTTACCCGATTTCTGGTGATGCAAGCTGGTATAATCTGAGTTATTTGTTATAGGTGCCCTAACGCACCTTAATTCGTTAGGTGGCGACTATAACAACCAATTCCTTTTTGCTACTTTCTCAAAAGGAGTTGTCAAAATGTCTAAACCCGATTTCGCGAGAAAAGGGGGGGCGCGACAATATACAAAACCATTGAAAAGAAAAAAAATTCAAGATCTCTTAATTTTAGCATGTCAGTTACACGACACCCACCCACCCGCCATTTCCAATAACTCCCCCTACATTTAAGATTTTGTTTCTTTTTTCTCTCTTTCGTAATAATCACCCAAAATGTCTCTTTTATTTTTATAACCCCCCCCCCCCCCCAAATTTTCAATTCTTTTCCTTTTCCACGGTTTTTCAAACCCAATTTCTCTTTTTTTTTACTAATTACTAAGATCTCTATTTCTTATTGAGACAATGCAGACGAAATTCGAAATATTGCTCTAGAATTAAGTTGTGGGTAAGTTTTAAATCTTGTTTTCTTTCTTTCTAAAATTTTTATTATATGTGACTTGTATATGATACATCAATACCCAAAATAATACTCGATACAATTATAATACGATTATATTAAATTTTAGTGTAGAGTTGTGATTGAAACTTGAAGAAGATGAAGATCATAATTGTGTCACGATTTTTCAGAATGTATCGCGATTGTATTATAATTGTATATGTATCATAATTGTTGCAGGAATTGTATTACAAATGTATGATAATTGTATATTTATTGTATATTGTTACGAGGAGTTGTGCCTTCGTGACGAATTTCACAGTTTGTATCACAAGTATGATAATTGTATATTAATTTATTAGTATTGTATCATGTATTATTTTGGGTATTAATGTACCAGATACTTAGATACAATTATGATACAAGTATAATACAATTATGTTTTAGGTATTGATGTATCTGATACAATTCAAATACAATTATGATACAATTATCATACAATTATGACACAATTTGTAAATATTTTTTAATAATATAAAGTTGTTGGCAATGGTAGGAAGAGAGAAGATGAAGATCCTCGACGTAGATTAAGGTATTTTGATATATAAAAAAGGAGAGAGAAGAGGAGAAGGGAAAAAAAGAGAGGAAATGATGTAACTGAATCCCTTAATTAAAGGCACTAATAATGGGGTGGGAGCCTTTTAAGGAGCAATGTATACAATTTATACAAAAAATCTAGATACTTATTAAAAACTACAAAATATAGAGAATATAAGTAAATAAGTTTCTAATATAGTATAGCTAGGTAAAAATCACAATGGACAATATCGTCCCTGTTATTGGTAAAAATTACACGGGGCGCCCTATTTGGTCGCCCCCATTTAATCTATATCCATATATTTAAAATTCTTTAACTTATACCATAATTTTGACAACTTCAGATGCCTTCTCTTCTTCCTCGTGACCTATGCACTCTTTTCTTCCTCATCTTCTTTTCTCTCTCAAACACATTTACATGGAACATAAGCATTCTAAAGATGATTTCTCTTAGTACAGCAAAATGCATTTCTAATGGCGCCCATGAAGCTAAAGCTTGTTCAAGTTCAATTCGAATCTATTTTTGCTTTTATATTTCCTTGTCTAAATGTCTGCAAATCACTGAGGCTATTCGAGCAGAGTGGAAGATGGATCAAAGCACTGTTAGAAGAAGCTGAAAATGAGAGGATGCATCTCATGACTTTCATGTAAGTAGCCAAGCCTAATTGGTACGTCCCTGCTATTGCCATTGAAAATCTATACTGAGTTCCTCAAGGAATTGGACAAGGGTAATATTGAGAACGTCCCTACTCCTGCTATTGCCATTGATTACAAGGCTTAAGTTATATTTTAAAGCCATCTAATTTTAAAGAAAGACAGAACAGAACTTCAACTCTAAGAATACTGAAGTTCAACAAATATAAACAAAAACTTCAGCTACTAGAATGTTGAAGTTCAGCAAATATAAACAAAAATTCCAGCTCATAGAATACTGAAGTTCAACAAATACAAAACAAAACTTCAGCTCCTAGAATGCTAAAGTTCAACAATTACAAAACAAAAACTTCAGCCAAAATATGTTGTAGTTTTATTGAACTGAAGTTTGTCATTGCACTATGAACTGAAGTTTGTGTGATTGCCTTTGCAAGTCAGGCCAAACTTCAGGCAAAAATATCTGAAGTTTTGCTTTGATGAGGCTACACTTCAGGCAAAAAAATTATGAAGTTCAAACTTCAGACATAAATTTTTGCTACTTCAGGCCCGTATATTTGAAATTACCCGAAAAAGTACGTACCCTTGTAATTTTTTATGCAAAACGGGTATAAGTTAAAAGGTGACCCAAAAACTCGATATATATCCCCTGTTATTGGGCGTTTATCTCTTACTCACTAGTGGAATGGGCTAATGAATTGAGAATTGAGCCTATGGCAATTTGGTCACTGGGTTTCCATTCTTACAAGAGAAATACTCTTGGGCTTCTAAAAGGAAACTCAGGATTAATGGGTTACTTAACCGGGCCGAGTTTGGAGCAAGACTAAGCTGTTCGGGTATCTGGCATTTGACAAAGCTGACGTGGCACTATCTATCAGTACATCTCCTAAAATCTCAACGAGGCAATTTAATTTAGAGAACATAAGGTTAAGCACACTATATTATGATTTAATATCGGATGCAATAAATTAAACACTCATACCCCTTATATTATAGAAATCCTACACTTAAACCCCTATAAGGTATATCTATAGCTAAATATATTAATTTTTTTAATTAAAATTAGTTTTAAACAAACGAAAGTCTATTTTTTAGTTTGTTAATCTATCCTTCGGCGTCAAAATTGTCTTAAAATTACTTAATTCGATGAAGTTTATTTGTTGTAGGATTTCAATTCTATAATAAGTTTAAATATTTTAAAATAGGGATACCATTATATTTAAGTGTTTTGAGAGTTCTTTGATTTTTTTTTTTGCCAAATAGTAAAAGTTAGGGACAGACACGTATAAATTCTAATCCATATTCATCCAACACCAAGTATTCCAAGATTCATTCAATGTAACTATAATTATAGTATGTTGCAAACAGGTCGGCGAAACCTAATTCATAAGTTTCAAATCTTAACTCCAACGTAATTCTCCACGCTTATGATTATGTGGCTTCGCCGCCAATGGTCTATATAACATTTTATTCACTATAAAAATTAAATTTTTTTCGAAACCGATTATTGTATTATGTTATAATATAATGTGTCAATAACATCACTTCAACGTAACAGCTAAAAAATATCAAAACAAACAAGACTGTTATATTCGTGACTGTACTCTCTACAAGTAATATTGGTGCACATAGTAGGTGAATTTCCCCCATTTAAGGTGATCTTTTTTATTCGATAAGAAACATTCATGTATATGTGCTAGACTAGACATAACAATATCGATATGACAAGAGCAACAACACACTTGCCAATATGTGACAAAAGTTATCTCACGCCAGTTTCTTAGTATCAATTTATCTTCTTGTCTCCACGTGATCAAGAGAACTAGAAACACAACTCCTGTGATATCTAGAAACGCAAGGCTATGCTATTATATATTGGTCAATAAATTTCTCACCGCCAGATAATCCAATAAACAGCACCACCACCTTACACTTTTGCTTGCAGCTGTTTTGTAAATCTGCTGGTTTTCCAGTTTGTGAAAAAGTATATCGAAAGCAAGCAACAAATAACAATACACTATTCTTTCTGACTTACGTACTAAAGGATATTGAAATTTATGACATCCAAAACCATGGATGTATCTAGCTATTGATCTGTAGCCAGCATTGGCGATGACTTTCAAATCTTTCGTAAGCATAGGATTTACGCATATAACGTAAAATCGTAAATCAAAGCTTACTAACTACTAAGTATCTCTTTTTCCATTTTTGCCGGAACACATTTCTTTTTCAACTTTTCTTATTAGAGAACCTGCAAACCTTCTTTGTTTTGTTTAATCATTTAGTATTCAGGATTCATTAGGCTGGCTAATTTAGATTCGAGCCAAAACCTTTGAACCTAAAAATAAGAGAAATCAAAATGGTAGGTTCTTCCTTTATTTTTTTTTCAAAAATTTAATTAACTTCCGTACACCAAATAACATGATAAATCATTGTTACAATATCTAGTAATTTAGAGATAATTACATGTAATTATTCATAATAATTAAGTAGAGCTATATATATAAATGATAGTTGGTACCACTGAGTTTTAGAAAATCTAGCACGAAACCCATAATTATAAAAATTATATATATATATATATATATATATATATATATATATATATATATATATATATATATATATATTGATTCTTTTTTTTTTTCTGATTTTGTTTTGGGGAAAATACTTTGGTGGTGTGGCTGGGGCTGGATTACTGGGGCATGTTGTTCGTTTTTAAAAATACTGTGGGCAAAGGACAAACCAAAGAGCTCCATCAGAGTATAATATAAATTGATCTTGATATATAAGACAGCTTAGAGGCATTTGCTAATAAGGTGGTGGAGAAAATGGTGAGAAAAATGAAAATGAAAATGAAAATATATAGTCCACAACATTTAGCAACATCATCGTATCGATTACTTTGGTAACTCTAATCAAGAATGAATGCAAGAGATGCAGTGGCTTTACAACAGTTGTGTACTCCATATTATGCATGGTATGCTTGCATGGAATTAACATGATTTTCGTAACTTTTTTGGATTCATTACATTACAACTTCCCAACAGTATTCTTTTCTTCCTTCTTATCTTTGACTCTTTCCTTTTCCTCTGAGGTTGTAGACTTGTAGTATATGTGAATGCCTTCGAATTAGATATAAACTAGTACATTCTTATTTCATGTTTTTATAAGCCGGTCATTTTTGGAGACATTAATATTATATCATTGGATCTGACACTACAAAAAATTAGAATTAGTTACGAACTTCGTCGCTAAATTATTCGTTCTTAATAGAATTTCTTGATAATTTATCAATAATTCATTGTTAAATCGGATTAGCAACGGATTTTTTTGTCTAGCTACAGAATTTATGATCCGTCGCTAATTTTTACTTTTTTTAGTGTAAAATCTGCAGCCAAAGCTTAAGCAGAGCATGCATAGGCAGTTTTGTATGTTAAAACTTGGCATGAAAAGCTAATCTTATACTATAGTTTTTGAGTTTTCAAGTATAATTTTGGAACCATTCTGTCATTTAGGTTAATACAATTATCATGTATAAACTCGTAAGATATACAATATTTTCTTGGATGTAATTTCTTTGTATAGTTTCTATCAATTTTACTATTAAGTTTCTTTGAGTACTTTTGCTATTCTTTTTTATGTATATTCCTTTCTTTGTGATTTATGATTTTCTTGATAATCCATAATTAAGCGCATGTTTATTCTTTTACATTGATAAATGCAATTCTTTTCCAAATACATAGCTTTAATCATGACTTTCTAATTTCTATTTATGTGTTTGAGTTGTTTGTTGTTAGGTCGAAGCAATTCTTAGAAAGTGAATTCAATATTTAACTTTTTCCATCACATGAAATTTTGTAATGCCTCTCTTGGTTTCTTGATTTAATAATTTTGAAATAAACAGATTCTTAATACTAGATGATACTTTTTTTTAGATGGTTGTCTTGCTTTAGGAAGATACTGATCTTGCTTTAACAAGAATTTTTTTTCTTTTATGCGGGAAATAAGATTGAACTCATGAGTTATTTTACATCTTTAAAATTTTTAGTAAGTAAATAAATCAAAGAGCGTATAAAACCAAAAATACAAAATGTGAATATCTTGGGAAAGTCACCGACCCCCTCGACTAGGGGGTTGGTTAGCCAATGGGAGGGTAGAAAAAGATTTTTTCAATTAAAAACATAGAATACTGCTTTCTCCAAAACAATTTACTTTGTGCCTCACACAACTTGTACTAGTTGTGTGAGACCTCTTTTTTCGTCTCATAATTTTGTGGACCCAAAATTATAAAATATAGGTTCACAAATTTGTAAGATAAAAAGAGATTTCACACAAATAGTGTGAGACCTCTTTTTTTGTCTCATAATTTTGTGGACCCAAAATTATAAAATATAGGTTCACAAATTTGTAAGATAAAAAGAGGTTTCACACAACTAATATCAGTTGCGTAAGGCAAACCATAAAACTTTTCTCCATAATTGGAAGATAATTTTGAAAGCCCTTATTTTATACTTAGCTATGCATATAATTTCAATTTTTTCTTTTAAGGTTAATAAACTTATAATTGTAATTTTATTATTGGGATATTAGCACTTTTAGCCCCTGATGAATTGATAAATTATTATTTTAGTCCTCATGATATTTGGTTAAGCGCATTAGCCTTCAATTACTTAAAATGTACACTTATATTCTGTATTTGAGAATAATAATAGAGATTTATAAATAATCTAAAATATGACGTACTTCCTTTGTAAAGGAAACCAAGATACACTTCTTGATTTATTAAAGATTAAGTATGCTTATTGAAATATCATTGTATAGGCAAAAAAATTATCCTAGTTATATTTGGGCCACATCAGACTAAAGGAGCCTTCGAAGGCTGCCTATGTCATCAGTATGATTTCAACGAAAGATAGATTTAAGGTCGAAATGATCTGACGAAAGATAAGGGCTAGGTCGAGGAGTCAACAGAGGTCGAGGTTGAGGACGAGTACCCTCCTTAATGGAGCAGTAACGACTAGTTTTGGGGATCTGACTTTAAAGAGAATATTCCTAAAATCTGTACTATTAGAGTTTTGTGGCACATGTCCTCTTATAAATAGGAAGAGACATAGTTATAGAGGGCATTGGACACTCATTTGTAAAAGAACAATACTTTGACATTCTCTAAAGATTCTTGTTTTATTATATACATATAAAAGACACCTTTTCTTGAGATTCTGATATAACTTTTCTCCCACGATCCAAGAAAAATTCGAATATTCAAAGGCACATCAATCATTTATCATCGTCATAGGGAATACCACACGATTTCATCCCTTTCGGGCATCTCTCTTGCATTTATTTACAATAATTCCATTATATACCATTATTGCTATTTAATGCTATTCACTTTGTATTTGAGCCATTAAATATTGTTTATTGTTACATATTCACTGCTGTTCCTACTTCTATATGACATTTTGTCATGGTACTAGTTAAATAATCTTTTGGATATTAATATTGGCTAAAATTAACCTTATTTCATTAAAAAATCGTATTGTTTAAACCTAGATCTAAATTTTGGGTCAAACAATCATAAAAATCAAAATCAGAAGTTATCAATAATTGAGAGCTCAAGAGTGCAATATCCATTTATTCTATATGATTTATACTGTACTTGGTAAAGAACCAATAAATTGTATCTTTAGAGCTAATTCTTTTTTAATTAGCTAATGAAATGAATCATAAATACAATTTTTGGTGTTTTCTACTCTGTCACAGGAGTCATTTGGTTATGAATTATGAAAGCATAAGAAGATTTTGGATCAAGTGCCAAAATGTCGACCGTTTCCAACACTCTAGAAGAAGAGCTTGTGCACAAATCTATGGAGTTCATATATTGCTATAAAAAGGATGCAGAAGCTATGATTTTACGTTTGTGGATAATAACTAATAAGAGCAAAAATATCCTCAAATTTTTGTGAAAGATATTTTCTAAATGTTGAAACTTGAAACGTATTAACAAGAGATGGTTGCTAAGTATGATAAGCACCCTTTACCTCTAATTTTAAAAGATTGTGGGTTCAGATCACCAACCGAGTAAAATTAAAAGCTCATGGGAAAGGGTAAAGAAAAACTTGAAGGAAAGGGATGCAGTGGGTTTTTTCTAATATGGAACAAGGAAAAATAACATTATACAACCGCTCTCAAAATAATAGTCGAAAAATATATAATTTTTTTGTATATACATACATTTGTATGATATATATAAAATTTTACAATTTTTATATACTTTTTCAGCTATCGAATATAAATAGTTTCTACCTCGAGTTAAAAATTGAAAAAAGCCCTGAAAAAAAAAAGCTAGTATAAAATTGTGGGCCGCAAGATAGAGACACGTGTCAAACTACTCGACCAAAGTGAAAACTTTTACTTTAGACCCGCGTCGCATGGAATTAATCCACCTGTTCTCCCATTTTACGAAGCCCCTTCGGTTGAGAATCAGAAAAAAAAGATAGTAGAAAGAAGGCGCCAATGGAGAAGATCAGAGATGTAAAACGACAGAGAGAAGTAACTCGCTAATTTATTAAATCAATTTTTCACTTTGCTTCGTAAGTGTTTTTTCCCGCGCTTTTCCCCCTTAGAATCAGTTGAAATTTTCTCTATTTTTTCCTCTAATTAAATCTACACTAATGATACTTAGATTACTGTATATCTGGAATTTTAATTGTTGCTATTCATATAGAATGAGATTACATGGAAATCAAACAAAAAATCACTGTTCATAATTGAAATGGAGCAATTCAACTGCAAATTCAAGCTCCTAGTGGTTTAATTACTAAGTTAATAATATGATCGGTGAGCATACACTTGTAAAATTAGGTTTAACAATGTTAACTTGCATCATAAGCTAAGTTCTGAACTATGGGATCAATACCTAAGAAATTAGAAATTAAATCAACGAGGAAGAAGACTACTTAATTTACTCACTTATGATTAATACGCTTCTGAATATGTGATGGTTTAGCTTTCTAGAGTTATCCCGTTATTCTCTTTGCAAAATCGGTAACACGATAGTTGAGATTATACTATGATGTTCACAAAATTATCCAGGGGGGCATCTGATTGTCCCAAAATGGAGGGAAATCAGATTTTTCTCTGTACCTTTCTGAATAGATAAACAGAAAATATGCCATTTTCTAAACCAATTTGTCAGAGAGATAGAGGGAGATATATATATATACACACACACATATATATATATAGAGAGAGAGATGAACTTTTCATCTCGATGTATGGCCTTACTATCCTGGATTTATGGTTCTTTTATCTGATAGATTGAAGAAAATATTGTTGTCAAGTACTATTTAGCACTTTTACTTAGTTTCTAAGGAGATAACCTTTCACTTTATTTAGTACATGAAGTATCAGCTTGAATTAGGACTAATGATGACTAAATTGTTTGAAGGGGAGCCTTGGAGCAACAGTAAAGTTGTCTCCATGTGACCTATAATATAGGTCACTAGTTCGAGCCGTGGATCTACTAATGCTTGCATTAGATTAGGCTGTCTATTGGGGATGCGGCCCTTCTCCGGACCCTGCGTGAATGCGGGATGCCTTGTGCACCAAGCTGCCCTTTGCACCAAGCTGCCCTTCTCTTTTTTGATGATTAAATCGTTTATGCCATTTGGTGTTCTAAGGAATTATTCGTAAGTAAAACCAAAAGAATTAAGATAAAGAAATTGCAGGCATATAGAGTAGCATTAACGATGGATTCTGATATTTTCCTTTTATGATGTGAAAATATAGCGACTAATCAACTTGATTAGCAAAGGTGATATCATTTATTCCGTTAAGTGCAGTAAGGAACTATTTATACGTAAAAAGAAGCGATTTGGTTTAAGAAACTGTAGATGTATTTGTCATAATGTCAATTAGTTGAAAGGAGTTTTGAAATGATAAGTAGATTGTGATATACAGCTTGGACCTATGAAATTTAGTGAGATCACGCTGATAAACAGTTTTATATGGTTAAAGACTCGTCAATTGACATGCCAGACTTATGGAACTTGATCTTGAAGTCACACTTCCTTCTTAGCTTACAAGGGAATAAAAAGAAATTAAGAAAGAGATAATTTTACTAAAGTTGCTATTATGCTGGCTAATTTGTGGGTTTCATTTGCAGAACAACTATTGTTGAAAGGTGATGGTAGCTGTATATGGTTGCGATGGTAAATCACGCTAATATTCTTTGCAGGTGTAGTTAGTGTAAGATCTTAACTAATTCTCCTTGTCAATTTACTCTCAAGATCTACCTTGTTTGGGAGTTTGTGCTTTCAACAAGCACATGTACCAGAGATCAATGTGGCTTGATTGCTGAAATGTTGTTGCTCTACATTAGCCTCAAACTGGATACCAATACAACTTTAATGTCTTAAATGTGGTGAATGTATACAAAATTTCTGCAAATTGAAATATAATTTTTTTGTTTCCAGTTTGTAACATCTATCTGCTGAAGTTTGTGGTGTTAGCCAACCGAGGTAAAGCATATGCGCAATGAAGATCCTGATGGTGCATTTGTACTTTGTTAACAAATTATGGGTTCTCAAATCATACATGACCTCTATGAGAATCCTACTTAAAAATAAATAGACTGGTAAACTTTGTCCCATAATTTATTTGTCACAGTGAGGTCTCTTACATGAAGATTGAAGAGCCCCTCACCATTGATATTAGATTGACTCATAAGAAAAATAGGTACTGATAATTTGATTGTGCATTTAAACAAGTACAAACACACAGGTTGGCAGCATGGAGTTTGAGTGTGAAGAAGAGATTTCACATATGCTCTCTCAGGGACCATAACCATCATGAGTTTATTTTTAGTTTGTCTATGTACTTTCCTTCGATGATATTTTTTTGAGAAATGAAGTCAAGGAAATCACTGAAGCTTCCTTCTTTGTAGGACAAGATATGTTGTTCGTTGACAAGGTCTGGTGCAGGTCTAACTGTTTTACCTAAAGCTAGACTATGAAGGCTGGCAATTGAAATGCGCTTTTTTTCTGAGTTAACTGCTGCTCGGTGGAGAACACTTTTGTATCTGCCATTGCTCAATACTTCCATGTGATCTCCCAGCTGAACAACGAGAGCTCCTTCAATGACTGGAACTGCATGCCACTTTTCATCTCGGTCCATGATTTGTAAGCCCTGGTAATTTTGAAGAATGATGGATAGCATACCATAATCTGTGTGTGGTGGCAATCCTAGTGTAAGATCTGGCTCAGGACATGCTGGATAGCAATTAACGGCCATGACCTGAGAGCCTTCTGCAATGTCTTCATGTAAGTAACTAGGGTTTAGTCCTAAGCTCTCAAATATCACTTCCATGAGTTCTTCTTGCAACTTTTGTGCTGCCTTTGTGTAATTTCCCATTTTCTCCCTGCATGATAAACTGCTTTAGGCACTTGAAAAAATTATATTGTTCTTGAACAGTAAGAATATGCATCTATAAGACAGCAAAAGCATATTGCAAGGAAAATGAGAGACTTACTTGTAACATGTGGGATTTGATGGCCACAAGTCAATCCAAGTTGAGATTGGATTAGCGTAGTGCTTGAGGAAGTCTCTCCAAAAGTGTACTTTGTCTTTGACATGATTTAGACTAGTACCATATCTTATGGGTTCATGAACATTTGAAGACAAGAGATGCTTTTTCTCTTCAGTTGGTAAATCGAAGAATTCGCTTGCAGCATCTATGGCATCTTTCATGACTGACAGTGGGATTCCATGGTTAACTACCTGCAAAGTCATTTATCACATGCATGTTGTTATTTTACGTTCAGGTTGAAAGTATTTTCTTCCTGTTAGACAACCTAAGTAGCTGAATTCTTGGACATTTGTTTTAACAAATTTGAAAATAAAGGGAAGAGAGAAGACAGAGGAGATGAAGCCTAGAACCCTACCCTGTGTGTGACATGAAGTTATTTCTGCTTCTTGATTTCCAAATGCTTTTTCTATATGCGGATGATCTGACATCATTTTACTTGGTGTGTGCATAATATTCAATGGATCCTATCTTGAGGAACTTTATGTATACTGAAGTAAATAAATAGGCAAGACAATCTTATTCTAGTGCGTGATTGCAGGTGACATGGATGTAACACGACAAGTAGGGTACCTGGAAGAAACCTAGTTCCTTGCAAGCCAGGTGTACTTCCTGGATTATCTGAGGCCGAAGAAGAGGGTGTCGCAGAAAGGAGAGATCTACAACGGGCAAGCATGTGTCACACAGGGTACGCTCGGGGCGTAAGGATGGGGGAAGAATGTAACGCTTGGGAACATAGGTTAGCCCCTCTTCATTTAGTGTCATGGCAGTAGTAAAGGAACCATTTGGTGAAGCTGAGCTATCTCTCATTTTTCCCACCATATTGTGCTCTTTCTCCCTTTATGTTATGGCTTATCTCCCTATTTATAAGCAACAAATGTGAAGATAAGATTGGAGTTTTTGATTATTTTTCCAGTTATATATGTAATGAATATACGTATAATGTGACGGTACCATGAGTATAACCAATGGAGAAATAGAGAATACTCATACATGAAGAGCCACAAAATGAAACATTATAAGCTTGTAGTAACTCCAATGTGAAGGTAATTGTCGGTTCCAATAGTTGAATCCGATAGAGTAACAGTGTTCAGATTCAAGTGGGAGTGAGCCCACGCGCCATGAGGGAGAATGGTGAGCTAATTTTACACATGCAGTACGTAGGCGCTCTGGGATTTTCGAACGTTATATTTCCTGTTTTCCTCTTAGTATCCTATCAGGTGCATTTTTCCTACCCATGGGGGTGACGAGAACAGAGTAATTTACTGAGGCGGCAAGCCTCATGTTTCTTATTTCTTTTTTTTTTTCTTCAATCGAAAACTCAAATGAAATAAGAAATTGACATGTGTCTGGTTTGGTTGGGTTTGATTTTTATTTTTTTAAAATTTTGGACTTGATTTTAGTTTGAATAAGAAAAATTTCAGTGTGCTGTATTTTAAATATATCTTTTCTCATAGACAATCCACAAATACTATGTGATTTTTTCGTTAAAATTTTACTCCGTATATATTCATGATCCTTACTTGTAATGTAATCTTTAATATGATTATTCTGATGAATGATCCATTTTGCTTATTTAAATACTTAATCCAATGAATGACACTTTTTTTATTGAGAGTTATTTAAATCCTTCGATCTACTTTTTCTTTCATTTTCACAATTCAACATTTATTAAGCTCATATATATTTTTTACTTTGATATATTGTATGTTGACGGTTCTTAAAATTAAACTTAGCATATTATTATTTAGGTTTCATATTGAGTTTCATGTCCTATATTGAGAATTTTTAGGCTTTGGCAGGAATTGCAGAGAAAATTCCTCACATAATAATAATTTAATAGGTATAAGTTTGTCCATTTGTTTAATTCTTGCCAAGAATATATTGACTAATAGAGTTGTTTATCCATTATTTCTACTTATATTAATCGAAGCTCCTCTTCGTCGTCGTGTATGATTGCTGAAATAAGAAAGTAACTTGAGGGTAGTTTTGTTATTCGTTCAGCTAATTTGACACTTAATTCTGATATGGACGCAACGTGGCCTTCATGTACTATTGAGCAATTTCATTGGCTAAAGTTAAAGCTTTTTAGTAAAAGCTTTATCTGCTTGACGATTTTACCCTTTACTATTTCAGAAGCCACAACCCAAGGATATCTTGCGTTTTGTAATGTGGGACCAAGGATATTGGTTCAAAAAGAAGTTTACTGTTTAAAAGTTTAAAACACAATAATTATATTGGCGTATACGGTTAAAATCGGGTTTGTCCTTTCTTGTATGACTAATGGAGACTGCAACGTGGCAGACCAAGGTTCGACCCCATGTTATATCGGACCGTGATGTAAAGTAGATTGCAGAGCTTGTGACTCAGAGATCGATCGAGATCGAAATCGGCCAAGACCGAGACCAAGCAGGATAGAGATCAAGCAAGATCGAGGGAAGCTTACCGAGCCAAATAACCGAAAGCCAAAATATCCGCAATCAGATGAGGATCACCGCGGAAATCTCGGCATGTATCAAGAAGAGGCTAATTAATTAGCTAATCATGGGATTTCTTATTGTATTTAGAATTGTATTAAGGTAGGACTCCCCTACTATATAAAGAGGACATGATCATTTGTAAAAGGCATCATATTTACGCAATGCAAAGCAATATACTACCTTTCTCTTAAACTCTCAATACTCTGTTACTTTGTTCATATTTCCGGTGGAATATTCGTTTGGTTCGAGGGCAACCTAGCTCGAGGGCCAAAGTTATACATTTTCTTTGGTTTGCTTTTATTTCTATTTATGGTCAATTTCAATAGCAATTTACGTATTTTCTCAATTTGTACCAAGTAAAATCACGTGTCCTTAAAACCACATATAAGTTCAACTGTTATCCGTTTTCTAGGGTAAGCAGTTTGGCGCCCACCATGGGGCTAAGAATAATAGTGATTGTCTGGTACTAACTTTCGTGACACACACTATTTTATACTTATTCTTGTGAGTATCTTTGATTCCAGGATCAGCATGTCAAACTCTCAAGCAACACCCACACACATAGACAATGGCCTTGGTTTCCATGACGGAAACAACAACATAGCCACCCTAGGGAATGAAGTACCTCCAGCTGACCTCGATGGAGTCCCGTCCGTAGACCCAATCGACGTCAGCTCTCATGTTACCATTAATGCAAATTTGGTCGTCGATCCTGAGAGTAGCGTCCGCAGAGACGTACGATCATCCGGTCAGAACGCACAGGGCGGTGAAGAAGGCGGGATCAGCCTTCGAGTGATATTCAAAATATCGCAGGCTTAACAAGTTGCAATAGCACTACTCCAAAACCAGAACCATGCATCGAGCAGGATCGAGCCCGAGCCATTATAGGAAGTTGTTCGTAGGGCCGAATCAGTGTCAAAGAGATCGAACGGAAATGAATCAGGGACCGATCCCACAATCATGAATATGCTCGAGGAACTAGCAAAGCCAGTTGAATCGGGGTAGAAGAAAATTGAAGCAAATGACAAGAAGATGGAAACCTATAATTCCAGGGTTGATCAAATTCCGGGGTCACCACCGATTTTGAAGGGTTTGGATTCAAAGAAGTTCGTACAAAAACCTTTCCCCCGAGCGCGGCCCCTAAACTAATTCCCAAGAAGTTCCGCATGCCAGAAATTCCCAAGTATAATGGAACGACCATCCCCAACGAGCATGTCACTTCCACATGTACGATTAAGGGGAATAATCTGGAGGACGATGATATCGAGTCTGTATTGTTGAAGAAATTTGGGGAGACCTTGTCGAAGGGAGCGATGATATGGTACCATAACTTTCCACCTAACTCCATTGATTCATTTGCCATGCTTGCAGATTCCTTTGTTAAAGCACACGCCGGAGATATAAAGGTCGAGACAAGGAAGTCGGACCTCTTCAAGGTAAAGCAGAAAGATAACGAGATGCTCAGAGAGTTTGTGTCTCGGTTCCAAATGGAACGTATCGATCTACCACCGGTCGCTGATGATTGGGCCGTTCAGGCCTTCACCCAAGGACTAAACGTATGAAGCTCGGTGGCTTCACAACAACTAAAGCAAAACTTGCGAATACCCAGTTGTTACCTGGGCCAATATGCATAATCGATACCAATCAAAGATTAGGGTCGAAGACAATCAGCTGGCGACTCCTTCTAGGTCTGTTTATCCTATTAGACCAGTCAATAAAGTCAAAAGGGACATCGACCGAGAGCCACGGTCGAACAGGGATCGCTACCGGCCATACAATGGAGATCGAAGAGGCAACGGGCCTGGGCGTAACCCTATTCGAGGTGAAAGGAGAAATGATAGAGGTCAGAACTCTCGGGGGATCATGAGCAAGAATGGTTTTGATAGGGATGTCGGGCCCAAAGAAGCACGTGACTATCAGAATATAACTTCAATATTGATGCATCCACCATCATATCAGCCATTGGACATATCAAAGATACTATATGGCCTCGACCTCTACAGACTGGTCCAGCCCAGAGAAATCCCAACCAAATGTGCAAGTATCATGGCACCCATGGCCATAGAACAGAAGATTGCAAACAGCTAAGAGAGGAAGTTGCCCGGTTGTTCAACGAGGGGAACCTTCGGGAATTCTTAAGCGATCGGGCCAAGAATCACTTCAAAAATAAAGATTCAAACAGGCAGAACGAGAGAAGAGCCACAACACGTGATTTTATGAATGTTGGAGGGGTCGATATTCCTCAAGGACTAGTATTAAAATGCACCAAGGTGTCGATCACAAGGGAGAAACGAACTCGGGATTACGTACCAGAAGGAAACTTGTCTTTTAATGACAAGGATGCAGAAGGGATTGTACAACCCTATAATGACGCACTGGTAATATCTGTACTTATGAATAAGACTCAAGTTAAACATTTCTTAATTGATCCAGGTAGCTCGGCCAACATCATTTGATCGAGGGTCGTAGAATAGTTCGGCCTATAGGATCAGGTTGTGCCCGCGGCCCGAGTGCTAAATGGCTTCAATATGGCATGTGAAACCACCAAAGGCGAGATAACTTTGCTAGTAGACGTGGTTGGGACCGTCCAAGAGATGAAGTTCCATGTGATCAAGGGAGATATGAGGTATAATGCCCTATTTGGGAGGCCGTGGATCCATAATATGATGGCAGTGCCCTCGACCCTTCGCCAGGTTCTAAAGTCCCCGACGCTAGAGGGAGTCAAAATAGTCTATGGGGAGAAACCCACTTCCAAGGAAATATTTGCCGTCAACGAAGTGATATCGATATTGGCACTCTCATCAATGAAGAGGTCAAATTTGAAGGGAAAACATGACGTCAAATAGCAACCACAAACACCGGCCTCGACCCAATCAGAGAAGCAGGGGGATGACGAGGATGATGACTATAGGGTTCCTCGATCCTTCATAGTCCTCAATGATTCCGATGCCACCAAGTCAATGGTCGAAGAGCTGGAACAAATCATACTAACCGAACATCAGCCCGAATGAAAGATATACCTGGGCACGGGGCTAGCCCCCAAGCTTAGGGAAAACTTATTCAATTCCTTAAAACTAACATGGATTGCTTTGCTTAGTCTCATCTCGATATGACAGGGATCCCACCGAAAATCACCACCCATAAACTAAGCCTGGACCTGAAGTTCCATCCGGTGAAGCAAAAAAGAAAACCCCAATCCGAGGTCAAATACGCTTTCATTAAAGACAAGGTAACCAAATTTCTCAAAATAGGGTCTATCCGGAAAGTAAAATATCCCGAATGGTTAGCGAATGTAGTAGTAGTCCCTAAGAAGGGAAACAAGCTTAGAATGTGTGTAGATTATAAAGACCTAAATAAAGCATGCCCCACGGATTCTTTTCCTTTGCCTAATATTGATCGCATGATCGATGCCATGGCCAGCCATGAGATCCTCAGTTTTCTAGACGCCTATTTTGGGTACAACCAAATACAGATGAACCCGAAAGACCAGGAAAAGACCTCGTTCATTACTAAGTATAGTACCTACTACTATAATGTAACGCCATTCAGATTAAAAAAATGTTGGTACAACCTATCAATGCCTAGTAAACCGAATGTTCGAAGAACAAATAGGGAAATCTATGGAAGTTTATATTGATGATATGCTAGTTAAGTCCCTGCGAGCAGAGAACCATTTGAAACATTTGCAGGAACTTTCAGTATATTGAAGAAATATAACATGAAGCTCAACCCAGAAAAATGTGCGTTTGGGGTCGGCTCCGGAAAATTTCTCATCGTCATGGTATCCAATCGAGTAATCGAGATCAACCCCAACAAAATCAAATCTATCGAGGACATCACGGTAGTAGACAACATGAAGGTCGTGTAGAGGTTAACAGGGTGCATAGCCGCCTTGGGGCGATTCATCTCGAGGTCCTCCGATAAAAGCTATCGATTCTTTTCTTTGTTGAAGAAGAAGAATAACTTCACATAGACTTCGGAATGCCAACAGGCCTTGGAGGAGCTTAAATGGTACTTATCGAGCCCACCGCTGCTTCACACTCCAAGGGCAGGTGAACACCTTTACTTGTATCTGGCAGTATCGGAGATAGCGGTAAGTGGAGTCTTGGTCTGAAAAGAACAAGGTACACAATTACCTATCTATTATGTTAGTTGGACCTTAGGTGAGGCCGAAACTATGTATCCCCATCTAGAAAAATTAGCGCTCTCTTTGAGAAGCGTCTCTAGGAAACTAAAAACATACTTTGAATGTCATCCTATATGTGTTGTAACAACTTATCCTCTTCGAAATATTTTGCATAAGCCCGAGCTTTCGGGACGATTGGACAAATGGGTCGTAGAAATCAGCGGGTACGATATTGAGTATCGATCCCTAACAACCATCAAGTCTCAAATCTTGGTAGGCTTCACGCCGGCCCTAGTAGTTGAAAGACAATTATTAGTCAACTCGGGTACATCTTCGGGAATCTGGACCCTCTTTACAAATGGTGCTTTGAACACAAAGGGGACCAGACTTGGCATCGTGCTAAAACCACCCACATGTAATGTGGTTACACAATCTATTAAAACTGTAAAATTGAATAACAACGAGGCTGAATATGAGACCATAATTGTAGGTCTCGAACTAGCTAAAGGCTTGAGAGCGTAGGTGATCGAAGCCAAATGTGACTCCCTCCTCGTTGTGAATCAGGTTAACGGAACCTTTGAAGTTCGGGAGGAACGAATGCAAAGATACCTGGATAAGCTACAAGTAACTCTACACCGATTCAAGGAATGGACTTTCCAATATGTACCTCAAGATCAGAATAGCGAAGCCGATGCCCTCGAAAACCTAGGGCCATCGGTCGAAGACAACAAACTCAATTTGGGGGCTGTCGTACAACTCATGAGGTCAGTGGAAGAAGAAGGCCACGTCGAGATAAACTCCACAAGTTTGACCTGGGATTGGAGAAACAAATACATAGAGTATTTGAAGAACGAAAAGCTTCCCTCGGACTCAAAAGAATCAAGAACTCTACACGCAAAGGCAGCACGATTCACCTTGTCCGAAGATGGGACCTTGTTCAGAAGGATGTTCAATGGTCCGTTATCATTATGTTTGGGACCAAGAGATACCGAATATGTTCTAAGGGAAGTCCACGAGGGCACTTGCGGAAATCATTCTGGTGCTGAACCATTGGTCTACAAAGTAATTAGAGCCGGATACTACTGGATCAACATGGAGAAAGATGAAATAGAGTTTGTTCAAAAATGTGGACATGCACCGATGATTCATCAACCCGGGGAGCTACTCCATTCGGTCTTGTCCCCATTGACGTTCATGAATTGGGGAATGGACATCGTTGGACATTTTCCATAGGGACCAAGTAATGCTCAATTTATTTTATTTATGTCTGATTATTTCTCTAAGTGGGTTGAAGCACATGCTTTCGAGAAAGTCAGGGAGAAGGAATTCATCGACTTCAGTTGGGATCACATCATATGTCGATTCGGGATACCTTCCAAAATTGTATGCGATAATAGAATGCAATTCATCAGCAGCAAGGTGGCTAAATTTCTCGAAGATTACAAGATCAAAAGAATCTTATCAACACCTTATCATCCCAGCGAAAATGGATAAGCCGAATCGACCAACAAAACCATCATCCAAAACCTTAAGAAGAGGCTAACCGACGCAAAAGGAAAGTGGAAGGAAATTTTGCCCAAGGTCCTTGGGCATACCATACAACATCAAAGTCTAATATCGGGGCTACCCCATTCTCATTAGTTTAATGCGTTGAAGCTCTAATACCTTTCGAGGTCGAAAAATCGAGTATCAGGTTCCGATATGCAACAGAAGAGTCAAATAACAAGGCTATGAATACGAGCCTAGAATTATTAGATGAAAGATGTGAAGTCGCCATCATTCGATTGGCTACCCTAAAAAACAAATCAGGATATACTACAATCAAAGAGCCAATCTTCGGTATTTCAGCGTCGGGGAATTGGTACTAAGGAAAATTACCATCAACATCCAAAATCCAAACGAAAGGAATTGGGCCCGAATTGGGAAAGAGCGTACCAGATTCTCAAAGTCACAGGAAAAGGATCCTACAAGCTCGGAATGATGAATGGAAAACAACTACCAAGTAATTGGAACGTATCCCACCTGTTATTTTGTATGAGTCCACCAAATAGTAGAGTACCTGGTCCTCTACGAGATTCTGCTGAGAATGCTAATAAACTGTAAGTAAATGAAAAACGGGATTTTTATGTGGAAAAATCCCACACAAGGGGACCAAAAACCACGACCTATACCAGTAGGCTTTCAACTTCACTAACTTGTAAAAATCTATTAAAGCTACTTTGTAATGACTCCATTACAAAGAATTTAACTCAACTAACTTGTGATACTCTTACCACAAGCCACTTTGTGACTTCTTAGTTACAAAGACTTTTACTAACTTGTGATGCTCTAACCACAAGCAACTCTGTCACTCTACAGTTACAAAGGCTTTTGCTTATGACTAAACCTAGTCACAACATAAACTCAAGGAGTTTACGGATTTTACAAGAGGATTCCTAATCAACACTTCTAGCTAAAAAATTTAGGAGATATAATAAGTACAATCACAAAGTTACAACTCAACTAAGGACAACACATGCTAACTTTAGGAACTGGTCCGTAGTTGTATTCAACTTTGTTCTTCATGCTCGTGAGGATTGATTTCTTTGTTTTTGCAAAATGCTTAAATAAGAAACTGAAACATTCAAGTGATGTTTTAATATAAACTCATTGTTGGTACACCTTGATCACATCACTTGAAATAATGCGAGCACTTTAGTTGGTCAAGAAATAAGTGGGCACTGGTGACAATGTAGTGCGACAGAAATAGTGCAGGCAGTCACTTCATTTCCAGCTGTGTCCAATTGACTGTGTACTGCTACGAGGGAACCACAAGGGTATCAGGTCCTTGTTTAGTTTCCTACCTCCTGAAGCTGTAGCAATTCACCTTTAGCTGAAATCTGTTAAATGCAGTGTAGTCCAAGTGAGTCAGGTTCCCTATCTGGTCCTTGACATTAAGTTTGTTAGATCATCAAAACACAAGGAAAAGATATTGAAAACCTATCAATTTCCCCATTTTTGATGATGACAAACTTAGCATTGATAATGGATTTAGAGCTAAGAGAACCAGATTAAGTAACAGGAGAACACAAGTTGCCCCTGACTTTATGCCCTTTTTACCCCCTATTTTATTTGTTCCCCCATATGTTCCCCATGACTTTATGGTCATATTATACTATTATTTTTCCCCTTTTGGCATCATTAAAAATACACAATCATAAGAAAAATACAAAGAAGTCTAGCTAAGCTAACTCATGCCACATATGTGCACACAAACACGATAGAGAATAGAAACACAGAAGTAAAGCACTGATATAATAAAAGAGGATAGAATTTATATTGATAAAACTTTAATATGCCTTTGCTTAAAAACAAGAGGCAATATGGACTGTTAAAGAGAGAGTAGTAGTGTTTCATCCCAACCACATAAAAAAAACATCTGCCAAAAAAAAAACCAAAAAAACTGAAGAACATTTCCAGAATTTGGTCACTAAAGGGATACCTAGAGGCACTAGGAGTAGAAGGCTTGGAGGCTGCAGCAAGTGTTTGGAGAACAAGGTCTATTCGGGCATTGACCGACTTTTGCTCGTTGATCAGTTTTGCTTTCAGGTTCTCTACTTGCGCCCTGAGACAACAAATTTCCTCAATTGCACTATTTTGAGCATTAATCAGCTGTGAGACGGTTGATGTACTTCCTACTCCCCCATTCTTTTCCAGACACTCACATTCGCCCAATGTAGTCTGTGAGAAAGTCTGCTTCTTAGTCCCCACCTTACCTTCCCCCAATGGCACCGCAAAGAAGTTAAACACTCTGGTAAGCAAAAACCGATAGGGAAGGCCATGATTGCCATCCTTGAAGGTGGGTACCTTTTGCATGTGCTTAATCATAATAGTAGGCATGCTTACAGGGTTAAAACTGTCCAGTTGCTCCATCAAGAACATGTAAAACTTAGAGGCCACGGACCTCCTCTCAGCTCGAGGTAATAAAACTTTGTTGACCAACTCAAAAAGTAGCTAATAGATAGGGAGTAACGCCTTCTTATGGATCTGGTCCCCCTTCTAGTTTGCGTTGTACTTTACCACAGCATTTCTGAAATTGAACTGACAAACATCATTTACACTGGACACACCGGCTGTAGTAACTTTAAGAAATTCACCAAGCAGCTTTACATCAAACACTATATCCATTCTATTCACCAAAGCACAGATGTGGTCGGTGTCAACGGGAAAAAGGCTAGAAAAGAACCTTTGTACCTCATCCTCATAAGCCTTAGGGCCATCTATTTGAAATAAATGCCCCTATTGTTGAAACTCAACCATTTCAAGAATTTGTCGCATGTCAGCCGTCTCAGAGATTGCGGGGTCAAATGTACGACCAACAGAACCTTTTGGTGCCTTAGGCCTTCTGAGCCAAGACTGACTTTACTCCTTAACCTCTTCATAGAACTAGGTTCCTGAACATTTTCAAACTTGCGTTTTCGAGACTTCTCACCACTTAATTTTCCTTTTCCCTTGGATGTGACTAGCACATCCTCATCAGACATCGAGAACTCACTCACAATCTCCTTCAATTTGGAGCTAGAAGGTGACCCTTTTTCTATTAAAGCAGGCTTTTTCTTTTTCTGAGACCGTCTAACTAGAGAACCAAGTTCATCTAGTGTTTCTTCTTCCACCTCTACTATAGGGATCGCCTCATCAATTACGGGTACACTGTCTTTCACCAACTTCCTCCTTTTCTTCTTACTACTTTTCTTGCTCCTTTGAAGGGCAGAATCGTAGGCCAGCTTGAAACCTGGTAGTAGGTCATTGGTTTCAGACTCAGGAGTGGACACAACCCTCCACTTAACTATGAACGCATCAAGAGACACGTTATCTAGGTCCTCCTCATCATTGGACCTCATTTCAGGTACTTGCATTTCCAAAGGCACGGTAGTGAATGCAGGAGCAGAACTGTCCTGGGAATGAGAGCCCTAACCTGGGTCCTCCGGAGAGGTATCAGGTTCCTCATGTGAGGGCCCAATAGTATCTGCTAGTGCATACCCTTCAACAGTTACAATGGTCCCTTCGTCCCCCACACTTTGTACCTCATTTTTCTGAGAGATGATCTCATGCAGTACACCATCAGCAGACACCACAAAAACGGATACATCATTCTCTTCCTCAATTGGTACAACTGCCACCACGAAATCGGTAGCAACGATGGCGGAACTCTCTATGACCTCAGGGTTTTGACCTTGTTCTCCACTTGGTCTTTGACTAGTGGTAACCTCAGAAGATGGAGAGGACGGATCAACAATTTTAGGGGTATCTGAAATAGAGAGAGACGAGGAATCTGGGTGAGGTGTGATTTTAGCGGAAGGGTAAGAGCGGGTAAGGAAGGCTCAGTAGGAACAGAAGTCTCCATAGGTTTATCAGTAGTAGGTACGACTGAGGTAGAGAGGTCGAAGTTTGTCTCGGCCATTGGAACAATGATGTGAAGATGCTTTTGGGAAATTCTAATGGAGAACTTATGGTTAGGGAGAATAGCAAAGGATTTTTATGAGGAGGGGATAATTATAAAGAGAGAGGAATAGGCACCGGTTCTGAAATGGCGGTTAGGCATGGAGAAGTGCAACGTTTCAGAGAGAGATGGAATGATTTGAAGTGAAGAGATGTGACAGCATGATCTAAAAAGTTGAATGACATGGTAGTTGTATTTTGTATCCTTTTTAAGACGTGTATTAAAGGATGCACAGAACTACTAACCTTTGGTACAAGAACTAGATTCTTGACCTTTTATTTGAAGGAATAAATCCTCTTTTATCTTTCATGCACTGCATCTACAGCTTATATACTCATCATGCGTGTTTACCTGCAACGGTATTAAAGTGAGTTAGACATGGCCAGAGAACACTTTTAGCCAGTTATTTCTTGAAGGTGATTTTCATAGCCAGATAAAGAGGAACCAGGTTCTCAATTGGGCTTTAAAAGCCCCAACTCACTCTGTTTCTTTCAAATTGTTCCCTACTTAATGCCTTGGTGAACATGTTTGCAATTTGGTCTTATGTGTTGCAGAACTTCATACATATCAGCCCTTTATCCACATTGTCCCTCAAAAAGTGATGCCTCACATCAATATGCTTTGTCCTTTTGTGTTGAACTGGATTTTTGGCCATGTTGAGTGCACTGGTGTTGTCACATAGAAGGGGCACACTCTTAGTGAGTACCCTAAAGTCCTCTAGCTGCTTCTTGATCCATAAAAGTTGAGCACAACAGGATGTTGTGGCTACATATTCTACTTCAGTTATTGAAAGAGCCACTGAATTTTGTTTCCTTGTGCCCCAAAAGATAAGACATGAACCTAAGAAGTGAGCCATTCCAAAAGTGTTTTTTCTGTTGACAAGATAACCTACATAGTCTGCATCAGCATAAGCAGTGAGATTAAAGCTGTCACCTGAGGGATAATACAGAACCAGGTCCTGTGTTTCTTTGAGATATCTTAGTATTCTTTTGGCAGCCTTCAAATGAGATTCCTTGGGATTTGATTGAAACTTTGCACATAGCCCCACACTAAAGACAATATCAGGTCTGCTGGCTGTGAGATGGAGGAGCGACCCAATGATGCCTCCATACATGGTTTGATTCACAGGAGACCCAGTTTCATCCATGTCCAGATGAGTAGCCGTAGCAATGGGAGTGTCTATCACTTTTGATGTTTCCATGTCAAACCTCTTCAAGAGCTCCTTGATGTATTTTTGCTGACAGATGGATATACCTTTTGGGGACTATTTTACTTGAAGACCCAAGAAGAAGTTCAGTTCTCCCATCATGCTCATTTCAAATTCACTTCCCATGAGTTTTGCAAATTCTTCACATAGAGAATCAGTTGTTGGCCCAAAGATGATATCATCGACATAGACCTGAACAATGAGCAGGTTCCTCCCCCATTTCTTTAAGAACAGAGTGTTGTCAATTTTCCCTCTCTTAAAGCCATTTTCCAAGAGAAACTTTGACAGCCTTTCATACCAAGCCCGAGGAGCCTGCTTCAGCCCGTACAATGCTTTGTCCAGTTTAAACACATATTCAGGGTGTTCATGACATTCAAATCCTGGAAGTTGCTTCACATAGACTTATTCCTTAAGATGTCCATTCAAAAACACTTTTGACATCTATTTGGAACAAGGTGAATTCCATATGAGATGAAAAAGTGATTAAAATTCTAATAGCTTCCATGTGAGCGACCGGAGCAAACGTTTTATCATAGTCAATCCCTTCCTCCTAATTGTAGCCTTGAACCACTAACTTGGCCTTGTTCCTTGTGGTAATTTCATGTTCACCAAGCTTGTTTCTGAATGCCCACCTGGTTCTTATAATGGTTCGATTTGAGGGTCTGGGTACCAGGTGCCAAACATTATTCCTTTCAAACTAATGTAACTCGTCTTGCATGGTTGTAATCCAATCTACATCTTTCAAGGTTTCCTTGATATTCTTGGGTTCTATCTAGGAGAGAAAAGCTGAGAAGGCAAGTGAATTTCTGGCTCTTGACCTGGTTTGTACTCCGGAATCTAAAGGAGTAATAATGTTGTCCATCAGATGAGAGCTTTGGTGTCTCCAGTTAGAAGTCTGAGGTTCATTTTGAGAGGATGTGGGTGCGTTTGTCTGGTTTTCTTGCGTTCTTCTCTCAGGTGCTAATAGAGTTCCCTGAACTGCATCAACCACTCTTTCTTTAGCTTCAGTGGTTGTAATTGAAGTACTTGGTTCCATTGGAGATGAGAGAGTATTGTCTTCACTCAGCTATTTTACTTGACTCATCATATCTGCCTTTCCATTTGTCGTGTCAATGACTTCACATGAACTAGAAAGGGTTCTTCATCTTGATCTTCTTGAGCACTCTTCTCACAGGATGGATAAAACTCATCAAAAATAACATGAACACTTTCCTCAACACATTGAGTCTGCTTATTATATATCTTGTAAGCCTTGCTTTGAGAAGAGTAGCCCAAAAATATTCTTTCATCACTCTTGGCATTGAATTTACCAAGCTGGTCCTTTCCATTGTTTAGAACATAGAATTTGCACCCAAATGTTCTTAGGTGAGTCAGCTTGGGCTTTCTTCCATTCAACAATTCATAGGGGGTTTTGTTCAGAAGTGATCTGATCATGCACCTGTTCACCAAGTAGCAGGTAGTGTTGACAGCTTCAGCCTAGAAGTTCTTTGCAATTCCACTGTCGATTAGCATTGTTCTTTCCATCTCTTCCAGAGTTCTGTTCTTCCTTTCTACTACTCTATTTTGCTGCGGAGTTTTGGGAGCTGAGAAGTTGTGAGTGATACCATTTTCATTGTAGAACTCATCAAATTTGACATTGTCAAATTCTGTCCCATGATCTGATCTAATGCATGTGACTCTCGACTCCATCTTCACCTAGATTTTCTTCGCAAAAGCCACAAACACTTCAACGGTTTCATCTTTAGTTCTAAGAAACAAAGTCTATGTGAATTTGGAGTAGTCATCCACTATCACAAAAATGTATCTTTTTCCTCCTCTGCTTTGCACTCTCATAGGACCACATAGATCCATATGCAGAAGCTCTAGTGGCTTTGAGGTGCTCACATCCCTCATAAACTTAAAGGATGACTTCACATGTTTTCCTCTAGCATAGGCATCACAGACCTTTTGCACCTTGAATTTTGAGATAGGCAGACTATGGACCAGGTCCTTCTGAATTAGTTTGTTCAGAAGAGAACTTGTGTGGCTCAGTCTTCTGTGCCATAGTTCAGCATCATCATCAACAACTTTTAGACAACTCAGATCACCACTTTGTAAGGACTCGAAATCAACAACATAGATGTTCTTGTATCTTTTGGCCACAAGTACCACTTTACCAGTTACCAGATCAGTGACTGTACATATTTTGGACAAGAATTCCACTTTGTTTCCTTTATCACAGATTTGGGAGACACTCAGGAGACTGTACTTAAGGCCATTAACATAGTACACATTTTCAATAGAATGAGTAAGTGACTTCCCGACTTTTCCAACTCCAAGAATGTACCCCTTTTTCCCATTGCCAAAGGATACACTCCCTCCTTGAAGGGCTTTTAGTGAAAGAAAGTCCATGGTGTTCCCAGTCATGTGCTTTGAACACCCACTATCCATGAACCATTGTTGACCACTTCCTTTCACTGTTCTCTGCATAAGGAGATTAAGAGTTAGTTTTAGGAACCTAAGTAAGTTTGGGTCCATTGTAGTAGGCAAGAGGATAAATAAGAGCTCTCTTAGTCCATGCAGGTAATGTGCGTTATTTGTGAGTGGAACCTGGTCCCTCCTTAGTAGTCATCTTTTCAGCAAACACATTATTTTTCTGAACAGATTGATCCCTGGCCCGTCAATTTTCTTTGAAGTGCCCATTGTTCCCACATTGGGTACAAGGCCAGTTATTAGAGATAGTGACGTACTTGCTATGAGGGTTGTAAGGGATTTTCTCCCTTTGGAACCCTATTCTCTGCCTGTTTCTACCATTATTAGTGTGCATGGCAGTGTTGGCTTCTGAGGACCAGGTCCACTTTAAGAACTTTTCAAGATCATTTTTTACTCTTTCCAGATCAGTTTGGAGGTTCTTGTTTTTTTCAATTTTAGCACATATCCTAGTTCTCGCAACTTTAAACTCAGTTTCAAGCCTAATGTATTCCACACTAGCTATCTCTATTCGTTTTTCAAAATTTTCAGGTTTTGATTTAGTCCCTGGTCTCTCTATTGATTCCCTTAGGTATGCAATTACTGTCATGAAATCACTTCTTTCTTTTTTTGAGTTCTTCAATGGTTTCCTTATGGTCAATAATTACAGCCACTAAGTCATTTCGAGTTTGTTCAGCTTCTCCTAGTTCTACAGTCAAGGAATCCCTATCCTCTACAAGACTATGATAGGCATCAATCAATACACTAGCTAAAGACATGAGTTTCTTAGGAGAGTAGGATTTCAGATTTCTCTGAACATCCCTAAAATTTACCTCCTTGTTATCATCGTCTTCATCATCATCTGATTGGGCCAGCAAAGCAAAGGTTGTGTCATATCCATTTTACTCACCTTTAGCTGCCATCATGGAACTATCACCAGCATCAGTTTCATCTTCAGACTCACTAGAGGAATGTCCCCATGTTGCAAGATCATGTTTCATCACATTGTCAGCAGATCTTTTTCTTTTGAAGTCCTTAAAAGGAACCGGGTTCCTCTTAACTGCCTTTTTAGGGTTGTTCTTGGAGAATTCTTGCTTCAAGAGAGGACAGTCTCTAATGAAGTGTCCATGCTTTCCACACTTATGACATAGATCATAGTTTTTTAGTTTACTAGAGCTACCCCTTTTTAGTATTTCTCCATTTCTTCTGACCATCTTCTGAAACTTTTTGGTCAAGTAAGCTATGTCAATGTCTTCATCACTTGAGTCATTGCTATCAGCTTTGAGTACCAAGTTCTTTTCTTTCTTTGGTTCTCTTCTTTCACTGTCTATCTTCTTCTTCATCTCGTAGGTCTTCAGATTTCCAATAAGCTCTTCTGTGGTCAGTTTCTGCAAATCCTTTGATTTAGTAATAGCATTCACCTTGCTTTCCCATGGGCTAGGCAGAGTACTAAGGATTTTCCTCACTAGCTTGTTTCTAGGAATGGTTTCGCCAAGTGAGTATAACTCATTTATGATGGAAGTGAATCTTGTGTGCATATCTTGAATAGATTCATCGTCCTTCATCCTGAAGAGTTCATACTCGGTAGTGAGCATATCGATATTGGACTGTTTTACTTAGGTAGTTCCCTCATGAGCTATTTGCAAAGCTTCCCATATCTCCTTGGTAGTGTCGCAGGCAGAGATTCTATTGTATTCTTCAGGTCCTATTCCACATATTAAAATCTTCTTGGCACGAAAATTCTTCTCTACTGCCTTTTTGTCTGCATCAATGTATTCTTTACTGGTTTTTGCCATTGAAAATGGATGTTCTTCTAGTTCCTCTGTTGGAACATAAGGGCCATCGCATATGATATCCCATAACTCAGAATCCTCAGTCATGATAAAATCATACATTCTTGTTTTCTACCACCCGTAGTATTGTCCATTGAACTTAGGTGGTCGGTATGTAGATTGACCTTCTTCAAAATTTGGTGGAGCAGCCATAAGGATCCTTCCTAGGTGTTAGCCTGATATGAGAAATCTACTCTGACACCAATTGTTAGTTTGTATGAGTCCACCAAACAGTAGAGTACCTGGTCCTCTACGAGATTCTGCTGAGAATGCTGATAAATTGTAAGTAAATGAAACACAGGATTTTTAAGTGAAAAAATCCCACACAAGGGGACCAAAAACCACAAACTACACCAGTAGGCTTTCAACTTCACTAACTTGTAAAAACCTATTACAAGCCACTTTGTAATGACTCCATTACAAAGAATTTAACTCAACTAACTTGTGGTACTCTTGGCACAAGCCACTTTGTGACTCCCTAGTTACAAAGACTTTTACTAACTTGTGATTCTCTCACCACAAACCACTTTGTCACTCTACAGTTACAAAGGCTTTTGCTTATGACTAAACCTAGTCACAACATAAACTCAAGGAGTTTACGAATTTTACAAGAGGATTCCTAATCAACGTTTCTAGCTAAGCAATTTAGGAGATACAATAAGTACAATCATAAAGTTACAACTCAACTAAGGATAACAACATGCTAACTTTAGGAACTGGTCCGTAGTTGCGTTCAACTTTGTTCTTCAAGCTCGTGAGGATTGATTTCTCTGTTTTTGCAAAATGCTTGAATAAGAAACTGAAACATTCAAGTAATATTTTAATATAAACTCATTATTGGTACACCTTGATCACATCACTTGAAATAATGTGAGCACTTTAGTTGGTCAAGGAATGAGTGGGCACTGGTGACAATGCAGTGCGGCAGAAATAGTGCAGGCAGTCACTTCATTTCCAATTGTGTCCAATTGACTTTGTACTGCTACGAGGGAACCACAAGGGTATCAGGTCCTTGTTTAGTTTCCTAACTCCTGAAACTGTAGCAGTTCACCGTTAGCTGGAATCCGTTAAATGCAGTGTAGTCCAAGTGAGATAGGTTCCCTATCTGGTCCTTGACATTAAGTTTGTTAGATCATCTAAATACAAGGCAAAGATATTGAAAACCTATCATCACCTAAAACAGTATTATTGCTAAGCTACGACCCTTTTCTATTTCCTTTTGTTTTAGACTAACACTTGCAGGTGATCAACTAGAAATAGCGATGGATTTATCAGCATGAAGTCTTTAGGTCTGAAAGCACGCGTTGTACTCTTTTTTCCCTGGACCGGTTTTCCCCCAAATGGGTTTTCCGGTGAGGTTTTTAATGAGGTAACAGTGGATCGCGCTAACTTAAAATCAAAAGCCAATCACAAATCGGTATCAAAGACTGTGTTTACACTATTGATACCAAATTTTTCCCTCATATATTTTTAATATGCACATATATTTTCAAAAATAGTGCACATGTATTTACAAACATGCACAAGTATTTTTATCATTTTTTTAATAATTTTAAAGGCTTTCGACCAATTTATTTATGGATTTTTACTATAAAAATATCCAATAATTATCCCTCATATTATTTTTTATAATGATTTAATCATCTAAATTCATCATTTATGCCCAAATAGTACTTAAATATTTTTATTGCATCTTTTATAATTACATTTGCATTTTTCAAGCTAGAATTGCATATTTTGCAATAATAGCCCATGCATATGCATAATTATATTATCTATATAGAAAATGACTTTTCATATTTTTATAATGTCAAGTAATTACTTTAAATTATTTTCATGCACAAATGACATTTATTTACTAATTATTTTACTGATTTAATTGGGTATTTAAAATCCAGTCCCTTTCTAATTAATTTCGGACCTAGTCCAATTGTATACACCTGCCCAAAACCCAATTACCCCTACCCAATTAAACTACCTGACTAAAACCCCTTAAATCAGGACCGTCGATCTCTAAGATCAATGGTCCATACCACCATAGCCTCTTTTAACTTAACCAAACCCAACCCTAATCCCTCATAACCCTAAAGCCGCCGCCCCTGAATGCTCTCAATCTCCCCTATTTCACTCTCAAACCATAAGCGTCGTCACCCCAAATCCCCACCAAATCCCCTTTGATTCCAACCAGATATGGAATCATCTGGTGATTTCTTACCTTATTCGGCTCTCTTTCTCTATTGGCTAACCGATTATGGTGTTACATAATTTCTTGCCTAACATGGAAAGTGGATCTCTCTTGTTTTGAACCAAGTCTGGTTCGAATCTTTATCGCGTTCTATCTATGTTCTTTCTCCGTCTCCTTATGGTTTGAATCTCTGGATTATTAGCTTATTCCTTATTTTACCTAAAAGCTAGGGTTTACATCCTTTGAAATCATCTGAGATTTGGTACTTATTTTCGTTAAAAATCATATCTATGTTTCCACATGACTATCTGTGAATCTTTTCATGATTTCGTTAAAAGGTTTTCCGCCTCATTTTACTTACCCTAAAATTAGGGCCCAGATCTTTTCAGATCTGCCAAGGTTCCTTAATTTTGAGTATCTTTCCTTTAATGTTTTCATGTATCTATGTTTATCTATGTTATTCATATAGTTGTTTATTTAAAATAATTTATTCTTCCTAAAATTAGGGTTTCAGATCTTTTCTAGTTCGATTCCTTGTGCTTTTCGAATAAACCTCTTCTCTATGTTCGTTATACACAGTGTGATTTTTCTCCCTTGTTACTCTGTTGACTTTATGATTTACCCAAAATTAGGGTTTTGAAACCCTTTACGAAGATTTTAATCTTTCCTTTTTTGTGCGATATTAATGCTTTCTTATTTTGTTCGATTTACGTGTTCTTACCTTATTTGGACCAATGTTTGATTAATAATTTATGCTACTTCCTTTTGACTTAACCTTAGTGGCCTGATTTTATGTTTTGGTTATTAAAATCGACTTCTAATTGATTCTGGAATTATTCCTTACCTTATTTGACTACTCATTGAGTCCGTTAACTGATGTCAGCTTGATTTTATGCATGTTAATTGATCTATGCCGACCTTAACTGATTGTTAATTGATTTTTCATACCTTATTTGTGTGTGATTGGTTCATTACCTTATGTGTTCTACTCTATTGTATGCTATAAAACCCTTCATTGTTCTGATTTCAAACACGCTGAGACACACAAACTCACACCTACACTTACACACTTACACTCACACAACTTGAGTTCTTTCTATCACTCTGATTTGCTGCATTGTCTAGCCGGCTGAAAGCCAAGGCTAGACTCTTGGATTCCCATTGCCTTCACCTTTCTGTTTACTTTCTTCCTAACTGGTACATTTTTAATTCCTATTATCTTGTTCTATTCTATATGCTTATGTAGTCAGTTTTATCACAGACCTTAACATGCTTCTGTTTGATACACGATTCCTGACTATCTCTTTCTCAATTGTTATGCCTTAGTTTTTGTTGTCTTGTTCTGTTCCATGTGATTATATGATTAGTTTACTTCAAACTTCAATATGCTTCTGTTTGCCATATGTTTCCTGTTTGCATTCTTCCTGACTAGTATGCCTTAATTCCTGTTAACCTACTCTATTCTATGTTCTTGTGTAGTTAGTTTACCTTGGCATGTCTAGCCCATGATTTCTGTTTACTTCTTTCTAGACTAGTATGCTTTAGTTCCTGCTACCCTGTGCTATGTGTTTGTTTGGTTAGTTATTTCAAACTTTAGCATGCTTCTGTTCAATATACGCCTATATGGTCCTACCTAGTGATAATTAATAAACTAAGTAATCTTTAATAATGTGAAACCTTGATAGATTCAGTTGTATGCTTCCTATTCAGAAAGGTTTAGGTATTTCCAATATATGTGGTCAGTTATGTCTGTAATTCAAGTATTTTCGTCCTTGTTGTGATTGCTTTAATTTTGGTATATCATCCATGTCTAAACTACTACTAATCTGCTAAAGATGGACTCTGTTCTATTTGTAGTCTTGTAATTTGAACCTATTTGTTCATAAAAAATAAAATGTTTTTTAAAACTGTCCCCTAACCCTTACATATACTATTTTTCAAACTTCTACTCTTAGCTATCTAGGTTCCTACCACCTCTAGTGTGAGCACTGCCTAGGGTCCCTGAGACTCCTTTGAACTCTAACATATCGGAGCTGGTTTCCAATCTCTTATGAATTCTGTGTTGAATGTGTGGATCTAGTGTGAGCATTGCCCAGGGTCCTTGAGGCTCTTTGGGAACTTTGACACACTGGAAGCGTGGCTTAAGGTGTTGTGGATCCCTCCTACTGTTTCAAGACTGTTGTGCTGAAGGCCTTGCTCTCAGGTTTATATTGGG
Organism: Nicotiana tabacum; assembly: GCF_000715075.1. Classification (NCBI taxonomy): domain Eukaryota; kingdom Viridiplantae; phylum Streptophyta; class Magnoliopsida; order Solanales; family Solanaceae; genus Nicotiana; species Nicotiana tabacum. The sequence goes on along the minus strand of NC_134086.1, from coordinate 96,472,825 downwards.
CCTGCTAAGGCTTCCTATAATGTAATGGATACTGTTATATAGTTTATTCATTCTAGGCTGTAATAATTTCTATATTAAACTGATTTGGGGTTTGTTAGTAAAAGCTGGGGGGGATTTATTCTATATCTTTGCTTGAAATTCGGGTAGAAATCCGGCCTATAGGTTTATTGGTGATTATGTGAGCATTACTACTTGTTTAGAGATCATGTCTATAGGACTTTCTGATTGCTTTGTTCTGTACTTCACTCGCATGCTAGAAATCATGTTCATAGATTCCTTGCTTTAGAAATCATGTACATAGGATCCATGCACATTTTTACATGCATTAGTAACCATGTATATAGGATCTTATCTGTTTGAATAATAATTTTCCTAGCAACGTGTCTAAAGAATTCTGCCCACACGTGATTAATAGATATCATACCTATAGGAACTAAAAATCAATTAGATATCATGCCTATAGGAAATAATGGAATTAATTTCAAACCTAGAAATCATGTTTATAGGATTTAATCTAATAGATATCAAGCCTGTAGGGTTAAATCAGTTTGTAAATTCAGAAATCCTGCCTATAGGGGGCTTATGTTAACTAGAAAGCATGCCTATAGGATCTAAAGAGATAGAATCTGTTAAAATAAGTAATTTGTTTAGAAACCATGCTATAGGTTTATAATTAACAATTGTAGATACCATGCCTATAGGATTCTTTTATTCACTTAGGCAAACTTATAAGGTTACTAATGATTCTAGGCCTAAAAATGCTAATATTTACTGCTTGAAGATGCCCAGATTCGAGGCTTAATAAAATCAGTAGGCAAAACTAATAGGTCCAGATTCCCGCCTTAGTAAACTTTGTTCTATATTCTGTTGCTGCTCATCTAGATATCCTGTCTATAGGATCCTTAATTAAAGAAACCTGTTGATTTAACTGCGTGCATTCGTTGTCTACTTGTGGATATTAATATGAGCCCTTATTTTCTCCTTACATGATAGTCATATCTGAATTTTGTTTGTCGCGTAGCTTTTCTCATTTTAAATAATATAGGTCAGTCTAGAACTAGCCAAAATAGAGATCCTAAATACCTCTAGGATCATAAGTAAGGGACGGGTAGTGCACGCATAAAGTACGCATTAGAAGCTATTAGAACGCTTAGGTAACAATTGAAAAATAGTAATGGGGTAGTAAAGGAAATTGATGACCCGTGTACTAACTCTATGTGTAGCACCCTTACTTGGGGAAAGTTACCAAGTATTGCATGAAAATCATCTTATAGGCTAAAAACTCTAGAACCCATGTAATTCATGTTTAAAGTAATGTCTATTTGTCTAAATTATTTAATTCGCTTGTGTAAGTTCGGCCGGGACCCACCATTGTGGACCTCGAGGGGTGCCTAGCACCTTCTCGTCATGATAATTCCAAGCCCTTACCCGATCTCTGGTGACGTAACAGGTTATATGAGTTAATTGTTTTAGGTTCCCTAATGCACCTTAATCCGTTAGGTGGCGACTCTTCAAATCCCTTACCCAATCCCAAAATGAAAGGAGTTATCCCTAAATTTCGAAACCCGATTTCACGAGAAAAAGGGGGCGCGAAAGCATGGTGACTCTGCTGGGGATATTTTTAGGCTCTTACCATAACGAACTTGTCTGCAAATTAGTCTCTAAGCATGTATTTATTATTCCTAATTCTTGCACACCCTTTCCCCTTCTATGTGGATTTATCTGCCTATCCTTATTCGTTTATGATTTTCCTCCCCTGCTTTATCACTTTTACTATGGAAACTGACTTGTCTCCTTGTTTTCTTTTCTTAAGTGTCTTTACCATTATTAAATGCTGCATTTTATCATTATTCAACATGCAAATAATTGACAACGTGTTATTTTCTTTTTGCATAACTCCATGCTCAACATCATATTCCACTCGTGCGTGCTAATACCATAGCGGTACTTAATGAGTATCTGCGCTCTTCCTAAAATTATCCTTTAAATTCGGAAAGGCTTATTTGCAGTAAAACTAGTCGATCAACGGTGCAGTCGATGGTTTTGTGCCTTTCCCCCTCAAGTTATCCAATTGAGGGTACCAGTCTAGACTTCTATAGAAACCTTGCTCTGATAAATAACTGTACGTGCATCATGGTCAATCCTAGCCGGAGTTAATATGTTGTCCACATAATAACCCTCTAAGAAAGCCTTGTCCAAAGTTCACCAGGATTTCCTTAATCACAATGGATGTAATCACGATATTATTTGGAGAGATAAATGCCAACATGCTAATTGTTAATGTGCAAGTAGTCGAATCCGGAGGGGGAAAAGGTCTAACTCTGTTTATTTTGCAAAAAATGAGGCACGAAGTCCCCAGGTTCAGCATGGTGTAAAGTATACCACCACTGTTGTTGGACTGGTTGGAAAATCTTTCGCCAAGCGATAAAAACCATGTGAAAAGAGTTCTTGGAAATTTACCTTCCTTATTGGACATTCAACCAAACAACATGTTGATCGAAGCTGCTACTATGTTCTGGGATGGAGAAAGAGTTGTATTCCATTTTGGTGACATAGAAATGACTCCTCTCCTATAGAAAATCGGAGGGTTCGCTGGATTACCATGGGATAGTCCCGATTTACTAGTACCAGAAAACCACAATACTAGGGGGTTTCTAAAAATGATGAGCCTGAGAAAGAATGAGGATTTGGAGTGCTTGAAGAAGTCTTAGATACCATTTGACTTCCTCTATGAATGATATGAACACAGCAAATCTTACTGTATCTTTCATGATGAATTCTCCATCACTTTCCTAGGTTGGACTCATCGCAGGGTTTTTGTGTTCATCATCTACTTTCTGAGTATGATAGTGTTCCCAAGCCAAGGGGAAAGAATTCCCACCAGGTTGGCCATGGTAACCAAAGCTTTAATTGAGGGAATTGACGGACAAACCTATACTATTGTACCGATGATTGTAGCAGACATATACCGGGCTCTAGACCGTTGCAAGAAAGGGTTCAAACACTTTGAGGGTTGTAACTTGCTACTACAGATTTGGTTGTTAGAACATCTTTAGAGGGTATCGCCAAAAGTTTCCATGGAGACCATGGAACGATTACATCGCTTTCCACCATCCTAAAAGAATTACCTTTATCCCAAATAGATTTGCACAGCCAGAGAACGCCAGAGTGGGCACAGTCTTTCATCAATTGACCGAGGACCAGGTTCACTGGATGTTCGAGTGGTTCCCTACCGATGAATTCATCATCAGATCCAGGGATGTTCTGTATTTGGTGCTGATTGGGTTAATGGGAATACATCCCTATGTTCCTATCAGGGTTATGAGACAAGCTGGTAGAAAACAAGTCATACCACGAGTCTCCAAAATGAGTCACTACAGAGCCAATTTTCAGGATGATGCCATTCCCTACAAATGTGAAGCTCAGCATAACAGCATTTGAAGATTATCGTTGAAAAGGATACCATCGAGCCAGATCGATATCACGCCGGTCATGTGTACTTGTACCCATCATGGTTAGAAGATAACATAGCAAGAATATTTGAGCCAAGGGTTGGTCAAGGAAACAAGGTCATAAATGAAGTCGCTGACACATAAGTGAAATATGAAAGGCTACACAAGAGGGTCCTTGAATCCGAAGCCAAGCATGTGGAGCAACACAAGTTCGACATGGAATAAATCAACGAGTGGAAAAATGGCTACAAGGTCGGCAGAAAGGTTGGAGTACTTAGAGCAGGGTCTAATGGAACTGGAGGGGAATATAAGGAAAAGGGTTGTAGATTGTTAAATGCAGAAGGCAACGAGGGAGGACATCTAACAAGGGCATACCTACTACTGAACATGCATGGCATGGGGAACTTGATTGATGGAGCCAAAAAGGCCAAATATGGAGAAGGTCCTTCTGGGACAAAGTAGATTAGGTTTATCTATTTTGAGTCATTTTAGAATTCAAATGTAATAAGGCAGATGCCATTAGTAACTCATTTATTTAACATCATTTTAGATTCGTCCTGTTTATTACATTACTAAAATGAGGCATTAATCAACATTAAATCTCTCCAAATCTATTTGCCTCTAGGCCTACCTCGGGCACAACGAGGTTCCCCAAATTAGGATGCGAATTTATGTTTCCGCAATACATGTTTAAATCCTACAAGTGCTTTTCTGAATCCTTACTGACTTGTTTACCTTTTGTTTTTCTTTATTTTTATTATTTCCATCTCCTAAGGTTAGTTCGCACATACCGGCATCATTAGCATACCACACCAGATCTAGAGGCCTCCACATCCTCTCCTCCGAGTAATCCGAAAAGCAAAGGAAAAGCTAAGATGGATGATTTGAGTGGTATCCGAAAAGAAAATGCTGAGAACATTGAAACTTCAGACGGTCGGAGTACTCTAGCCCAGAATGATTTGGTCCTATGATTGGAACAAAAAATACTGGAGTTACAGGGAGAACTTGAGCATGTCCGCAACTTGGCAAACCTCTCCCTCACCCTAAATGTCCTTGACATCAACCAACAAAATGCTCAAAACCCAGCACCTCCTCAAAATACGCCAAACCAACGTCCACAAAATCATCCCGCACCCCATCAATATGTAACTGCTCCCCAAAATCCTAATCCTTCACAAGTACCCACTCCTCCTCAATACCAACATCTTCCTACTCAGTACCGCAAACCACCGACCATACTCCCCAGAATATCCCCCAACCTATCCTTAATCTGTAAAACTCCACTAACGATCACCACTACACTCCAAACCCCGACACCCACCAAAACAGTCTCATATACGTGGAAACTGTAACTCATTCTACTCAACCAACATCATACACTCCAGAATTTGCCAAGAAGGACCTGCTCATTAAGAACATGGCTAAAGAGCTTAAAAAGCTCACGAGCCGAGTCCAGGGTGTCGAAGGAGGCAAAGGAATCAAAGGTTTGAATTATGAGGATCTGTGCATTCAGCCAGACGTGGAACTGGCGGAGGGTTACAAACTTCCTAAGTTCGAAATGTTTGACGGAACAAGTGACCCAAAAGTGCATTTGAGAACATACTGTGATAAGCTCGTGGCTGTTGGAAAAGATGAAAATATGCACATGAAATTGTTCATGAGGAGTTTCACTGGAGATGCCCTATCTTGGTATATCAGTCAGAATCCCAAGAAGTGGGTCAATTGGGTAAGCATAGCATTGGACTTCATAGATTGATTCTGGTTTAACACAGAGAATGCACCGGATGTCTTCTACATACAAAATCTAAAGAAGAAATCAACAGAGACTTTCAGCAAGTATGCTACTCGATGGAGGTCAGAAGCTGCAAAAGTTAGGCCAGCATTAGAAGAAGCGTAGATGAACAAATTCTTCATCAGGGCCCAGGATCCCTAATACTATGAAAGGTTAATGGTCATCAAAAATCAGAAGTTCTCCGACATCATCAAACTCGGAGAAAGGATTGAAGAAGGGATCAAGAGTGGGATGGTGACCAATTTTGGGGTATTGCAAGCCACGAACAAAGCATTGCGGTCAGAGGGTATATCAAAGAAGAAAGAAGTAGGGGCAGTAATGGTAGACCAAGGCCCAAAATCTCCACTTACATACCAAACACCTCCACCCACATACCAACCTTCACCTCCTAGATATTCTCAACCTGCCACCACCTATCACACTTACAATACCCAGCCAGCCTATTATCATTCATCTCCAACCCGTCAAAACTATCAAAAGTCGAGACCCAATTTTGATCGCAAGCCGCCCAGACAATATACCCCTGTTGCTAAACCCATTGACCAACTATATGAAAGATTGAAGTCTGTTGGATATGTTACCCCCATTCCTGCTATTGCAATGGAAAATTCTTCCCGGTAGGTCAACCCAAACAAAACCTGTGCATATCATTCTGTCATGAAAGGGCATACTATCGATGAATGTCTCACCTTGAAAGATAAGATCCAAACCCTGATTGATACAAAAGTCGTACAAGCAAAAGAAGTCGCGCTAAATATCTACAATAATCCCCTCCCAGATCATAGGGGTGAAGGGGTAAATGTGATAGAGACTTATGAAGAATAGGATTCTGAGGGGTCAATCGGGCTTATTGGGGAAGGTGATGACCCTAAATTTATAGTCACACTCACTCCTATCGTGGTACAGATACACCCGCCAGTCAAAGTTGAAGTAGTCGCATCAGTCCTATTCGAAATTGAAGTAACATCACCTGCTACTGCACCGGATCCATTTGAAGTAGAAGTATCCACACCCTTCACCGTGACAGTAGTACCCACACCTCCTTTCAAGTCCAATGCCATACCTTGGAATTACGTTGCCGAAGCTAGGAGAAAGGAAAAAGCAAAGATGGAAGAATTTGGCGCTGCACAGGGGATGACCAGAACTGAAAGGATATATACACCCGAAAATCTGGGAGGAATAAGCAAGGAAGCTGCTACCAAATAACCCCTCATTGAAACTGGTCCAGATGATCTTTGGAGGAAAGTACAGGCAAGAGAATACTCTGTCGTCGATCATTTGAACAAGACTCCCACCCAGATATCTATCCTATCTCTACTGCAAAATTTTGAGGCACATTAGAATGCTCTGATGAAGGTATTAAATGAAGCTTACGTACCCAACAACATCACTAGTGGAGAGATGGCCAACAGGGTAGGTCAAGTACTAGAGAGTCACAAGATCACCTTCCACGAGGATGAACTACCACCTAAAGGATTAAGTTGCAACAGGGCATTACATATCATAATACAGTTCGAGGACAAATTCATCACCAGGGTCTTAATAGATGGGGATTCAAGCCACAACATTTGTCCATTGATTACTCTAAAAAGGTTGGGAAAGATTTCCATGAGATACGAGAAGGGAGCATGAACGAGAAAGCATTTGATGGATCTCAAAGGGCCACGATTGGGGAGATTAACCTTTGTCTGCAGATGGGACCAATTTGGTTCGATGTTGAGTTCCAAGTACCAGACATATCAGCTACATACAATCTTCTATTGGGACGACCTTGGATACATACCGCTGGGGCTATGGCTTCCACGCTACACCAGGCCATGAAATTCGAATGGAACCATCAGGAGGTAATCATTAATGGGGATGGAAGTAACCACATTTACACCAGCCAAACTGTTCTGGTTGTCAAGAATAGAAGAAGGCTGGGTGGAGAGACTTATCACTGCATTGAGCATGTCAACGCAATTGAGAAGGACAAGTGGTAGAGTAACAAAATAGAAAGAATACTGGCATGGTCTAGGTATGAACCTGACAAAGGGCTTGGGAAGAAACTCCAAGGCATTACCAAACCGATACAGTTGAAACATCACGGTTTTGGGATGGGATATCCATACACATGACAAGAATATAATGATTGGTCGCCACCATAGCGTGGTCCTTATTACCCTCTCGAGCAGTCAGTGCCACACCTGAGTCAGACTTTTCACAAGGCTGATATAATATGGGGCTCTGTAGAGGAAGAAGCTTTGGCTGGGTTGAGAATTTATTCCTAGAAGACGAGAATATGGATTGCAATATTTAAGGAGGAGGAGGAAGAAGGCCTCACCATTCAGACCATAGAGAAGGGAGTTGTTCTCAAGAATTGGACTGTCATACCATATCGGGCCCGCCGAGTTCCTAGGTAGCTTGGCAATTAGCCTGGCTTGTTTTAATAGCCATGCTAGGCATTTAAGATATTTTCAGTAATTTTGTTTTAAAGACGCATTTTGTTTCGAAATAATTGCTCGATTTATCGAGCCGCATGTTTTGGAATTTAATTAATACATTGCTATTTAGTATTCATTATTATCTTTCACATTTTTCTTTTACAATATTATAATTACTTTTTCTGATGAACCGATGACTATGACATGTAATGAGACAACGCAATATAAGGATAGTGACTTAGAAGAAGAGGAGGAAATACCGGAGGAAGTTGTCAGAGAAGTTGAGAATTTTGAGAACAAACCTAAGTCCAATCTAGACAAAACCGAAGCAATCAATTTGGGAGATTCCGAAACCATCAAAGAAACTCGCATAAGCATTCACCTATCACCCTTAGAGAATGAAGAATACACTTGTTTCCTAAAAGAATATGAGGACATTTTTGCATGGTTATATGATACATGACTGGTCTGAGGATATCCATAGTGGCTCATAAGTTGCCTACCAATCCAATATGTCCACCGGTGAAGCAGAAACTCAGAAAGCTCAAACCAGATATGAGCCTAAAAATCAAAGAGGAAGTCACTAAACAGATCAAAGGCAAAGTCCTCAGGGTAGTTGAGTACCCAACCTGCTTAGCCAACATTATACCGGTTTCGAAGAAAGATGGAAAAGTCAAGGTATGTGTTGACTATCGAGATTTAAATAAAGCAAGTCCCAAGGACAATTTCCCACCGCCAAATATACACATCCTGATCAACAATTGCACCAAGCATGAACTCCAATCCTTTGTAGATTGCTTCGTGGGTTATCACCAGATCTGGATGGATGAAGAAGACGCAGAGAAAACAACCTTCATTATACTGTGGGGAGTGTACTGATACAAAATGATGTCATTCGGTCTAAACAATGCTGGGGCTACCTACATGAGAGCCATGACAACCATATTCCATGATATGATACATAAGGAAATAGAGGTGTATGTTAACGATGTCATCATCAAATCCAAGAGGGCCGCAGATCACATAGTAGACTTGAGAATGTTCTTTGACAGGATAAGGAGGTATAATATAAAACTGAACCCCGCAAAATGTGCATTCGGGGTTCCCGCAGGAAAGCTGTTGGGATTCATTGTCAACCGTCGAAGAATCGAGTTGGACCTGTCCAAAGTTAAGGCTATCCAAGAGTTACCACCACCAAAGAGCAAAAAGGATATAATGAACTTCCTGGGATGCCTCAACTACATAAGTCGCTTCATAGCATAGTCTACAGTAATATGTGAACCCATCTTCAAATGTTGAGGAAAGATGCTGAAACCAGTTGGACCGAGGATTGTCAGAAGGCTTTCGACAAAATCAACGAATACCTGTATACACCACCAGTCCAAGTCCCGCTAGAACCTGGGAGACCTTTGCTACTCTATCTATCCATATTAGATGGGGCTTTCGGATATGTTTTGGGAAAACATGACGAGACGAGAAGAAAGGAGCAAGCCATATATTACTTGAGTAAGAAGTTCACAGCTTACGAAGCACGGTATTCTCTGCTAGAACGCACTTGTTGTGCTTTGACATGGGCAACTCATAAATTGAGGCATTACTTATGTGCCTATACCACATACCTCATATCCAGGATAGACCCTCTGAAGTACATCTTTCATAAGTTCATGCCAACCGGGAAGTTATCTAAGTGGCAGATATTGTTAAGTGAGTTCGATATCATCTATGTAACTTAGAAGGCGGTCAAAGGACAAGCATTGGCAGACCATCTTGCTGAAAATCCTGTGGGAGGAGAATGCAAACCACTAAAAATGTATTTTCTTGATGAAGAAGTATCATTCGTAGGAGAGGACATTGTTGAAGCCTATGACGGATGGAGAATGTTCTTCGACGGAGCTACAAACTTCAAAGGAGTGGGCATTAGAGCAGTTTTGGTATCAAAAATAGGTCAACATTACCCATTATCCACAAAGCTTAGGTTTACGTGCACCAACAATATGGCAGAATATGAGGCTTGCATCATAAGGCTCAATTGGCCATCGATATGAATATACAAGAGTTGTTGGTAATTGGTGTTCAGATCTTCTTGTACCTTAGGTTTAAGGAGAATGGGCTACGAAAAATACCAAGATACTACCATACTTGTATCATGTGCAGGAATTGATGAAGAGGTTCACAAAGATAGAATTCAATCATGTGCCTAGAATACAAAATGAATTTGTAGACGCACTAGCCACTTTGTCATCAATGATACAACATCTAGATAAGAATTTCATCGATCCCATCCTGGTGAGGATCCATAATCAACCAGCTTACTATGCTCATGTTGAAGAAGAAACGGATGGAAAACCTTGGTTCCATGACATCAAAGAATATTTGGCAAAAGGAGAATACTCGGAACAGGAAAACCATTCTCAGAAATGCACATTGCGGAGGCTGTCCAATCACTTCTTCCAAAGCGTAGGGACCATGTATAGAAGAACTTCTGATCTGGGGTTGTTAAGGCGTGTTGACGCAAATGAGGCTTCTAGATTACTTGAGGAGATACATGTCGGAACTTGTAGACCACATATGAACGGTTTTGTTCTAGACAAAAAGATACTCAGAGCTGGATATTTTTGGATGACCATGGAAACAGATTGCATCAGGTATGTCCAAAAATGCCACCAATGCCAGGTACATGCAAAAATGATAAAGGTACCACCAAATGAGCTTAATACAACAAGTGCACCTTGGCCTTTTGCTGCCTGGGGAATGGATGTCATCGGTCCAATAGAGCCCACCGCTTCTAACGGGCACCGGTTCATTTTAATGGCTATTGACTATTTCACAAAATGGGTAAAGGCTGCATCTTACAAAGTTGTAACCAAGAAAGTCGTCGTAGATTTTGTCAAGGATGGTAATATTTATCGATTCGAGGTTCCCGAGTCCATTATCATTGATAATGCTGCCAATCTCAACAGTGATATGATGAAAGCCATCTGTGAAACCTTCAAAATCAAGTACAAGAACTCTACAACATACATGTCTAAAATGAATGGAGTTGTGGAAGCTGCCAATAAGAATATCAAGAAGATACTGAGGAAGATGGTAGAAAATCACAAACAATGGAACGAGAAGTTGCCATTTGCCCTATTAGGGTACCGCACTACGGTCCGCACATCAACTAGGGCAACTCCCTATTTACTGGTTTATGGTACTGAAGCTGTCATTTCAGCCGAGGTAGAAATTCCTTCTTTAAAGATCATACAAGAAGCCGAACTCAGTGATGTAGAATGGATAAGGAGCCCCTATGAGCAACTAGCCCTCATAGACGGAAAAAGAATGAATGCAGTATGTCACGGTTAACTTTATCAGAATAGAATGTCCTGAGCTTTCAACAAAAGGGTCAGACCAAGACAATTCGCACCGGGGCAACTGGTGCTGAAGCGAATCTTCCCTCATCAGGATGAAGCCAAAGGGAAGTTTTCACCCAACTGTTAGGGTCCCTACATGGTTCACCGGGTGCTAATAGGTGGAGCACTCATACTTGCAGAAATGGACGGAGAATTTTGGCCAAAACCTATCAATTCAGACGCAGTCAAGAGATACTATATAAGACTGTTTACATTCCTTCATTTGATGTAACTGAACTACGCTTGACCTTGTCACACCTCCTTTTTACCACCCCCGGAAGGGGTATAGGGGAGTTTTTCCAATTTAAGTGACAATCAAAATGTGATTATTTAATTAAAAGAGTCGCCACTTGGGATAATTTATGGTGTCCAAATTCACCGGTTGAGAATCCCGAATCGAGGAAAATTAGACTCTATTTTATAGTCTGCGAACATAGAAATCTGGGTTAGGAATTCTGTTAACCCGGGAGAAGGTGTTAGGCATTCCCGGGTTTTGTGGTTCTAGCACGGTCGCTCAACTATTATTATTGGCCTATTTATCTGATTTTAAAACACTTTTAAACCTATGTGCATTTTAAACTTTATCACCGCTTTTAATTATTTAAAGAGTTAATTCAAGGTTATTTAAAACACATCGCAAGTCATGCTACATGAAATGCACCCGTGATTCACAACATGTTCTATTTAACCTTGTTGGAGATTAGAGTCGGGTCACATGAAATGTACACCCGGGTTTTAATAGAAGCCACGATAATTATATAATTAACGCGCCTAAAGTAAACTACGAAGTTCATTATTAATATCTAAGTTATAAAATTAGTATGAGGACCATAGGTGATTTAATTAGTATGGCACACCTCACTCTAAGAATAACTGGTTCAACTAGGAGATTGTAAGGCTCTTGACTAATCTAACTCAAGATTTATCTAACTCAAAATTTAGTCTAAAGCCTTAATTACTGACATGTAACGAGGTAATTAAATGACCTCTGATTACTTAAAGGAAATGGAACCAACTGCAGGCCATCTGATAAATCAACGAAACCCCTTGGGCTGAATCTACAGTTGAGCCTAGTATTCAGAGCAAAGGGCCAAAGTCCCTCAACGATGAAATTGGGCCAATAACAGGCCCCAAAAGTACCTTGAACGCCACATTTACAAGTCTTCTCTTTAAACATAAAACGCAAAGGGAGAAGGGTGGAGCTGAAGACTCTTGGGCCTAAAATTGTGCCCAAATCAAAAGAAAACTTTATCTCGACGGTTTGGGCTCCAAAATTGAGCCCACCATGCAGACGACTGTCAAGGATCACACTTAGAGTGATCTTGACCAAAACCATTCATTTTGGCCTATTCCTGACCCAATTAGTTAATGACACACACTGATATTCTGTATATACGTACAGCAAAATACATACGTTTGAAAGCTACAATTAACTATCAATGATTGAACATCCCTAACCAATTACACAGAACAAATAAACAAAAGAAAATAAATTTATACAATCTTTAATCGTAATAACTAAGTAATTTGACTACATCATTGAAAGAAAGCTCCATAAATCGTTCCATCCTTTGCTAAGGCAACATACTTCCTCCTTGTGATTCAAAACATTGTTGAGATTTGCAAAACTAGCTATAAAGCTAGCCTGCAAATCTGCATCTGATCCCTTAATGCAACAGGCCAACGAAAACAAAGTTAGTACCATTATCACCCTTCATTGGTGTCAACACACAAGGACATGCTTAACCAAAATATCCAGATTCCCTTTATACTACTTCCCAGGTTCCGTTAGTTGATTTGCCAAAGAAAAACAAACATAAAATGAGAAAACAAGTTTCAGCTTTCACATGGATCCTTGTAGACTATTTTAAGCATGATGACTACCACATTATCATACAAAGCTTGAAGGCAAATTTTAGATTCAAACATATAGTAAGAAGAGAGGTCATAGTTGATTATCAACACATATAACAAGAATCACACCGAGTTTCAGACAAAGATGTGAATCAGATTCATACTAGTTTACCATTATTCACATAAAATACAATCGTTGCATAATCATTCCATTTAATAAAAGAGAAAAATTGTGACGACCCGGCCGGTCGTTTTAAGAATTTGTGCCCCGATCCCCCATTAACTGTTTTCCCCAAGTTTATTTCTGCTACTTTGATTTGCAGGGATGTTCGGTTTTAAGTTTTGGAGAGTTTTGGGACACTTAATTCCTAAATGAGACCTTAAGTGTTGGAAAGTTGACCATAGTCGGAACAGTGTAAAGACAACCTCAGAATGGAAATTCGATGGTTTTGTTAGCTCCGTTGGGTAATTTCGGGCTTAGGGGCATGTTCGGATTGTGTTTTGGAGGTCTGTAGCTAATTTAGGCTTGAAATGCCGAAAGGTCGAATTTTGAAGTTTCCGGTTCGATAGTGAGATTTTGATCCGAGGGTCAGAATAGAATTCCGGAAGTTGGAGTAGCTTCGCAGTGTTGAATGTGGCGTGTGTGCAAAGTTTTATGTCATTCGGACGAGGTTTGATAGACTTTTTGATCGAAAGCGTATTTTTAGAGTTTTTGGAATTCTAAGGCTTGAATCTAATAAAAAAAAATAGGTGTTTCGATGTTGTTTTGAGCATTCTAAAGGTTGGAAAAAGTTTGAATGAAGTTATGGGATATGTTGGTAGGTTTGGTCGAGGTCCCGAGGGCCTCGGAATGATTTCGGATGGTTGACGGAAGGATTTTGGGACTTTGGAGTTGCAGCTTCAGTTGTTCTTCTGTCATAACCGCACCTGTGAGTGAGGGACCGCATGTGCGGATCTGCAGAAGCAGCGGATCTACCGTAGAAGTGGAAATAGAGGAAAGGCAGCAGGGACAGCAGAAGCGGGGTCTTCACCGCAGAAGCGGCCCCGCATCTGCGAAAGGATAGCCGCATATGCTGAAAGCTGGGCCTTAAGTGAAAAGTAGCAAATGCGACCATTATTCCGCAAATGTGGGACCGCAGATATGAAAACACCTGGGCAAAAATATGAAATTTCGAGGGTTTAGTTTCAAAAGTTGGAAATTCGATTTGGAGCTCGGGAGAGGGCGATTTTGAGAGGAAATTGAAGAGGAGATCATTGGGTAATGATTCTTTAACCCTTTCTAGTTATACTACATCAATCTATAGTTAGTTTCATCATTTAATTTCGTATTGGAGATGAAAATTGGGGAAAAGTTGGAAGAAAGTTCTTAAACCTAGAATTCGACTTTTGATTGGGAATTTGACCTTAGATTTGGATAATTTTGGTATGCATGAACTCGGGAGAGTGTGAGGATTCTAAAAATATAAATGTTACCCGATTCCGAGATGTGGGCCCAAGGGGTATTTTGGTCATTTTACCTAATTTCGCGTAGTAGCTTAGAATTTCTTTGTAGAATTAGTTACTTGAAGTCTTATTTATGTTATGAAATTGAATTGAATAGATTTGGACCATTTGGAGTCGAGTACTCGTGATAAGAGCATGGTTTCGGATTGATTATTGAGCCGGTTTGAGGTAAATGGCTTGTCTAACCTTGTTTGGGGAACCTTCCCCTTAGGATTTGGTATATTTGGTAATTGAAATGCCTTGTATGTGAGGTGACGAGTGCGTACTTGTGCTAATTGTTGGAAATCCGGTTTTCATTAAGTAATTACTAGTATGTTTCCTTTCCTATTTTAATTACTTGCACTATTAAGCCTGTTGTTAGCTTAGGAAAGCATGTCTAAGTGACTTAATTGCTTTACTTGCTCAAACCGCCTTACCTAAATTCTGTGTAGCATGCTAGGCTAGAATTACTTATTTGTCTTAATATGAAATTTGCCATTTCTAAATATTTTCCTGTAGCTGCTGTGTATTTACATTAGGACTACGGATGTGGGATTCTGGTAGATCCCCCTTGTCTGTTTATTTTGGGACTACAGATGTGGGATTCCGATAAATCCCCCTGCATAGTTATATGGAACTACGGGAATGCACCTGGTAGATTCCCCCAGTACTGGGTATTTACATTTGGGACTACGGAACGGGATTCCAGTAGATCCTTGTGCACTATGAGTTGGACTATGGGACGGGATCCCGGGAGATCCATTGGATATGTATATTTGGGACTACATGACGGTATCCTGGGAGATCCCCGATTGTTATTTTGGTACTGGACCGTATTTCTTTCTGTGTTTACCTTGTCTCTGTAATAGTTGTTGTTGCCCTTTATATCTTGTGTTACTTTTATTGCTGTACTTATTTATATTGTTCTGTTCTACACTGTTTAACTTTATATTATTTAACCTCAGTAGGGCCCTGACCTTCCTCGTCACTTCCCGACCGAGGTTAGGCTTAGCACTTACTGAGTACCGTTATGGTGTACTCATGCCCTTTCTGTGCATGTTTTTCATGTGCAGATCCAGGTACCTTGACTCGGTCTTATTACCCTTGAGGCGAGGCGACTGTTCCAGAGACTTCGAAGTATATCTGCCGCATCCGCAGACCGAGGAGTCTCTTTCTACTCTCCTTATTGTATTAGCCCTTCTGTATTTCCTTTTTCTTGTTAGATATTCTGAAGTTAGACACTAGTAGACGTTCCAAGGCTTTTGGATTCATGGGTTTTTGGGTTTTGGGAAAATGTATTAGTTTTGAGGATTTATATTGTGTATGCCGAGCGACACGTTTAAACGCTGTTATATCACTCTATTTCTGTTTTAAATTATTTTCTTCCGCAAATTGGTTTATCTTCAGCATTTTAAGCTTACCTAGTCGTAGAGACTAGGTGTCGTCACGATGGTTCACGGAGGGCGAACCGGGGTCATGACAAGTTGGTATCAGAGCTCTAGATTCATAGGAGTCATGGATCACAAGCCAGTTTATTAGAGTCTCGCTGATAGATACGGAGATGTCTGTACTTATCTACGAGACACTATGTAACTATTAGGAAAATTCCACTTCATTTGATTTCCTTGTCATGCGATATTTTGACATCACAATTCTAAACTTTTGTCTTCTATTATCTTACAAATGGTGAGGACACGTGCTACCCAAGATGATCAGGCACATGCGCCCCTACTGCAGTCGTCAAAGGACGGGGCCTGGATAGAGGCCAAGGACGTGCACGTGGTGCAGCCAGAGCACCTACGTGAGCTGCCGCCGAGGTACCACAAGCAGTTCTAGCTGAAGTCCAGGCACTTAACATGCCTACTGCTACTACTACTCCAGCTCTTCAAGAGACTCTGGCACAGTTCATGAGCATGTACACCACTCTGGCTCAGGCAGGATTGCTTCCCCTTGCTGCAGCTACATCTCAGGCCGGGGGAGGAGCACAAACTCCCGCCGCTCGCACTCCTGAGTAGCGAGTGCATGTTGAGCAAGTCCTTGAGATTATTCATGTACTGCCTGCAGTGCCAGTTCATCCTGAGGGCAAAGCAGCAACTTCCGAGGAGGAACAATTGAGGCTTGAGAGGTTCAAGAGGTACAAGCCTCCTATATTCAGCGGTCTAGCATCGGAGGATGCTCTAGGATTTCTAGATGAGAGTTATCGCATTCTGCGTACCATGGGTATATCGGTATCGAGCGGGGTTTCCTTCACTACCATCTAGCTTCGAGGAGCCGCCTATGAGTGGTGGCAAACCTATGAGTTAGACAGTCCAAATGAGGCTGCTTCGCTGACTTGGACTTAGTTCTCAGATATGTTCCTGAAAGAGTATGTTCCTCAGAGCCTCAGGAACACATGGCGCGCAGAGTTTGAGCATTTGCACTAGAGTACTATAACTGTCTCAGAGTATGTTGTCTGTTTCACCAGTTTGGCTAGGCATGCACCGGCCTTGGTTTCTACTGTTCGTGAGAGGGTTCGCCAGTTTATTGAGGGCCTTATTCCCAGCATCAGGTCTAGCATGGCTCGTGAGTTGGAGATGGATATTTCTTATAAGCAGGTGGTGAGCATTACTAGGAGGATTGAGAGTATGCATGCTAGGGAGGTAGAGGAGAGGGAGGCCAAGAGGTCTCGAGAGTTGGGCCATTTCTCTAGTGTTCGTGCCCCAACAGCCAGTTGTTATGGTAGGGGTTATATGAGTCGCCCTATTCATTCAGCTCTTCTATCAGCCAGTGGCATTTCAGCTCCTTCAAGACCTCAGGAGCCTTATTATGCACCACCGGTATCTAGCGCGCCTTCTATGCGAGGTGCTTTCAGAGGTCAGTCGAGCAGACCTGGCCCGAGCCAGTCATAGCCACCACGTCCTCCTAGAGATTATTTTGAGTGTTGTGACACATGCCATATGGTGAGGGATTTACCTAGACTTGGGAGGGGTGCACCTCCATAGACTTCTCAGCCACAGCGTGCCCCGCAGAGTTCTCAGGCCATGGTTACAGCTATAGTTGCTACCCCACCTGCTCAGCCAACTAGAGGTAGAGGTCGGAGAGGTAGAGGTCGCCCTAAAGGAGGAGGCCAGGCCAGATACAATGCCCTTCCTGCCCGTACCGAGGTTGTTGCCTCCGATTCTGTCATCACATGTATTATACTGCTTTGTCACAGAGATGCATCGGTTCTATTCGATCCAGGCTCCACTTATTCTTATATGTCTTCTTATTTTTCTCTACATTTGGGTGTATCTTGGGATTCTTTAAGTTCCCCTATTTATGTTTCTACTCTTGTGGGCGATTCTCTTGTTGTGGACCGCATTTATCGGTTGTGTTTGGTTGCTCTTAGTGGTTTTGATACCAGAGCCGATTTATTGCTGCTCAGCATGGTGGATTTTGACATTATCTTAGGCATGGACTGGTTGTCGCCCCATTATGCTATCCTTGATTGTCACGCCAAAACCATGATGCTGGCTATGTCAGGTGTACCGTGTTGAGTGGAGGGGTACTTTAGATCACACTCCCAGTAGAGTTGTTTCTTTTCTTAAAGCTCAGCGGATGATTGAGAAGGGGTGTGATGCATATTTAGCTTATGTGAGAGATGTCAGTATTGATACCCCTTCAGTTGATTCAGTTCCAGAAGTATAGGATTTTCCCGATGTGTTTCTAGCTGACCTTTTGGGCATGCTGCCTGATAGAGATATTGATTTTGGCATTGATCTATTGTCGGGCACTCAGCCCATATCTATTCCTCCGTATCGGATGGCTCCTCCTGAGTTGAAGGAGTTGAAGGATCAGTTACAGGAATTTCTTAACAATGGTTTTATTCAGCCCAATGTATCACCTTGGGTGCTCCTGTCTTGTTTGTGAAGAAAAAAATGGTTCTATGTGTATTGATTATCGCCAGTTGAACAAGGTTACAGTGAAGAACCGTTATTCTTTGCCTCGTATTGATAATCTGTTTGACCAGCTTCAGGGCACACGGGTGTTTTCTAAGATTGATTTGCGCTCGGGTTACCATCAGTTGAAGATTCGGGAGCTAGACATCTCGAAGGCTACTTTCAGGACTCGGTATGGTCATTACGAGTTCCTAGTTATGTCATTTGGGTTGATCAATGCCCCAGCAGCCTTTATGCATTTGATGCACAGTGTGTTCTGGCCGTATCTTGACTCTTTCGTCATTATCTTTATTGATGATATTCTGGTGTATTCCTGGAGTCGGGAAGATCATGAGCAGCACCTCAGGACTATGCTTCAGACTTTGAGAGAGAAGAAGTTATATGCTAAGTTCTCGAAATATGAGTTTTGGTTGGATTTAGTAGCATTCTTAGGCCACGTGGTAACGAGTGAGGGTATTCAGGTGGATCTGAAGAAAATAGAGGCCGTGCAGAGTTGGCCCAGACCATCCTCAGCTACAGAGATTAGCAGTTTCCTTGGCATGACGGGTTACTACGGTCGTTTTGTTGAGGGATTTTCATCGATTGCAGCCCCTATGACTAGACTAACCCAGAAGGGTGCTCTGTTCCAGTGGACGAAGGAGTGTGAGGCGAGCTTTCAGAAGCTCAAGAGAGCTTTGACCACAGCCCCAATTTTGATAATGCCTACAGGTTTGGGGTCTTATACGGTCTATTGTGATGCCTCGAGGATTGGCCTCGAAGCGGTGTTGATGTAGGACGGTAGGGTGATTGCCTATGCGTCCAGACAGTTGAAGATACAGGAGAAGAATTACCCTATCCACGACCTTGAGTTAGCTGCCATTGTTCAAGCCCTGAAGATCTTGAACCATTATTTATACGGGGTTCCCTGTGAGATTTATACTGACCATCGGAGCTTGCAGCACCTGTTCAAGCAAAAGGATCTAAATTTGCGCTGGAGGAGATGGTTAGAGTTGCTGAAGGATTATGATATCACCATTTTATATCACCCGAGCAAGGCCAATGTGGTGGCCGATGCCTTGAGTCGTCGGGCAGCGAGTTTGGGGAGTTTGGCTTATTTACCAGCATCAGAGAGACCTATGGCAATGGATGTTCAGGCCCTAGCCAACCAGTTTATGAGATTGGATCTTTTGGAGCCTAGTCAAGTTCTAGCTTGCGTGGTTTCTCGGTCTTCCTTATTTGATCGTATCAAAAAGCTGCAGTATGATGACCCTCATTTGCTTGTCCTTAAGGACAAGGTTCAGCATGGTGATGCCAAAGATGTGACTATTGTTGACGATGGGGTATAAAGGATGCAGGGTCGGATTTGTGTACCCAATGTTTATGGGCTTCGGGAGTTGATTCTGGAGGAGGCTCATAGCTCGCGGTATTCCATTCATCCGGGTGCCGAGAAGATGTATCAGGATTTGAGGCAGCACTACTAGTGGAGGCGGATGAAGAAAGATATAGTTGGATTTGTAGCTTGGTGCCTTAACTATTAGCAGGTGAAGTATGAGCACCAGAGACCGGGTGGGTTGCTTCAGTAGATAGAGATTCCGGAGTGGAAGTGGGAGCGGATCACCATGGACTTTGTAGTTGGGCTCCCATGGACTTTGAGAAAGTTCGATGCTATTTGGGTGATTGTGGATCGACTGAACAAGTCCGCTCACTTCATCCCTGTGTGTACTACTTATTCTTCAGATCAGTTGGTGGAGATCTATATCCGGAAGATTGTTCATCTGCATGGTATTCCAGTTTCCATCATTTCAGATAGAGATACTCAGTTCACATCACGATTCTAGAGAGTCATTCAGCATGAGTTGGGTACTAGAGTGGAGTTGAGTACATCATTTCACCCTCAGACGGACGGACAGTCCAAGCGCATTATTCAGATTCTTGAGGAAATGCTCCGTGCGTGTGTGATTGAGTTCGGAGTGTCTTGGGATCAGTTTTTGCCATTGGCGGAGTTTTCTTACAATAATAGCTATCAATCCAGCATTCAAATAGCACCGTATGAGGCTTTATATGGTAGGCGGTGTAGATACCGGTGGGTTGGTTTGAGCTGGGTGAGGCTAGACTATTGGGCACAGACTTGGTTTAGGATGCTTTGGAGAAGGTCAAGGTGAATCAGGATAGACTTCGTACAGCCTAGTCCAGACAGAAGAGTTACGCGGATCGGAAGGTTTGTGACATTTCCTACATGGTTGGATAACGGGTTCTGCTTCGGGTTTCGCCTATGAAGGGCGTTATGAGATTTGTGAAGAAAGGGAAGTTGAGTCTGAGGTTTATTGGCCCTTTGAGATATTGAGGCGTGTTGGAGAGGTTGCTTATGAGCTTGCCTTACCTCCCAGCTTGGCAGGAGTTCATCCGGTATTTCATGTTTCGATACTCCGGAGGTATCACGGTGACCCGTCACACGTGTTGGATTTCAGTTTAGTCCAGTTGGACAAGGATCTATCTTATGTTGAGGAGCTAGTGTCAATATTGGACAGGCAGGTTAGAAAGCTGAGGTCAAAGAATATTGCATCGATAAAGGTGCAATGGCGGGGTTAATCGGTCGAGAAGGCGACCTGGGAGACCGAGCAGGATATGTGCAGCCATTACCCTCATCTTTTCACTACTTCACGTATGTCTCTATGCTTTGAGGACAAACGAATGTTTAAGTGTAGGAGGATATGACGACCCGGCCGATCGTTTTAAGAATTTACGCCCTGATCCCCTATTAACTGCTTTCCCCAAGTTTATTTCTGCTATTTTGATTTGTCGAGATATTAGATTTTGAGTTTTGGAGAGTTTTGGGACACTTAGTCCCTAAATGATAGCTTAAGTATTGGAAAGTTGACCGTAGTCGGAACAGTGAAGACGGCCAAGGAATGGAAATCTGATGGTTCCGTTAACTTCGTTGGGTGATTTCAGGCTTAGGGGCGTGTTCGGGTTGTGTTTTGGAGGTCCATAGCTAATTTAGGCTTGAAATGCTTAAAGGTCGAATTTTGAAGTTTCTGGTTCGATAGTGAGATTTTGATCTGAGGGTCAAAATGGAATCCCGGAAGTTGGAGTAGCAGTGTTGCATATGGAGTGTGTGCAAAATTTCAGGTCATTCGGACAAAGTTTGATAGACTTTTTGATCGAAAGCGTATTTTTAGAGTTTTTGGAATTCTTAGGCTTGAATCCGATAAAAAATAGGTGTTTCGATGTTGTTCTGAGCATTATGAAGGTTGAAACAAGTTTGAATGAAGTTATGGGATATGTTGGTAGGTTTGGTCCCGGGGGCCTCAGAATTATTTTGGATGATTGGCGGAAGGATTTTGGGACTTTGGAGTTGTAGCTTCAGTTTTTCTTCTATCATAACCGCACCTATGAGTGTGGGACCACAAGTGCGGAGCCACAGAAGCGGAAAAGGAGGAAAGGCAGCAGGGACCGTAGAAGCGGGGTCTTCACCGCAGAAGTGGCCCCGTATCTGCGAAAGGATAGCTGCAGATGCGGAAAGCTGGGCCTTAAGTGAAAAATCACAAATGCGAACATTGTTCTACAAATGCGTGACCGCAGAAGCGGTCCCAGGACCGCAGATGCAGAAACAGCTAGGCGGAAATATAAAATTTCAAGGGTTTAGTTTCAAAAGTTGAAAATTCGATTTGGAGTTCGGGAGAGGGCGATTTTGAGAGGAAATTGAAGAGGAGATCATTAGGTAACGATTCTTTAACCCTTTCTAGTTATACACCATCAATCTATAGTTAGTTTCATCATTTAATATCGGATTGGAGATGAAAATTGGGGAAAAGTTGGAAGAAAGTTCTTAGACCTAGAATTCGACTTCTGATTGGGAATTTGACCTTATATTTGGATAATTTTGGTATGCATGAACTTGGGACAATGTGAGGATTCTGAAAATATAAATTTTACCCGATTTCGCGATGTGGGCCCGAGGGGTGTTTTGGTCATTTTACCTAATTTCGCGTAGTAGCTTAGAATTTCTTTGTAGAATCAGTTACTTGAAGTGTTATTTATGTTATGAAATTGAATTGAATAGATTTGGGTCATTTGGAGTCGAGTACTCATGGCAATAGCGTGGTTTCAGATTGATTATTGAGCCGGTTCGAGGTAAGTGACTTGTTTAACCTTGTGTGGGGGACCTTCCCTTAGGATTTGGTATATTTGGTAATTGAAATGCCTTATACGTGAGGTAACGAGTGCGTACTTGTGCTAATTGTTGGAAATCACGATTTTCATTAAGTAATTACTAGTATGTTTCCTTTCCTGTTTTTATTACTTGTACTATTAAGCCTGTTGTTAGCTTACGAAAGCATGTCTAAGTGACTTAATTGCTTTACTTGCTCAAACTGCCTTACCTGAATTCTATACAGCATGCTAGGCTAGAATTACTTGTTTGCCTTAATATGAAATTTGCCATTTTTGAATATTTTCCTATTGTTGTTGTGTATTTACATTGGGACTACGGATGTGGGATTCTGGTAGCTCCCCCTTGTCTGTTTCTTTTGGGACTACTGATGTGAGATTCTGGTAGATCCCCCTGCACAGTTATATGGAACTACGGGAATGCACCTGGTAGATTCCCTAGTACTAGGTATTTACATTTGGGACTACGGAACGGTCCGATAGATCCCCATGCACTATGAGTTGGACTACGGGACGGGATCCCGAGAGATCCATTGGATATGTATATTTGGGACTACAGGATGGTATCCTGGGAGATCCCCGATTGTTATTTTGGTGTTGAACCGTATTTCTTTTTGTGTTTACCTTGTCTTTGTAATAGTTGTTGTTGCCCTTTATATCTTGTGTTACTTTTATTGTTGTACTTATTTATATTGTTCTGTTCTACACTATTGAACTTTATATTTTATTTAACCTCAGTAGGGCCATGACCTTCCTCGTCACTATCCGACCGAGGTTAGGCTTCGCACTTACTAAGTATAGTTGTGGTGCACTCATGCCCTTTATGCGCATGTTTTTCATGTGCAGATCCAGGTACCTTGACTCAGTCCTATCACCCTTGAGGCGAGGTGACTGTTCCAGAGACTTCGAGGTATATATGCCGCGTCCGCAGACCAAGGAATCCCTTTCTACTCTCCCTATTGTATTAGCCCTTCTGTATTTCCTTTTCCTTGTTAGATATTCTGGAGTTAGACACTGGTAGACATTCCAAGGTTTGTGGATTCATAGGTTTTCGGGTTTTGGAAAAATGTAATAGTTTTGAGGATTTATATTGTGTATGCCGAGCGGCACTTTTAAATGTTGTTATATTACTCTATTTCTGTTTTAAATTATTTTCTTCCGCAAATTGGTTTATCTTCCTCATTTTAGTCTTACCTAGTCGTAGAGACTAGGTGCTGTCACGATGGTTCACGGAGGGCGAATTAGGGTCGTGAAAAGTACTATTGTACAAGAAAGGAACTGGAAAGAGTAACTTGAAGGAGTAAAAACAGAAAAAGAGTAATAGCCAAGCAATAGGAAGAAAAACCCAGCAACACTAACTCAGCAGCAACAAGGATCAGTGATGAAATAACCCCAGCAAACCAGAAATCCTTTGAATTTTTTTTTTGTTCTTCCAAGAGTAATCCCAACCAATTTTGAGCCAAATGATGCAGAAACTTGTCAGTATTTTTTAGGGTATGAATGTTTGATTTTTGAGTGAAAGAAGGGTCTATATATAGCCCTTTTTGGGAGCCATGTGCTGCAAAAATAGAATGGAAATTATTCCCTCACACAAGCATTTTTTTTAACAGAATGGGACAACTGTCAACCTCTAATTGGTTTCAGCAATTTGTGTTGGCCAAATAGGGCCAGCTGCCCCTATTTTAGAACACTCTAACATGAATTTTATCCAATTTCAGAATTATTTGCCCTCTTTTATGACCTTCTTAACTTTCTTTTTGTTCAATTAGGTCCCTATAAGTTGCTACTGATTTGCAAATCAGGGTAAACAACAAATGGGCATACTAATGTAAATCAAATAACCAAATTTAACAATGATAGAACTTTTAAATTTCTGGACACCTAAACAAACCTAGAATGAGCTAATTTCAATAATGAACAAGTAGCAACCTAATTCTAATCCAACCACAACAAAATGTGATACCAAACAAATCGAATTTAAGAGGTGAACAGTGAAGCATGACTGATATTGAGCATTCAACAATCTGACTCCTAAAACCCTACATCTAAAACCATACAATTAAAATGAAGAGGAAATTGACAGAAAGGCATGACAAACTAGAAAAACAGAATTCATGATGACCTAACCTGAACAAACTAAGAAATTATCATAAACATGAATAACGCCTAATTTAATTCAAACAATCTGAATAATACCAACTAATTGGAGAAAATAAATAGCCTAAACAAATTTAGATGAACAGATGTTTTAAAAATTGAAAAAGAAAATCAGAAAACAGACCAAAAATAAAAACTAAAGAGAAGAAATGAGGTACTGGCTAAGCACTAGAATATTCTATCAGTCCAGAGATTATGGCTACCCTAATTCCTTCATTATTTTTTTCGGCCAGGAGAAAAGGAACATAAAGAAACAGATTAGAGAAAAGTGGAAGCAAAATAGGAGTAGAAATCACAGAAATAGATAGAGGAAAAAACAAAAGAAATACCTAGCAATTGACTTAAAGAATTCTGGCTGCTCCGATTTTAAGCCCAAAATTAATGTTAATCGCATGTTCTTTGTTAAGAAAAAACAACCAACATCAATTTCACGCTAAATCATCCTTGGAACTTGAAGGCTTGGGGCTTAACCTTGCATGCCACAAATGCGAAGTCGGGTAGATTTGGTCGAGCTTTTGAGGAAACTATTGAGGGGTTTGGGTTTATGGGTGTGTGAAGACTATATGGTGCGATTTTGGGTGGATTTGGAGACTTTAGGGTTTTGGGTGTTGATTTTAGATCTAAAATCCGAGCCGTTTGGGAGGGATTCGAGGGACATAGATTAGGGATTTGGGAAGAGGAAGCAATGGGGGTTCTGGAGTGTTAGTTTGGAGCGGATTGGAGACGTTTATGGCGTCTTCGCTGGCGGAGACGGTGGGGGATTTTGGGGTTTTTAGGGCGGCGGCTAGGGTTCCAAGTCTCTGAACTTGAGAGACGGGGAATGAGGGGGAGTGGAATGGGGGGGGGTGCTTGGGTTCGGACAGTTAAATACACAAGGTGACCCTAGTTCCGGTCCGTTGGATCATTGAAATCCAACGCTGAGATGATGAAGCTCGAAACGGGGTCGTTTGGTTGAGACAAGGGAGCTGGACCGGGTTTAGGGGAATTGGGCTTGGATTTGGAACGGATGGAGGGGAGATTTGGGCTCCACCAAAGCTTAGCCCAATTGAATCAGCCTTTGCAATTAACCCATTTGTTTTCTATTCTTTTAATTCCTTTCTTTTTATTTGTCTTTTCTTTTCTTTTCTTTTTTTAAAAAACTACCAAAATTAAATTCCTAAATTAATCTAAAATACAAAATTAAGCTAATTATCTGTTATAAAAATTATAAAAATCACTTAATTCTAAATTAAAGAGAAAAATCAATAACCTAAAGATTTAAAGGTAAAAATGAGCTATTTTTGTGATTTTCAATTTTTATAAAACTAGTCTCTATGCACATGCATCGCAAGTGTACTCCATATCATTTTCTTTTACAAGATGCATATCAAAGAATAGTTAGAAATTGTTAATATGCATATATATAGGAAAAATGCATAAATACCCCCTAACCTATATCCTGATTCTCAACTACACGCTTTATCTTTGCGAGAATCTTATTATTCCTCTAAATTATTTTAAAGTAGAATTATTTGCATCCTTAAAGCTGGCGTGGAAGAGTGTGTGTATGGGAGAGTGAGAAGCAAGAAAAAACGAGTTTCAGATTTTTCTTTTTGCTTTTTTACCACTTTTTTTCCTTTTCCTTTTCCTTTTCCTTTTCCTTTTCATTTTTCTTTTACTTTTTTTCCTTTCTTCTCTAATTCCGGCGGATATTCATTTACCGACGACTTTATCTTACTGCTTTTCTTCTATTTATTCTGTTTTTATTTTTTTCTCTTTCTATACTTTTCACACACAAATTAAACTCTCAAAAAGATCTATCCATAATCAAAGCAAATTAAAATATAGATTGGGATAAAAATATGTCGCCGGGAAAAAAAATTCACCTTAAAAAATGGTGTTCTTGAAATTCCGACGACCACCATTTTATGCCGCCGGTAGCCAAAACAAAAAAAAGAGAATGAAATAACCAAAAAGATGAGAATAATAAGAAATAAGAAAAAAAGGATAAGAAAAAGAAGAAAGAATAAAAAATACTAAAAATACATGTGGCAGCACGTGTATTTCACCACTTGCCAAGAGTTTGGTTGTCTAGTTTTAGGATGGTATTTATTCCATTTAAAAATAATTTGGGGAATAATAGGATTTCCGTAGAGAGAGAGTGTGTGTGTGTGTGTGTGTGTGTGTGTGTGTGTGTGTATATATATATATATATATATATATATATATATATATATATATATATATATATATATATATATATATATATATATATATATATATATATATATATATTAGGGGGTAATAAATTAGAAATTTAAATATACCAAAACCTAGCGTGTCCTTGAGAACTTTTTACGAATAAAGCCGAAAGGCATATTCTCTATCCAAATCAATCTTTGTTGTTTTATTATGACACTATTAATTAAAATTCGTTATATACTAAATCCGGATTTGCGACGGAAAATTCTACATTGGGGGTAAAGCGCTCCCTAATAAAGGCGACTTTATATTCAGGGACTCAAACCCGAGACTTCTGGTTAAGGATGAAGGAGTACTTACCACTCCACCACAACCCTTGTTGGTCCCTTTTTCCTATTTCAATATACATGTCATGCACAATGTTTTTTTGTTTCCTCGTATACAGCTGTTTATTTAAACACTGATAATAAGTGTTAGAGTTCAAATCTCATTATTGGATATGAATGATTAAATTGCATATTAAGTCCCTTTTTTAATCTACTGAAAATTAGGTAATCGGGTATAATAAAATTAAAGAAAATATCCAAATATGCCATGTAATATTAGAAATTGCTCATTTTTATATTTTTAATAAATTCCTTGAGTTAGATATATCATCGTGGAATATGAAGGGTTTAAATGCATAATGTGTCCTCTTTTATACTTACTGAAATTACTGAAAACTAGGTAATCAAGTGAGATTAAATTACAGGAGAAAGTCCAAAAATGGCCTTGTTAATCATAATTGAACCAAATAATGACACTCCAAAAAGTAGTAGCAAAAAGTGATAATAAAACAAAAGAAATGAAATACAGAAAAAAGTAAAATATAATTATAAAGGGGCACCTCTATTACATGAGCTCACTATACACCCAAAATACCTGGACTAAATACTCTAACATTGCTTTAAGAAAAATGGCCATACAAATGAAGTCCAATCTTCATAAAATCTATGCTATGATTTTTCAAACAAGACTACAATATTTATTCACCTCTGCAGAGTGCAGAAAGTTAATTCCTTGGCCCAATCTCCCAACAGGCTTTAGAAAGCATACACATATGCATTTATTACTTTTTATTTGTAAAAGAAAGGAAGGATATTTCGATTAGATAATCTATTGATGTATGGATCAGAAAGCAGGGGTAGGGCAGGGGTAACTGGAAATATTACAAACTATTACGATACAATAAGTCCTCCGTTTTGTGGCTTTAATAGAATCCGTTTGCCAAGAGATTGGAACTTAAGAAATCATTTACAGTTGGAGATAACCTTTCTTTCTTCCTCTCACTTATTTATAAGCGTGTAACAGCTATTTCACGTGTAACACTTATTTCATGAAAATCTTCAAGTGTGTTCGAGCAACAGTTAGGGCTCGTTTGGTACGAGGGATAAAGAATAATTAATCTCGGAACTAAATTTAAAAAGAGTTTATCTCATATTTGGTTAGTAGAAAATTTCTGTATAATTAATCCCGTAATTAATTATTCTGGGATTGTAGTATTTTTTTATCCTCATAAAAAAGTGAAATAACTAATTACGGGATAACTAATCCCGTAATAATTAATACTGGGACAACTTCTTTCTAACCAAAAGAACCCTTATTCTATTAACATGCCATAATACCCTTCTCCTGGATATAGTAATAGTAAAAGAGTGCAGATTGCAACAGATCGTTTCACGTGTATGAGTTAGTTATTATTCAATAGTAAAGATAACTTTTAAAACACAATAGCACTTGTTTAGCTATCAAATTTCAGAGTAAAAGGTAAACAAACTAATCAAAATTTCTTTTTTGACACTCTGAATAGTTAATTTTAAAAAAATAACGAAAAAGAGACATCCAACTCGAAACAGAACGGAGAAAGTAACTTAAACTTTCTTTCAAATAGAAGGGGGAAAAATGCAAGCAATAGAAAATAGAGGATGTAAAATTTACCTGTTTGCAACGCCACAAACGACAGTGACGCCGGCAGCCTAATTGAACCGAACACTGACACTTCAAAAAGTAGCAAAAACTGGAAATTCACTGCCAATATATTTGTTGCTGGAATGAAAATTCTCTTTTTGAAATATTTTTAAGGGTAATTAAAAGCCTTAAATAACAATAACTGTTAATAAAGATCAAAGAAAGTCGAAAAGGGGATCATAGCCGTTGTGAAACACTAACTCTGATGCAAATTGCAGATATTTATTCCAAATAGAATATTTCGTCCTTTTTTTATATTTTATTTTGGGGAGGGGATTAATTTTCTCCTAATGATTTTGTAAATAAGTGAAAATTTGCTTTTAGATCAATCTGTAGATGTTACATCCTTTCATGAGATGATCCTTATAAGTAACTTTCCGGAAGGAACACACCCCTTCATATGGATGAGTACAGAAGCGTGGTAATCAGATTCTTAGTGACGGTTCAAATAAGGGGTATTATAGGGGTTTTCTTATTAAAAAATAAATTTATTAAGAAAAGGGTAATTTTATAATTTAACTTTCTACTGAAGAGCTTCCTCTTTTTAATAGATTATAGAAAAGTAATTACTGATTAATCCTAAAAATGTAAAAATAAAACCTAAATGCAATGCATGGTATTTTTGGTATTTTTCATGATTTAAATAAAACTTAAACATGCATAGAAATGCAAACAATTAGCACAAATTTCCACAAAATCCTATAAAATTGCAAAAATGGAAAAAATGCTTTTCTTATATTTTCTGGGAGAATTCCTATAGGGCAAAAATCACGTGCTCACAGACCTAATTCTCGTTTAAGAGGGGATACATAGGCAGCCTTGTGGGTTCGGTTACATCTTAATAAAATCTTCATTTCCCCAGAACCAGAAACTGAGCCAGAATTTTAAGGAGGGCCCTCAACATTCCGGAATAAGTCCAGCCCGATGCCATCATATGCAAGACAGTTAGAAATCGGTTAAGTAACTGGGGAAGAATTTTGAAAAGGATTCTCAAAATTCTGGAGCAGATCCAACAAACTTCGTTGCACGCAGAACGGTTGAAGGATCAAACTGGGGCAGAATTTTGAGGAGGACCCTCAAAATTCTAGTGCAAGGAAGCCGCAATGTCTCTAAAAGTGTTACAGTCATTAGTTCATCTAATTCACTTGATATTATATACCATTATGTTTCTAAATAACTCTATTTCATCAATAAGTGCATATTTTCGAAAACTTTATTTCTATGGCCGCCAGGTGTTACTCAGGGTAACTCGAACAAGGCCTCCAGAACAGAGCAAAACAAAGCAAGCAGACAAAGGCACGAACCAATCTTTCCCCCAAAACTCGCGATTTTTCTTTGGGTGCAGGCACAGTGAACATAACAGGAGTACTCGCAAATATACACATATCAAAATCACTATCCTCATAAATCGGACCGACGAGCGCAAATATATCTCCAGCTAAGAAATATTTTGTTCTTATTTGCTATTTGTCTATTGCATAAGGCTAAGCATTGTCTTCTCTTTGCATGAGACTAAGCCCTGTCTCAAATCTTGCATGAGGCTAAGCCATGCCTCCATATTTACATAAGGCTAAGCACTGCCTTCTCTTTGCATGAGACTAAGCCCTGTCTCGAATCTTGCATGAGGCTAAGCCCTGCCTCCATATTTGCATAAGGCTAAACATTGCCTTATCTTTGCATGCGATTAAGCCATGTCTCAAATCTTGCATGAGGCTAAGCCCTGCCTCCATATTTGCATAAGGCTAAGCATTGCCTTCTCTTTTCATGAGACTAAGCCCTGCCTCAAATCTTGCATGAGGCTAAGCTCTGCCTTTATATTTGCATAAGGCTAAGCATTGCCTTCTCTTTGCATGAGACTAAGCCCTATCTCAAATCTTGCATGAGGATAAGACTTGCCTCCATATTTGCATAAGGCTAAGTATTGCCTTCTCTTTGCATGAGACTAAGCATCGTCTCCCTTTCTTGCATGAGGCTAAATCCTGCCTCCCCAATTGCACAAGGCTAAGCTCCGTTTTTCCCTGTCTAATGTTGAATGTTACACTATCTGAAACCTAGCGCTACTTTGCCTTTTCCGGGACTAAGCTCTGTCCCGATTCTACACAAGACTAATCTCTGTCTTGTTTACTTATATGATCCATCATCATGGCTTTATCCGAAGGCGTCAGTCCGAAGGCATCATCCTTATAGCCTGAAGACACCATGTCATGGCCTAAAGATCTCTCAATACTGCACATCATTATTCAAAGGCGTCATGGTTCAGAGGCACCATTTTCATGGCCCGAGAACATCATTTCTTGGCATGTGAATCCCTTATCTCATGATTCATGGCCCATGAAGTCATGGTCTAAGGACGCCATCTTCAATATCCAAAGACAACCTTTCATGGTCCAAAGGGAATTTATATCATGTTTAAATTCTCGCAGTAATCTATATACTTGCATGCATTGTGTTTTAAGTTTTACAGAAAATCCAGGAGGTAACCGTTCTTCAAACAGGAGCAACCTTCTCTCTGGTTTCCGCTCATACCATTTACACTTTGCCATTATTTCAAATATAACCGATTCCCATCAATTGCTCGCCTTCACTCCATGACCATTCAGATACCTGCCTTATGATAGATCAGTTACGATTCAGATTTGCCTTCATAACTCCGCACAAACCTATCCGATACTACCCTTCTCAAAAGAACCTTTTTCGAAACATACTTCCATTCCTATAGAAATTCCATCGGTTTCATTCACCATTGGGTCTAGAACTACACATTGTAAAACCAGGAATATGTAGGCAGATAAGAGACTAGGGTTCGGCCTATGTTTTTCAAAACACCCCCATTCAGTCAAACTCGGTCATCATTTCTTTGTCCGATAACTCTTTCATCCTTCCGAGATAAAGAGGGGCAGTTGTTGATACCCAATTTTTTTCTCATATATTTTTAATATGCATATATATTTTCAAAAATAGTGCACATGCATTTACAAACATGCACAAGTGTTTCTATAATTTTTTCTATAATTTTAAATGCTTTCAACCACTTTATTTCTGCAGTTTTACTATACAAATTTCCAATAATTATCCCTCATATTATTTTTTATGATGATTTAATCATCTACCTTCATCATTTATGTCCAAATAGTGCTTAAATATTTTAATGGCATTTTTTATAATTACATTTGCATTTTTCAAGCTAGAATTGCATATTTTGCAATAATAGCCCATGCATATGCATAATTATATTATCTATACAGAAAATGACTTTTTGTATTTTATAATGTCAAGTAATTATTTTAAATCATTTTCATGTACAAATAATATTTTTACTATTTACTAAATTATTTACTGATTTAATTGGGTATTTAAGATCTATCCCTTTTTTAATTAATTTCGGACCTAGCCCAATTGTATATACCAGCCCAAAACCCAATTACCCCTACCCAATTAAACCACCCGACCTGGAAACCCCTTAAATCAGGACCGTTGATCTTTAAGATCAACGGTCCACACCACCCTAGCCTCTTTTAGCTTAACAAACCCAACCCTAATCCCTCATAACCCCAAACCCGCAGCCCTTGAATGCTCTCAATCTCCCCTCTTTCACTCTCAAACCCTAAGCGGCGTCACCCCAAATCTCCACCAAATCCCCTTTGATTCCAACCATATATGGAATCATCTGGTGATTTCTTACCTTATTCGGTTCTCTTTCTCTACTAGCTAATCGATTATGGTGTTACATAATCTCTTGCCTAACATGGCAAGTGGATCTCTCTTGTTTTGAACCAAGTTTGGTTCGAATATTTATCTCTTTCCATCTATGTTCTTTCTCCGCCTCCTTATGGTTTGAATCTCTAAGATTTTTTGCTTATTCCTTATTTTACCCTAAAAGCTAGGGTTTATCTCCTTTGAAATCTGCTAAGATTTGGTACTTATTTTCATTAAAAATCATATCTATGTTTCCACATGACTATCTGTGAATCTTTTCATGATTTCGTTAAAAGGTTTTCTGCCTCATTTTATTTACCCTAAAATTAGGGCCCAGATCTTTTCAGATCTGTCAAGGTTCCTTAATTTTGAGTATCTTTCCTTTAATATTTTTGTGTATCTATGTGTATCCATGTTATTCCTATAGTTGTTTCTTTAAAATAATTTATTCTTCCTAAAATTAGGGTTTCAGATCTTCTCTAGTTCGATTCCTTGTGCTTTTCGAATAAACCTCTTCTCTATGTTCATTATACATAGTGTGATTATTTTTCCCTTGTTTCTCTGCTGACTTTATGGTTTACCCAAAATTAGGGTTTTGAAACCCTTTATTGAGATATTAATCTTTCCTTTTCTGTGCGATACTACTACTTTCTTATTTTGTTCGATTTACATGTTCTTACCTTATTTGGACCAATGTCTGATTAATAATTTATGCTACTTCACTTTGACTTGCCTTACTGGCCTGATTTTATGTTCTGGTTATTAAAATTGACTTCTAATTAATTTTGGAATTATTCCTTACCTTATTTGACTACTGATTAAGTCAGTTAACTGATGTCAGCCTGATTTTATGTCTATTAATTGATTTATGCCGACCTTAACTGATTGTTAATTGATTTTTCATACCTTATTTGCGTGTGATTGGTTCATTACCTTATGTGTTCTACTCTATTGTATGATATAAAACCCTTCATTATTCTGATTTTCAAACACGCTCAGACATACAAGCTCACACCTACACTTATACACTTACACTCACACAACTTGAGTTCTTTCTATCACTCTGATTTGCTGCATTGTCTAGTCGGCTGAAAGACAAGGCTAGACTCTTGGATTCCTATTGCCTTCACCTTCCTATTTACTTTCTCCCTAACTGGTACGTCTTAATTCCTGTTATCTTGTTCTATTCTATAGGCTTATGTAGTCAGTTTTATCACAGCCCTCAACATGCTTCTGTTTGATACACGATTCCTGACTACCTCTTTCTCAACTGTTATGCCTTAGTTCTTGTTGTCTTGTTCTGTTCCATGTGATTATATGATTAGTTTACTTCAAACTTCAATATGCTTATGTTTGTCATATGTTTCCTGTTTGCATTCTTCCTGACTAGTATGCCTTAATTCCTGTTAACCTACTCTGTTCTATGTGATTGTGTGGTTAGTTTACCTTAGCATGTCTGGCCATTGATTTCTATTTACATCTTTTTAGACTAGTATGCTTTAGTTCCTGCTATCATGTGCTATGTGTTTGCTTGGTTAGTTATTTCAAACTTCAGCATACTTTTGTTCAATATACGCCTATATGGTCCCACCTAGTAATAATTAATAAACTAAGTAATCTTTAGTAATGTGAAACCTTGATGGATTCAGTTGTATGCTCCTTATTCAGAACAGGTTTAGGTATTGCCAATATGTGTGGTCAGACTGTCTGTAATTCAAGTATTTTTGTCCTTGTTGTGATTGCTTTAATTCTAGTATATCATCCATGTCTGAACTAATACCAATCTACTAAAGATGGACTATGTTCTGTTAGTAGTCTTGTAATTTGAACCTATTTGTTCATAAAAAACAAATTGTTTTCTAAAACTGTCCCCTACCCCTTACATATACTATTTTTCAAACTTCTACTCTTAGCTATCTAGGTTCCTACCACCTCCAGTGTAAGCACTGCCTTGGGTCCTTGAGACTCCTTTGAACTCTGACACATTGGAGCTGGTTTCCAATCTCTTATGAATTCTGAGTTGAATGTGTGGATCCAGTGTGAGCATTGCCCGGGGTCCTTGAGGCTCTTTGGGAATTTTGACACACTGGAAGCCTGGCTTAAGGTGTTGTGGATCCCTGCTACTGTTTCAAGACTGTTGTGCTGAAGGCCTGGTTCTCTGGTTTATATTGGGCCTGCTAAGGCTTCCTATAGTGTAATAGATACTGTTATATAGTTTATTCATTTTGGGCTGTAATAATTTCTATAATAAACAGATTTGGGGTTTGTTAGTAAAAGCTGGGGGGTTTATTTTATATCTTTGCTTGAAATTCGGGTAGAAATCCTGCCTATAGGTTTATTGGTGATTATGTGAGCATTACTACTTGCTTAGAGATCATGTCTATAGGACTTTCTCATTGCTTTGTTCTGTACTTCACTCGCATGCTAGAAATCATGTTCATAGATTCTTTGCATTAGAAATCCTATACATAGGATCCATGCACATTTTTAGATGCATTAGTAGCCATGTCTATAGGATCCTATCTGTTTTATTAATAATTTTCCTGGCAATGTATTTAAAGAATTCTGCCCACACGTGATTAATAGATATCATGCCTATAGGAACTAAAAATCAATTAGACACCATGCCTATAGGAAATAATGGAATCAATTTCAAACCTAGAAATCATGGCTATAGGATTTAATCTAATAGATATCATGCCTGTAGGGTGAAATCAATTTGTAAACTTAGAAATCCTGCCTATAGGGGGCTTAAATTAACTAGAAAGCATGCCTATAGGATCTAAAGAGATAGAATCTGTTAAAATCAGTAATTTGTTTAGAATAAGGTTGTATTGTGGTCCGGGCCCGGGCCAAACGGGCCTGGGCTTTGGCGGTCCCGGGCCAAATGGTCCCGGGCCTAACGGGCCAAATGAGTAGAACCGCCCACCGCGGTCCTAAGCCCACATGGTCTCGGGCTAAATGGGGCGGGCCCGTGGACCTAAACGGGCCTAAATGAGCTTTTTTGTTCCGGGCTATTTTTTAATTTTTTTTATCTAAGGCAATTTCTTGTAAACTATATATGTATATACTAATATAAATTGCTTATATATAGCTATATAAATATATATAGTATATATAGTATGTATATATAATTATATATTGCCTTATATAATATATAGCTTATATATATTATATATACTATATCTATATATAGTATATCTACATATATATATATATATATATATATATATATATATAGTTTATATCTAATACATATAAGCTATATATAAGGCACTATATATATATCTCTAATATACATTCACTACATATATATATATATATATATATATATATATATATATATATATATATATGTGTGTGTGTGTGTGTGTGTGTCTATATATATATATATATATATATATATATATATATATATATATATATATTATATCGAATATAGCTTATATATATATATATATATATATATATATATATATATATATATATATATATAGTGTGTGTGTGGATATAGTATATAAAATATATATAAGCTATAGATATAGTTCAAATTAAAGTTTACATTTAATACTCGGTATCAAAGCTGCAAATTAAAGTTTACATTTAATACTTCAAATTAAAGTTCAATACCTTCAACATAATACTTCAAATTAATCTAACAAACTAGAACATTAAGCATAATACGTCTAATAATTTTAAAATAACACAAATTATCTCAAATCAACTTAAAATCTTAAATACGAATGTCTTGAGAACGCGCAAGACAACTCTTTATATGCCTCCTTAAAGAGCCTGTGCCCTCCTTTCGACGACGAGTGTAGACTCGACCACAGTTCTTGCACTTTATTATGTAAACTTCTTCATTTTCTTCTACCACATTAAAGTGTTCCAAAATAAATGGGTGCAATCTAGAATCACCGGGCATGATTTAACTTGAATTAAGAATTGGAGTTTGAGAAATGAGAGATGAGTGAAGACTTGAATACTTTAATTTGAGTTTGAGAAATGAGAGAGATTGATGAATTTGTGAGTAAAAATAAAAGAATGAGAGGGTATTTATAGTTGAGAATAGGGAAAAAGTGTAATTATAAAAAGGTTGGGGTTAAAACAAAGTTTGGGAGCCAAATGGCTATTTCTGAAAGTGCCAAACGGCTAAAAATGCAGTCCAGCGGCTACATTTTAAATATCTGACCATTGTCCCTTTTTAAAAAAAATTAAAAAAATTAGTCGTTGGGCCCATTTGGCCTGGTTGAATCGGCCCAGGCCCGCCTGCTGGTCCCGGGGTAAACGGTCCCAGGCTCACGGGATTTTTGGTAAGTACCAGCCCGCTATGGGCTTTTGCACCACTAGAGACCGGCCCATTTGAGACCGGCCCATTTGGCACGCCGTCCCGGGCTGTGCCCGACCCACAATACACCCTTAGTTTAGAAACCATGCTATATGTTTATAATTAACAATTGTAGATACCATGCCTATAGGATTCTGTTAATCACTTAGGCAAACCTGTAAGGTTACTAATGATTCTGGGCCTAAAAATGCTAATATTTACTGCCTGAAGATGCCCAGATTCGAGGCTTAATAAAATCAGTAGGCAAAACTGATAGGGCGGGATAGGTCCAGATGCCCGCCTTAGTAAACTGTTGTTCTGTATTCTATTTTTGCTCATCTAGATATCCTGTCTATAGGATCCTTAATTAAAGAAACCTGTTGATTTAATTGCGTGCATTCGTTGTCTACATGTGGAGGTTAATATGAGCCCTTATTTGCTCCTTACATGATAGTCCTATCTGAATTTTGTTTGTCGCCTAGCTTTTCTCATTTTAAACAATATAGGTCAGTCTAGAACTATCCAAAATAGAGTTCCTAAATACCTCCAGGATCATAAGTAAGGGACGGGTAGTGCACGCATAAGGTACGCATTAGAAGCTACTAGAACGCTTAGGTAACAACTGAAAGATAGTAATGTGGTAGTAAAGAAAATGATGACCCGTACGCTAATGCTATGTATAGCACCTTCACCTGGGAAACTTACCAAGTATTGCATGAAAATGATCATATAGGCTAAAAAACCTAGGACCCCTCTAACTCATGTTTAAAGTAATGTCTATTTATCTAAATTGTTTAATTCGCTTGTTTAAGTTCGGTCAGGACCCATCATTGTGGGCCTTGAGGGGTGCCTAACACCTTCACCTCAAGGTAATTTCGAGCCCTTACTCGATCTCTGGCGACGTAACTGGTTATATGAGTTAATTGTTCTAGGTGCCCTAACGCACCTTAATCCGTTAGGTGGCGACTCTTCAAATCCCTTACCCATTCCCAAAAGGAAAAGAGTTATCCCAAAATATCGAAGCCCGATTTCGCGAGAAAAAGGGGGAGCGACATACAGTATCTGAGATTTCTCTACAATCAACCTCGAATACTGGCTGGGATTATCCTCGAATATCGACTTGTTCTAACAAGGAAATTATTTTGAAATGGAAGGGTCTTGATAGGTGAGATTTATTGTAAGGGCCAAACGGTCAAAACGAACTGTGCCCACGTAGATTCTCGAGCACTAACATAAAACATGTACATGTATGACTACTTTTGACAAGAATAAAGAGAAGTACTTTCCTTGCAGCTATCTTATGTCTTAGAAAAATTTCCACTTTACAATCACGTACTTTCGATCTCTTAAGAAAATGGGCTCAAGGGCCAATTATAACCAAAGTTCGTATAGTCACCCCCTCAATCAAGGACTGCCGTTCGGAAACCAACTTCGAAATAGATCGAGCTATTAAAATATCAGGGATGCAAGACCTATCAAGCAGCCCCCAAATTTTAAAGGCAATAGCGATACCCACTCGGAGACTGTTATTTTAGGCAAGACTGGATAACTCGGGGAAGCAAGCCCATTGAGCTACACCCAAAATTAAAAGGCCACGACCATATTAGCATGACTCGGAGACGTCCGAAAACCGTAATAATATAGGCCTTTGAAATTTTCATAACCAGTTCTAAAGGCTAATCCTTGAAACTATATTTTGAGTTACTTATTTCGGGAGAAAGTTCCCGATGAAACCAAATCCAAAGCGCCTCAAAACTAAATAATGTGAAGGCAGGGTTTGTTCAACTTGAGTTGTTTTGTGCTAAGGCACTCTGACCTTTGTAAATACAAGCAATAAAACAAAGGAATAGTTTTAGCCAAAAAGGGTAGAAAAGCTTTATATATATATATATATATATATATATATATATATATATACATTCTTTTTACAAAGGCCAGATAGGCCAAATATAAAATTTACAATGGCCAAAATGGCATAAAAAAAGATACAAAAGAAAGCAAAAATACAAAGGCCTAAGTAGCCTGGTTTTCGTCGGAGGCAGCATCTCCATCCTCGAGATCTTCCCCATCTTCGGATCCTCTTAGGCTCTTGGAGTCTTCCTCTGGAAAGGCCAGTTTTTAGGCTTTGATCTCCTCTGCTTTTGCAGTCTTGAGTTCAGCCACAATATCGAAACCTTGAGCCTGAACCTCTTCAAGGGCTTCCCTTCGAGCTTGCCATTTTGCATGATCCACCATGCTCTTGGCCTTCGCCTAGATGACCTCGACGTCAACTTTATATTGTGCCACTTTAGCATCAGCTTTGGTGTTGGCCATGGCCACCTCAAGTTCGTTTGCCAAGTTCGCCTTATCGGAGATGGCCGACAACAACTGACAGGCATTTAATGCCTCAGTACTCGAACCGACGGGACATTTCAGTATCCACTTATCGCTGACATCATGGTCGGGTTCGTCGCTTACATCATGACCCATTGAGATAGGATTTGAAAAGTTCATATCGTTTCTCGTCGTCTTCTTTCCGAGAAATGAGGGGACTATCTCTATACGGTCAAAGTCGGGCTTGCCCTTTCTTGTATGACTAATCGAGACTAGAACGTGGCAGGCCAAGGTTCGACCCCATGTTATATTAGACCGTGATGTAAAGTTAGATTGCCGAGCTCGTGACCCAGAGATCGATCGAGATCGAGATCGGCCAAGACCGAGACCAAGAAGGATAGAGATCGAGCAAGATCGAGGGAAGCTTCCCGAGCCAAATAATAGAAAGCCAAAATATCCGCAATCAGACGAGGATCACTGCGGAAATCTCGGCATGTATCAAGAAGACACCGATTAATTAGATAATCATGAGATTTCTTACTGTATTTAGAATTGTATTAAGGGTAGGACTCCCCTACTATATAAAGTGGATCTGAATTTGTAAAAGACATTACATTTACGCAATACAAAGCAATATACTACCTTTCTCTTAAGCTCTCAGTACTCTGTTACTTTGTTCATATTTTCCGGTGGAATATTCGTTTGGTTCGAGGGCGACCTAGCTTGAGGGCCAAAGCTATACATTTCCTTTGATTTTCTTTTATTTCTATTTATAGTCAATTTCAATATCAATTTACGTATTTTCTCAGTTTGTACCAAGTAAAATCACGTGTCCTTAAAACCACATATAAATTCCATTGTTATCCGCTTTTAAGGTGACAATTGGTTCAAAAAGAAGTTTACTGTAGCTACCTTAGAAGTCTTTGGCTCTCACCCAACAAAAGCAATACAATGCACCCCATAGGCCTGCTTCTACACTGCTCCTTAAAATCTTCTGTGCTTCCTCATTATTTTATATTTTGTAATGCCATTTTTTTATAAGTTTCGTTACTATGCTCAATTAATATATCTTGGTTTCTTAGGTGATTAGTTTGTACATTAAAGGGATTGGTAGGATTATTAGGAAAAATAATATATGTATTAGCTTTCGTAAGGCATTTGCAGCTAAAAGAAATTATTTTTCAAGAATAACTTAGAGAGGTAAATAGTAGTGGAAGAGTTTAACTAACTGTATATAACATATGTTTAATCTGATTTAATATAGTAAAAAGTGTAATAAAAATTTAGAGAAGGAAGTTGGTTACACTTGATTATTAGAAAATCATGTATTCTTTAGTTGCAATTCATTAATAAGATGATGTCGATAACTCCATAGCTCTACTCTAGAATTTAAAAAGAAAAACAAGCAAATTCTTAAAAAAACCACCAAAGATGCCACAATTTGTTTAACTAACATTGACAGTAGGGTTGAGATGATTTTTTTGCACTGGATACAATAAATTATATACAACAATTTAATCTATAAAAAAAAAAGTGGACAAATATAAGAGTAGACAATATTTAATATAGTGCTTAGTACAAGTAAATTATATTCAATATAGATTTTAAATTAACAATGTTATCACAACTTCCATACCTTGTGATCATACACAATTTGAGAAAGATTAAGTCACTGCTAAATATAATCCAAGATATATATATATATATATATATATATACATATCATAGACACACCCTAAGTTAAAAGAGGCTCAAAAGTTGGTGAATGCCAAAAGCTGTTGGGACCTCGCTTAGCGTAAAAATTGCACGGGACGTTCTATTTGGTCGCCCTCATTTAACCTATACCCATTTTTTAAAAAAAGTTTTAACTTGTACCGACTTTTTAAACAACTTCAGACCCTTTTTCCTCCTCCTTCTCCTCCTTCATTTTCTTCTTCTTCTTCTTCTTCTTCTTCTTCTTCTTCTTCTTCTTCTTCTTCTTCTTCTTCTTCTTCTTCTTCTTCTTCTTTCTTCTACTGTTGTTGGTGTTGCTATGAAACTTCAGTTCATGGGATGATTGTCATAAGTATGTTTATCAGATTATTTAAAAATAAATTATAAATAATTACGTAAGTTAGTAGACAATAATTTGTGAATATTTCCACGTACATGAAGTTTAAGATCATACTTAGTGATTCTTTTCATGATAATTCTATTCTTTTCACGTTTATTGTTTCCAAAATTTATGATTTAGATACTGTTGATAAACTGATTATTATATAGTAGTAATACACTATGAAAGAATAAGGTGATTATTTATCGAGTATGTTAGAAAGCTTTTTCAAAAACTTCAGCTTATATAGTGCTGAAGTTTTACAAATGAACTAAATAACTTCAGCATCTTCTACTGAAGTTTTTGAAAAAGCTTTATGACAAAACTAATGAATCCATGACAAAACACTTCAGCACTTATTTAGTGCTGAAGTTTTTACAAATGAACTAAATAGCTTCAGCATCTTCTGTTGAAGTTTTTGAAAATGCTTAATGACAAAACTAATGAATCCAGGACAAAAAAGCTTCAACTTATTTAGTGCTGAAATTTTTACAAATGAACTAAGTAACTTCAGTATCACAAAACTTCAGCTACTAGAATGCTTAAGTTCAGCAATTACAAATAAAAATTTCAGCAAATAGAGAACAAAACTTCAGTACTAGAATGCTTAAGTTCAGCAATTATAAACAAAAACTTCAACACACTTGGTTCAGCAATTTTTGCTACTTCACGCCCGTCTACTAGAATGCTGAAGTTTGCGTGATTGTCTTTGCTACTTCAGGCCCGTATGATAAAGTTACGCAAAAAAGTGGGTACGTTTGCAATTTTTTTTACAAAGCAGGTATAAATTAAAACGTGACCCAAAAAGCGAGTATAGATGCAAATGCCCCTCGCTTAGCCCGGGAATAACCTGACTAGTTCTAATAGATTGAATGATGCGCTCATATTTACGTTAAATGAAAAAACTAACAAAATCGAAATGAAAAAAACTGCTTCAGTGGGTTTGGTTTTCCTTTTATTGGGCCAAACCAGTCCAAATACACTCTTAATATGGTGTGATATTATCCGCTTTTGGTCAAGCTCACATAATTTTTTTCAAAAGGCCTCGCACCATTAAGAGACCTCTACACCTTATATACAGACTCTCAATCGTTTTAGCTACCAATGTGGGATTTTGTTCGTACACCCAACAATCTCCCCCTCGAACTAAGTTCCACGTGACCATTGCTACATCCACATGTCAATTTTCGAGATTCACTGTATGCCACCCATATTGTTAGAGTATTGTGGCAACAGAAGCCCGCAACTAACTTCTTATTGTGTGTGCAAATCCTCGCACCATCACTCCGCCATCTCCATACTCGTCCCGCTGAACCTGAACTCTAATACCAATTGTTGGG
Organism: Nicotiana tabacum; assembly: GCF_000715075.1. Lineage (NCBI taxonomy): Eukaryota > Viridiplantae > Streptophyta > Magnoliopsida > Solanales > Solanaceae > Nicotiana > Nicotiana tabacum. The sequence continues at coordinate 96,430,251 of NC_134086.1, read as the reverse complement.
CTAAACTAGTCCAAATACAGTCTTAACATAGTGTGATATTGTTCGCTTTGGGCCAAGCTCGCATGTTTTTTTCAAAAGGCCTCACACCATTAAGAGATCCCTACACTCTATATATAGACTCCCAATCTTTTCAGCCACTAATATGAGACTTTGTTCGCACACCCAATACCTTTTTTTGTCTTTTCACGATGACAAAAATCTAACTATGAATTTAAAGTAGACTTTTATTTACACAGTATAGTTGTACCTCAATATAATTGCCGATAAATATATCTTTTTGTATATTAATACTAGACTATATAATAAATATATCAATGCATATTTTTCATATATTTAGGTAGAGACTATAACTATTTTTAGCCGATCGCCAAATGTGTTAAAAGGATATCACGATATCACTGAACTATAAGCTTTGGCCTTCGATGATTAGTCCGCATTGGTTTATTTCTTTTTGAGTTTTTTTTTATAAATTTTTTATTTATTAGTAATACTTGATTTCAATGTGAAAATTGAGAAATTTATATTGAACAATATAAGTATTCCGTTGGAAAGAATACTTTTGCCGTAGAAACCACAAATGAAAATACAATTCTTCAATTTACAAACAAAAAATGTATAAAGAAACTAAAATTTTCAAGTAAAGAAAATAGAAGCCTTAAACTAATGTCAAGATTAACTAATTAATAGTATTAATTTCATCTTTGGATAACTTAGTGAGTTCATATCTTGTGAATCTAAAGACTTTCGACTCCTGAGTTCTTCGTTCAAGGTTGACTCAATCTTTCAAAAAAAAATAAAAAAATTTATAAAATACGTTTTGTATTTTAACCAAAAGTACATTGAAATGTGTTGAAATTAGAAGTTGTAAATAGTTGTACATTTCTGTATTTATGTAGTATTATTCTAGAAGGTGATTAGTTAAGGGAGTTAGTAGGTGATTAGTTATGTTAGTTAGTATAATAAGAGGTGTACAGTTCATTTATAACTAAGCAATTAACAGAAGAAACAGTTTCTTCATTTTCTAGTTTCTTTCCTTCTCTCTAAATCTCTCTATGTTCCTTCTCTTGCTTAAGCTCATCAATGGCCGAACCTAGGACTAGATTTCAATATGGTATCAGAGCCATGGTTCTTCGTGACTGAGCAACGAGCATTTCACTAGATCAACTTCCTACGTTTCTCTCCTACTTCACCTGCTCTTTGATCTCTTCTTCTTTTCGTTTTAATTTTTTCCTCAGATCTGTTTCTTTCTGCCAATTTTTCGTTAAAATATGCATGATTCACCTCAAATCACAGCTGGATCTTCAAATGCAAACAATCAACAGATTGATTGTAATGATCCGCTATATGTTCATCCTTTAGATACACCGGGTATGTCACTTGTTCCTCAATTGTTAATTGGAGCTGAAAATTACTCAGAATGGAGGCAATCTATGGAGATGTCACTCCTTGTGAAAAATAAACTTGGATTTGTTGATGGAACTTTTACTAGAGAGCGGTACGAGAAAAATGTCTTTTAATTAAGGCAGCGGGATCATTGCAATGCCATAGTGCAGTCATGGATTCAAAGTTATGTGGCTAAGGAACTCAGAAACGGAATTGCGTACTCTTCAAATGCACAGAAGGTTTGGAAAACACTAAGGATTGTTTTGACAAGATTAATGCTACTAAGGTATATCATATGAATTGGGAAATCATCTGCCTAACACAAGGAATTTCTAGTGTATCTGTCTATTTATCTAACCTCAACGATCTCTGGGATGAATTTGAGTCAATAATACTTGAACCATGTGATTGTGAGAAATTTAAAACATTGTTGAGTTTCTTCGCCAACAGAAGCTTATGAAGTTCTTAATGGGATTAAATGATACTTATGCACCTTAGAGGAGTCAAATACTAATGATACAACGAACACCTTCACTCGATCAAGCATATTCAATGATTGTTCAGGAAGAAAGTCAAAGGCTGAGTAGTGGATATGGTGTACAAAGTGGAATTCTAGGAAGTGAACCTATGAATACTGAAAACATCTCTTATGTATCGCAAACAACTCAAATGTGAAGTTTAAAAGGAACACAAATCTGTTTTGTGATTACTGTAAAATGAAAGACACACTAGAGAAACTTGCTATAAGTTGGCAGGGTATCCACAGGGTTTTAAGTTCAATAACAAAAGAATAGGACCTAATGACAACTACACACCTGCAGTACATAATGTGAGTGTAATGGAGGAGAATAAACAAATAGGAAGTGATGGAATTAGTATGATAAATGGAATGATCAATGCAGTAGATCCAATCTTCACACTTGAGCAGTACCAACAGATACTCAGAATGTTGAGCAAGGAAAAAGGACCAGCAGAAGAACAAACACCAGTAGATGTGGCCAATATGGCAGGTAATTCAATCACTGACCAAATTAAGTGGATCATTGACACTGGTGCTTCAAATCACATAGTTTCTTCCTTAGATCTGTTGTCATGTCCTAAGCTTGTTTCTCATTCCAAGTCTACTTCAATCCATTTACCTAATGGACAAAGTACTCAGATCACTCATACAGGGTCATATGCTTTGTCTAACAATCAAACTCTACATGATGTGCTTTATATTCCTAAGTTCAAGTACAATTTACTATCTGTGTCCAGATATACCAAGGAGCTAAATTGTATAGTCTCTTTTTATCCTGATTTTTGTCTCTCTTAGGACCTCTTCAGTGGCAAGGCGAGGGGGATTGGTAGCTTAAAGGATGGACTCTACATCCTCAATCCTTCAAAGCATGCTGCTCCTCTCATTTCCACATGTATGACCATTGGCCAGTCTGCTTCCTCAACTATGTTGTGGCATCAAAGGCTTGGCCATGCTCCTCATTCAGTTCTTAAGAAGATACCTACAATAAAGACATTGTTGTCTAATTCTAGTTCTTGTAACTGTCATATTTGTTCATTAGCTAAACAAACTAGATTGCCATTTCCTACTAGTATTTCAAGATTAAAATATTCCTTTGAACTTGTTCATATGGATATGTGGGGTCCTTATAGAGTAAACATTTACAATGATTATAGATATTTCCTATCTCTTGTTGATGATTTTTCAAGAATGACTTGGACCTTTCTCTTAAGACTGAAAAGTGATGTCTATGTGATTCTATCAAACCAAAGGAATTGTGCATTAAAGTAGTTGTGTCTATACTCCCCAACAAAATAGAGTTGTAGAAAGAAAGCACATACACTTACTTGAAGTAAGCAGAGCCTTGAGATTTCAAGTTGCATTGCCTTTAAAACTATGGGGTGAATGTATTCTAGTAGCCACTTATCTCAGTAATAGGTTGCCTAGTATTGTTTTGCATGGAAAGACTCCTTATGAGCTCTTTCATGGTTGCTCCCCTAAACTGGATCACCTAAGAACAATAAGATGCCTTTGTTTTGCTACCAGGCTTGACTCTCATGATAAATTCCAACCAAAATCCATTCCTGCTATTCTTCTAGGATATGCTTCTACACAGAAAGGCTATAAACTGTATAACCTTAACTCTTGAAGGACCTTTGTCAGTCGAGATGTTGTCTTTAAAGAAAATTTCTTTCCTTTCAAATGTCCAAAAGAGAAATTTCTGTCATCTCATCATGATTCCTCAATAGTCATACCTGAAACTAGTTCTGTGATCTTTCTCCTTTTCCATCACTAGACCATGAACCAGATTCATCTACTCATCCATCATCCACTTCACTGCCTTCATCTCTAATTACCAACTTGCCAGTTTCACTTTCAGAACCTCACAGTCCTATATTGACAAAAACTTCATTCCTTAATGTAGAGTCAATCCCATCAGACACCTTACTTTATTCCTCTCTCACCGATCTTGCTACCTCTGCTGAACCTAGCACTTCTTCCTTACATGACTTACCTCCTCCTAGGAAGTCTAGGAGAACTAGCAAGCCTCCAATTTGGTAGACTGATTATGTTCATCCACCCTTACCATCTACTTTTTCTACTTCTCATCATGTTCAACATTTTGTTTCATATACTCACCTTTCTCCTTCTATTAAAGCCTTCCTTACTTCTTTTTCTATTGATGTTGAACCCTTATCTTTTCATCAAGTTAGTAAAGATGATAGATGGATTGAAGTTATGAAACTTGAAATTGAAGCACTAGAGCAGAATAACACTTGGTTTGTAGTTGACTTACCTGTTGGTAAAACACCTATTGGATGCAAATGAGTGTATAAAATAAAGTATAATGCAGATGGTACTATAGAAAGATTCAAGGCTAAATTAGTTTCTAAAGACTTTACACAACAGGAGGGGTTAGATTTCCATGATACTTTCTCTCCAGTTGCTAAGACGACTACTGTGAGGGCTGTCATTGCCACTACTACTCTCAAGCACTGGCCTGTCTTTCAAATAGATGTTCAGAATGCCTTTTTGAATGGAGATCTTGAAGAGGAAGTCTACATGACTTTGCCCCAAGGATTTAGTAGCCAGGGGGAGCATAAGGTTTGTAGGCTACTTAAATCCCTATATGGGCTTAAGTAAGCTTCTAAACAGTGGAATGTGAAGCTGTCTCAAGCCCTGTCTTCATATGGTTTTAAACAAATCAAGCATGACTATTCTTTGTTTACTAGAAATGTGGATAATAAGTTTGTTTTGATTCTAATCTATGTAGATGATCTACTTGTTACAGGGAATGATCTACAGGAAATTAAAATGCACAGGACTCTCTACATCAACACTTCAAGACGAAAGAACTTGGAGAAATCAGATACTTCTTAGGCATAGAATTTGCTAAAGCAAAGGAGGGCATTCTTATGACTCAAAGAAGATATGCCTTAGAGATGATTTCTGATGCAGGCTTGGCAGGTTCTAAGCCTAAAGAGACACCAATGGAGCAGAACTTGAAGCTGACAAGCACTGAGTTTGATACTTGCACAGACACAAGTAAAGGACATGAACTGCTGGAAGACAAGGGGAGCTATCAAAGGCTCATAGGGAAGCTTTTGTATCTTACAATAACAAGGCCAGATATCTCATATGCAGTGCAGTCACTAAGCCAGTTTATGCATGCACCTAAGAAGTCTCACTATGAAGCAACACTTCATGTAGTAAAGTGCATTAAGAAGCAACCAGGGTTGGGGCTGTTAATGTCAAGTGACAGTAATGAAGAAATAGAAGTATTCTGTGATTCAGATTGGGCATCATGTCCTTTGTCAAGAAAGTCTGTTACCGGATAATGTGTTAAACTTGGGATTTCAACCATATCATGGAAAGCTAAGAAGAAGCATACTGTGTCTAGAAGCTCGGGTAAAGCTGAATATAAGAGCATGGCACACACTGTGGCTGAACTTGTGTGGTTAAAAGGTCTATTGGAAGAGCTGAGTGTGAACCTAAAGCTACCTATGAAGTTGTTCTGTGATAATAAGGTAGCATTACAAATTGCTGCAAATCCTATGTATCTTGAAAGAACAAAACACATAGAAATATACTGCCATTTTATCTGAGAGAAAATTCCAGAAGGGCTAACCAAGACTTCTTACATTCCCAATCGGGAGAAACCAGCTGATGTGCTGACCAAAGCACTAGGACATCAGCAATATGCAACATTAATCTCCAAGTTGGGAATGAAATACATTTTTTCATTCTCAACTTCGAGGGGAAGTGTTGAAATTAGAAGTTGTAAATAGTTGTACATTTCTGTATTTACGTAGTACTATTCTAGAAAGTAATTAGTTAAGGAAGTTAGTAGGTAGTTAGTATAATAAGGGGTGTACAGTTCATTTATAGCTAAGCAATTAACAGAAGAAACGGTTTCGTCATTTTCCAGTTTCTTTCCTTCTCTCTAACTCTTGCTCTCTCTCTCTCTCTCTCTCTCTCTCTCTGTTCCTTCTCTTGCTCAAGCTCATAAATGGCGGAACCTAGGACTAGATTTCAACAAAATGCAACTATCTACTTTACACATCAGACACACACACACACACTCCTTCAACAGTGATGGTCATTAGAATAGTTCATTTTTATCCCGCGCCAGAAAATATTTATATTCGATAGCCAAAAAAGTGTATAAAATTTGTATAATTTTTGTATACTCATATTTTGGTGATTTCGGTGAAGGATTTGGGTTTTATTGTTTATACCTGAAAAGCATGAATATTTTTCCGTAACTGCTAATGAGCATCACATTACATCTCTGAGTTATTTCTTTTATCACTTTTATTATACTGTTATGAACTGTTGTTGGCTATTAGTGTTGAACTCCGACCGGCGGAGACATAATTCGAAGTTTATTAGTTCTGAATCTGCCATCGAACTCATAACTCGTTTAGTTACTGGATTTGCAGTTAAATATTTATACATATTTAGTGAATTTTCTAATATAAAATAGGGTCTATGCAAAAGCAATTGGGTTCGTCTGAACCCATAAGCCATACACTACCTCCGCCCCTGTTTGTACGTGTACTTATACTCCTTCATCTACATTCTCAAGTCTCAGCCATTTCATATATCCGACTGATCAGGTCGCACTGCCCCAGTTGATTAAAATCATCTGTACACCATATGTCTCAATAATGATACCTTTTACACCCTTTACATAAAAATAAGATAAAGACACCATACTCTGATCTATAGACTCCCACATCGGGTTCCTAAGGGATGTGAGCTAGGTGTGATGACCCTCTATGTCATCATGCCACATAGGCGCCATCTGACATATGTTAATGCTATGTGGAAGCTTACATAAGAAGAAGGCTAGCATTTGTGAGGAGATTCTAGAGAGGTATGGACATTTCATTAGGAAGAACCTAGATCCTTATGGATTTACTAAGAAAGTCCTTGGAATCTTCTAGGCTTGTAGAGAATTCTAGAAAAAGCCTTTATCTTGTAAATATCAAGGACTTGTATAATAATTAATATTTACACACTAGCTCCTAGGAAACTAGTATATAAAGGGGGCCACTCATTTGTAATTCATCAAGCAAACAATTCAAGTTCTCTCTAATACAAAGCTTCCTTTAACAATTCTCTTGTGTTCTTTCTTCCATTCTTTTAGCGATCTTGAGTGTAGTAAGACTGACTTGACATAGAAAGCACGTGAGCAAGTTGTGCAAGATCATGAGCGAGTTGTCAAGTGCCGCACGTGTACTTAGTTAACAACTAAGGACGTGACAACGTGGTATCAGAACGAAAGTTTCAACTAAGGGAATGGTGAACAACGGAGAAACTAATGCTGTCAACACCCAAGCCAACGTCATCCAGGATGTTGCTGGCAAGAGAGGCCGTAGCAAAAAGAGGAATGCCACGAACAAGAGCCAGGAGGTTCCACCTGAGGTTGTGTCAAACGAATGACTTACATCCCAAGAACCATCTGCCACTGAGGCGAGCGAGGATAAAGTGGAGGTCCTTCCAGAGGATGTCTCGCTCGATAAAGAGTGGGTGATGAAGATGAACGCAGGGATGGACGCCGTGGAGATCTTTGGCCAACGTTTGGGGAATGTGGAAGGCAACTTAACATTCTTGAGGGGCACACTCTTGAAAAGATTGAAAGTATTCCAAATGACTTGGAGGGACGTACACAAACTGAGATGGAACTAAGGCAAACCATCACTGCCTTAACGTGCAGACTCATGGAGGTTTTGAGTACTATCGATGCTATGAAGGCAAAGATAGAGTCACTCGAGGAGCATGTCAATGCTGGCGTGACCGAGGTAGCCAGCAATGTTGTGGTGACGAGGGAGGCCAAGATCGAGGCTCCCAAACCCCCGGTGTTCAAAGGTGTTCGTGATGCACAATAAGTGGAAAACTTCCTTTGGCACTTGGAGAACTACTTCAGGCACGACAAAGTGAGGGACGACGAGGCCAAGATCAATACTGCGGTATTGTACCTCTCAGAGACTGCCATGCTATGGTGGAGAAGGAAGATGGCCAATGTGGATAATGGTCTATGTACTATTAGTACATGGGATCAGTTCAAAGCGGAGTTCAAGCGACAATTCTTTCCAAACAATGTCTTGTACGAGGCAAGGCGCAAGCTTAGGGAATTGAAGCAAATAGGGAGCATACGTAAATATGTCAAGGAGTTCACTACCCTTATGCTTCAAATCCCCAACCTGACCAATGATGACTTGTTGTTCCACTTCATGGACATGTTGCAAAATTGGGCTAAGAAGGAGTTGCAACGCCGACAAGTCGATGATATAGACCAAGCCATAGTGGAGGCCGAATCATTGATGGATTTCACGCATGATAAACATGACAAAGGCAATGGCAAAGAGTCAAAGGTTAACAATGTCAAAGGTGGGGGAGGCCGTGGCAAAGGCAAGGAGATACAACAACAATACTCCAAGACTCAAGATTTCAAAAAGTCGAGTGGTCGTCAGGGCTACACCGAGAAGAAGACGCAGGTCTAGAAGAAGGGATGCTATATATGCGGAGGGCCACATGTCTTCAGGAATTGTCCTGACCTTAAGAGCCTTAGTGCCATGGTACGTGAGCGGAAAGAACAGCCACAAGGAGAGAGTCCGGGAACCGCACAGTTGGGTATGATCGGATTATGTGGTGCTGTCACGAAGCAAGCTATCCAACCTATCGAGAATGGCAATCAGTACATGGATCTCACCATCAACGACAAGCCCGCTCGTGCAATGGTGGATACTGGAGCAACTCATAATTTCGTGACTTAGGCTGCCGCAAAGAGACTAGAATTGAAACTTGCTCCAACAAACTCTCGCGTTAAGACCGTGAATGACGAGATACAGAATGCTCGTGGGGTAGCTAACAGAGTTGGTGTCAAATTGGGAACTTGGAAAGGTATGACAAACTTTACCGTAATTGTTATGGATATCTTTGACATCATACTGGGGCAAGAGTTCTTTAGACATTGTCATATTTTAATCGACCCCTACCTCCAATGTCTCTTGGTTATGGAGCGAGAAGGAGCTTGCATGGTACCTACAGTGACTATGCCACACGGACAGATCCAAGCACCACTCTCAGCTATGCAGGTTGTCAAGGGGATCAAGAAGGGGGAGCCGACGTTCGTGGCAACCATTGCAAGTCTAGAGGAAGACAAGAATTTTCAAGAGACAGTGTCGCCTTGCATAGAGAAGTTGCTTGAGGAGAACAAAGATGTCATACCCGAGGAGTTACCTAAGCACTTTCTGCCTAGGCGAGAGGTGGATCACAAGATTTAGTTGGAGCCAGGGGCTAAGCCACCCGTATTTTCCCCATATCGTATGGCACTGCCCGAGCTAGAGGAGCTCAAGAAATAATTGAAAGAGTTGCTAGATGCTGGTCCCATTCGCCCATCAAAGGCACCTTTCGGCGCACCAGTATTGTTACAGAAGAAGAATAATGGATCATTGCTCTTGTGTATAGACTATCGAGCACTTAATAAGGTTACAGTGAAGAATAAGTACCCGATCCCGCTCATTGATGATTTGTTTGATAGACTTGGGCAAGCCAAGTACTTTACCAAGGTGGATTTTTGAAAGGGCTACTACCAGGTTCGCATTGTGGAAGAGGATGAGCCAAAGACATCATGTGTGACGAGATATGGAGCCTTTGAGTAGTTGGTGATGCCCTTTGGCTTAACCAATGCACCGACCACATTTTGCACCCTTATGAACAAGATTTTTCATCCCTACCTTGATCAGTTCGTGATAGTTTAACTAGATGACATAGTCATCCACAACAACACCTTGGAGGAACACATGGAGCACTTAAGGAAGGTTTTCCAAGTCTTGCAGGAGAATGAGCTATACATCACGAGAGAGAAGTACGAGTTTGCACAATTGAAGGTGCACTTCTTGGGCCATGTCATTAGCAATGGCGAGCTACGCATGGACGAGGCTAAGGTACATGCTATCCAGGAGTGGGAGGCACCCATAAAGGTAACTGAGTTGAGATCCTTCCTTGGTCTTGTTAACTACTATCGTCAGTTCATCAGTGGATACTTAGCAAAGGCCGCACCATTGACTGAGTTGCTAAAGAGGAACAAGCCATGGGTTTGGATGGAGCATTGTCAAAAGGCATTTGAATGCCTTAAGGCAGCTGTAACAAATGAGCCAGTCTTGGCATTACCTAACTTTGCCAAGACATTTGATGTGCACACAGATGCCTTAGACTTCGCCATTTGGGGTGTCCTGATGCAGGATAAGCATCTCATAGCATTTGAGAGCTGCAAGTTAAATGAGACGGAGCGGCGTTACACGGTGCAAGAGAATGAAATGACTGCCATTGTGCATTGCCTTCATACATGGAGACATTATCTGCTCGGGTTGAGGTTCGTGGTCAAGACTGATAATGTGGCTACTAGCTACTTTCAGACACAGAAGAAGATCACACCAAAGCAGGCTAGGTGGTAGGATTTCTTAGCCGAGTTTGATTATGCGTTGGAGTATAAGCCGGGAAAAGGTAATGTTGTAGCCGATGCCTTGAGCCGGAAAGACGAGCTTACTGCAATCACTTCAGCGAGATGGGACATTCGGGAGGCTATAAAAGAAGGCATGCAGCATAATCCAGTAGCCAGACAGCTTATCGAGTTAGCTAACAAAGGCAAGACGAGACAGTTTTGGATAGAAGACGGCTTACTACTTACCACAGGTCGGCGGGTCTACATTCCTAAGTTTGGAACATTAGAAGACGGATCATAAGAGAGAGTCATGACACAATGTGGGTTGGTCAACCCGGTCAACGTCGCACTAGGGCCTTGGTTGAGTCAGTCTACTATTGGCCACGCATGCGAGATGACATAGAGTGTTATGTGCAGACTTGTCTTGTCTGTCAACAGGACAAAGTTGAACAACAACAACCCGGAGGACTTTTGGAGCCACTACTAGTTGCAGAGCGTCGATGGGAAAGCGTGACTATGGACTTTATCACTTGCCTACCGAAGTCTGACGGTTATGGTACTATTATGGTGGTCGTGGATAGATTTTCCAAATATGCCACCTTCATGCCCGCCTCACCGGGTTGCACAGCTAAGGAAGCCGCCAAGTTATTCTTTAAGAACGTGGTAAAGTATTGGGGCTTACCAAGGCATATCATCAGTGATCGAGACCCCCGCTTCACTGGGAACTTTTGGAGAGAGTTGTTCGACATACTTGGCACAGAACTGCACCTTTTTACTAGTTTCCACCCACAAACGGATGGACAAACGGAACGGGTCAATGCCTTACTAGAATGCTACTTGAGGCATTATGTAAGCGCGCATCAGAAAGATTGGGCAAAGCTCCTAGACATCGCCCAATTCTCTTATAACTTGCAGTGGAGTGAGTCCACTGGGCGGATACCATTTGAGCTAGCCACAGGCCAATAACCACAAACTCCACATTCATTACCAGTCGCGTTCGAGGGAAAGAGTTTGGGGGCTTATCATATGTCCAAAGGATGGGAGGAGCAGCTCGACACTGCTAAGTCCTACTTGGATAAGGCAGCTAAGAATATGAAGAAGTTTGCAGACCATAAGCGGCGTCCCACATACTATAGAGTTGGGGACATGGTCATGGTGAAGTTTAACCCAAGACATTTCAAGGCACTATGGGGCATGCATCAGAATCTGATTCGCAAGTATGAAGAGCCATTTAAGATCGTCGCCAAGGTAGGCAAGATCTCATACAAGCTTGACATGTCATCGTATCTTAAGATCTACCCTGTCTTCCATGCCAGCATGCTTAAGCCATATCATGAAGATAAAAATGATCCGAGTAGGGGCCAATCAAGTCGAGCGCCAATGACTATCACCACCTCGCATAATCGGGAGATTGAGGCTATCATAGATTACCAGGCCAGGCAAAAACAAGGGCAAAAAGCCACCGCTATCTTCCTCGTCCATTGGAAAGGGCAATCACGAAGGAGGCCACGTGGGAACGATATGAAGACTTGTGGCAATTCAAAGATAAGATCTGAGAGTTTATGCAGCAGCATTGCGCCGCGGTCATCGTAATATTGGGTGGGGGAGAGTGTGATGACCCTCCATGTCATCATGCCACATAGGCGCCATCTGGCATTATTAATGCCATGTGGTAGCCTACATAAGAAGAAGGCTAGCATTTGTAAGAAGATTCTAGAGAGGTATGGACATTTCCTTAGGAAGAACCTAGATCCTTATAGATTTGCTAAGAAAGTCCTTGGAATCTTCTAGGCTTGTAGAAAATTCTAGAGAAAACTCTTATCTTGTAAATATCAAGGACTTGTATAATAATTAATATTTACACACTGGCCCCTAAGAGACTAGTATATAAAGGGGACCACTTATTTGTAATTTATCAAACAAACAATTCAAGTTCTCTCTAATACAAAGCTTCCTTTAACAATTCTCTTGTGTTCTTTCTTCCATTCTTTTAGCGATCTTGAGTGTAGTAAGACTGACTTGACATAGCAAGAACGTGAGCAAGTTGTGCAAGATCGTGAGCGAATTATCAAGTGCCGCACGTATACTTAGTTAACAACTAAGGACGTGACATAGGTCTCCTTAATGCGGCTTGGATAATTCTCACCTCTTGACCAGTTAGCTTTTTTTTGGTCTTGTTGATCAGTTAACTTTTGGAATTGTCTTTGCTTGATTCCTTTTGGAGGAGATTTACTTCCTTTCCTTAATTTTCACTTTATCAGCAAATCCATTAATCAAATTATTCCATACATCAAACTTCCATCAATCTTTTAATTTCATGGGTGCATGTAAAGTTTCTTTCCTTTATTTAAAAGCTATTATCTGCATTTTGAAATGGGGTTACCTATATCCCTATTACGCTTAATATGTCAATCCTTTGTTATATTGTTCATGGTGAAGATTTAAGAGTGACTCATTAGGTTTTAAGAGTGTTTTTTATAATAACTTTATATTGTTTAGTAAATAGTTTTTTAATACTGTAAACTATTATAAATAGTGCAATACAAACTTAATTTCGTTTTATATGTTATTGTTTAATTTTGGTACACTAATTATTCTCACTGGAGATTTTATCACTTTTTTTAAAAGTAGCATGCATGTTTAAAATTAAACTATTCTACTTAGAGGATTTTAATTCATAATCAAGCGTAACCCTGAAATTTAATATCTCATTTTCTCCGCTTCCCCCATCCAAAAGAAAAGGTAAAAATTTAAAAATACGCGTTCAAAAATAAAAATCAAAATCAAGTATAATTAATCCATGAAAGCGTTCATGCATATGAGCTAGGCATAACAATATTATCGTTATTAATAGCAAGAGAACAATATTCCATAGTAGACGACAAAAACATTATATGTCTCTCACCACTGTAAAGTTATATTCTTGTCCACATGTGACCAAGTTGACAATTCCGGAAATCCAATAAACCACAGCACTACAGGCTCCGCTTGCAGCTGTTTTGTAAATCTGCTTGTTTCAGTTTGTTAATGTACGTACTATACTATAAAAAAGCAATATTAATACAATGAATGTACAGTACCCTTATATTATAACGCACTAAAGGACATTGAAACATCATCCAAGACCATGCAGGAATCTAGCTAATATCTGTAGCCAGCAATTTTCAAGAATTTCAACTCTTTCGTAAGCAACACACCGTTTACACATGCTCCTTTTTCTATTTTTACCACTGTTCATTTTGTTAATTCCATTTATTCTTTTTCTTATTGGAGTATCTTGATTAGTATATACCATTAGAATTAAACGTGAGAGTTTTTTTTTCGTGTGTGTGTTTTGTTTTCTTTTGGTAGGGTAGGGCTTGTACGCGTGGGTTGCTGAGTCCTCTTTATTTTTGTAGTTACTCCACTGTTGGGCAAAGTACAGCCTAAGAGTACAGCCATGAGCCTATATAAATTCTTTGTAATGTGAAGGAAGCAGGAGAATATTATATAAAGTACTCTTGCTAAGGTGGTGAGAAAATAATAGTGAGGAAGAAGGAAAACAGAAGTATTCAGCATCAAATTAAAGCACTACAGCATTAAGCAACATCAACGTCTTGATAAATTCTGCTAAAGATGATTCTTGAGAAACAGTGACAAATACTTATGCATGGTACGTTTGCATGGAATTGGCATGTTTTTGGTATCTTTAGAGGATTATAAAACCTGCATTTACGACTTAATTTCCACTTCTAGCTATCATTTTATATATAATTCCCTAATCTCGATCTTGCCTTTTCCTTTTCCTTTTCCTCTGAGGTTGTAGTGTATGGATGCTTTCGAATAAAATGTCGACGTTCTTCTCGCACGTTTATACCTAATTAAGTTTACTGTGTTTCTACACAATTTATATCATTGAACTTGAAGTTTAGCTGCCAAAGCTTAAGCAGAGCATTGACAAATTTTGTACTTCGGTAAAACTTTGTATCGAAAATGAATCCTTGTTTTTTGAGTTAATTAATTTCAAGTCTTATCTTGAAACCGTTCTTTCATTTAATTTGCTGTATATAAGATATACATTCTGTTGGATATAATTGAGTTCTTTTAGTTTCTATCATTTTAAACTTTTTACTTTTAACTTTTTTGTTGACTACTTTCACTTTCTCTTTCTTATTTTTGACTTGATTGCCAATTACACATGTTTATTCGGTTATTCTTTAGCATTTACATATACATTCTGTTTTCCAAAAATGCAAATTAATCATGAATTTCTGTCAATTTATCTTTGATTATGTCAAGTCTAGCAATTCTAAAAGGTAACAATATTAATAATTTCCATCGCATGAGAATTTATCTATGGCGCTCCTACTTTGTGATTTCTAATAATTTTGAAGTAGTTAAACTGATTTTTATTTGTTGGCGTTGCTACTGGGATACAGCAGGTGATAAATTTTGAGATGTTTGTCTTATTAATTTATTTATTGGAAGAAACTCTGCTTTAATAGGAATTGATTCTCATATATATGTGAGAATAATTCATAGCTTGAAGTATCTGTTGTAAGTTAATTTTTATAGCTGGTCAAGGAAATAATTCTTTTTTAATCCTTTTTGATCTTTATATATGTTCAAAACTTTTATATAATCAAGAGAGAAGAGATACTAAATATAATATCTGTGCCAATGTGAGAACAGGAAAAGATTTTCCACTTGAAAAAATACAGAATTTTAAGTAGGCGTTTGAAGATAAGAATTGTAATTTTTGAAAAAAAATACTCATTTAGATTTAAATTGAAAAATGGTATTTCAAATTATGTTTGAACATGTATTTCCCTTTAAACATAAATATTGTAGTTTTGTTAGTGAGGAAAAAAGTATTTTGGAACATTTTGAAAAAGTGTTCAAAACCACTTTTTGATTTTTGAAAAACTTATTTTCGAAAAAATTTCAAAAACTTGTAAAATTTCATGGACAAATACATTTTTAAAAAAAAATTCTGAAAAAAAGAAATTTCTTTTTTCATAATATTTATTTCATATTCAGTTACATATATTAATTTTTTAAAAAATATTAATATAAATAGATTTAAAATTATGCTATTTACTGTGATTTATACTCTAGTTGATAAGAGACCAACACGAACACAACTTTTATTTTTCTTCAAAATGTATTTATTAGAGGAAAAATGCTACTATATAGCCGCTTTCAATAAATAGCCGAAAAAATATATTTTTTTGTATATCTTTTGTATATATGTACATTCTGTATGTTATATACAAAATTATACAAATTTTATATACTTTTTTTGTTATCAAATATAAATAGTTTCTGGCACGAGCTAAAAAAAGCCCTATTCTATATGTTAATTAGATGATAAATGCTTTTAACTTGTGAATCACATTGTATAGTTAACTGTTCATTCAGGGGAAGTTCTTTTTAAAGCAGTTGAAGGCTATTTTGTATTGTTTTTCTTATCCAATTGCTCCTAGAGCGAGCTAACTCTAAAAAATTCGTCCAACCGTTCAAATTTCAGGCTGCAATTTGCTCGCATAAAGTCAATTTAAATAAATATAAAATTAAAATTTAATTATTCAACCATGAATAAATGCAAACAAATATGTGTATAGAATATATGGTATATATATATGTGAGCATGTGTGGCTCTGTGTATGTGTTTTAGAATTCTTGTGTAGAGCTGATGAAAATAAGTGGTATTTTAATGTTTCAACATTATCTTATATTAGGACACGTAGAATTTGGCATTTTCAGGTGAAAAGTGGAAGCATCTGTTTTGGATTCAAGTGCAAATCTCCACTGTCTCCAGCTCACTCGAGGAAAAACTTGTCTACAACATATCCATTGCATGCATGCTGCTCTCAATTGTTATTTATTTACTCTCTGAAGTTTCCAAATATTTTTGTTTTATTTATAAAAAGAATTTTTAACGGTTTTAGCTTTTAAGAACTTTCTTTGCGTTGAAAATATTCCTATTTCAATTTAAACCGTATCTTGTGATAAGGAGCAGGAGGATTGTCTGGCATACAACTGTTTTTAATGATTTTTCTAGAAACATTTTCAAATCCTGCTCTTTTTTTTTTTTTTTTTTTTTCTCTTTCCTCTCTATCATCTTCTCGTCGTTCCTAATTAAAACAAAAATTTCCTTTTAATTTCATACAAATTAACAAATATGGTATTGATGAAATTTTGATGTATAAAGTGGGATCAGAACAAGTTGAAAGCATTTATTATTAAGCAATTTAATTTGATATGATGTAAATATTTTGAGATGTAATGATAGTTGTAATGATTAACAATATGTTCAATAGTTTTTTTTTCCTTAAACAGAGAATCAAATTAATTGGAAAACAGTGACCAGAAGACAGTGCGCTGGAAGTTGACCACTTCTGCCCCTTAGGAACTTGGTGATTTTTTTTTATCTTTTAGAAATGTTTTCTAAAATTGTTTATTAGGTGGTGTTTGCTGCATTAATTGAAAATTAATTTTTTCGACAAAATAAATATATTTGAATTTGATCTTCGCAAACAATCAAAAACTGCGCCAAAATCTATAAAAACGTGAGCCGTCAGATAGACACGTGGCTAACTAAAGGACCAGAATTGAAAGGCATACGGTAAACCCGCGGAGCAGGAAACTAATCCACCTCTCTCCGAATTTCCGAAGCCCCCTTCGCTGAAAATTGAAAATCAGAAAAAAGTAAAATTGGAGGAGAGGCTTAGCGGTAGGGACAGAGAAGATCAGAGACGTATGAAAAAGGCAGAGAGTTACGGCTAATTTTTTGAATCAATTTTCACTTCCCTTCGTAAGTGTTTTTCCCGCGTTTTTTTTTTGTGCCTCGAATCGGTTGAAATTTTCTGTATTTTTAATGATTTTTTTGTGTATTAAATTCTTTACTAATTATAGTTAGATTCATGTATATCTGCAAGTTTATTTGTTTCTATTCGTATATCTTGAGATTATATGCAAATCAAACATAAGAGTTAACCATCAGATCGAGAAGAAATCGAGCAATCGTTTTAGCAACTTCAAATAGCTGATTTTTATTTGTTTAACTACGTTATAATACTGAATTAGCGAGGGAATTCGATTTCATAATTTTTAAATGCTTAAAATTGAACTAGAATCTGAATTTCTAAAAATTGGCGTCAACAGCTGAAAAAATTAGAAATCCTATACCTTTCTTCCCTGAGGAAAATGAATGATTAATCACTTGAAATTTGATTACCACGTCTTGTTCCTTGAATAATCCGATGTTTTTTGGCCTTTAATGGTTTTCCATTATCCTCTTTGAGAAATTAGTAAAACCGGACAGAAAAGGATAGTTGAGATTATAATTTGGTGTTGACTAGATATAACTCGATAGTCGACTAATTGCACCAAAAAGGGAGGAATTTGATTTCACTGCCTATCTGAATGGGTAAAAACAGAAATTCATGCTATATTTTAAATCAATTGTCAAGGTAAAATTTTCTCTTGAGAAAAATAGGGGAAAGATGACGGTTTTGTTACGAGATCTGAGGATATTTCATGCTTATTTCTAAAGAGATAAGCTTGCACTCTATGGAGGAAATGATAAGTTATCAGCTTGAATTATGGACTAACGATCACTGAATCCTATATGTCATGTGGTGATATAATGAATTAATTGGAAGTAAATAGAAACAATTAAGATAAACAAACTGCAGATGTTCATTTAGAGAAACATTAACAACGGATTCTGATGATGCATGGAGATAACCTTTTAGGAGGTGGAAAGCATCGCAAGTTTGCCATGTTATCTGATTAACAAAGGTGATGATTGCAGCTATTTAGTGCAATAGGAAATCAAATCTACGTATAATAACCAATTTAGTTAAACAAATTCAGATGTATTCACCTGAAAATTTATTCCTTGATTTTGCAATAATTTCAAGTTAGTCTAAAGGAGGTTTGAAACGAGTGGATAATGTTGGAGAAAAAACAGCTTGGATGTCTGAACATTAGCGAGGTCTACCCTGATAAACAATAATATATGGTAGTTAGCATTGGGTATCATATCTGAGCATTACCTGAGTCATGGAACTTGAGTTTGAAGCCATGTGTCCCAGTTAGTTTACCATGGTAACTTCTCAACCCAAAACCAGAAAGAATAAAAAAATGATAATATTAATATGAGAGCAGGTGTTGTGCTGGCTATTTCTGCGCTATGTTTACAGATAGTATTGTTGGAAGGTCATTTTGGCCTTATATGGTTGTGGTTGTAAATCAATATAATGTTCTTTGCATGTCTAATTAGTTTAAGGTCTTAGCTAAACATTCTGTGTCAATTTACCATCAAAATGTTACCTTCTGTGAGAGCACATGCTCCTATAAGCGCGTCTAGCTGTCTACCAGTGATGAATGTGGCTTGAGTTCTGAACTTATGGTATGACCTACATTTGCCTTAAACTGGATTAGATGTGAATATTAGAACTCTTTTCCAATTTGGAAGTTATTTGAATTTTCCAGTTGTTGGCTTCTAACCGAGGTATATCATTGGATTTAGTGAAGATCCTGATGATGCATCTTAATTTTGTTGGTGGTGCAAACATTATGGATCCTTAAATCATAAGTGACCTTGAGGGAACCCTAATTAAGATGGAATGACTGGTAAAGTCTGTTCCAAATTTATTTTTCACAGTGAGGCCTCCTAGCATGAAGAAAGAAGAGCCCTTATTTTTCTTTTTCAAAAAAAAAAGAAAAAAAAGTTGAAGAAAGAAGAACCTCTCACCAGCGTTGTTTGAACAAAGTACATAGGAAAGATGGCTACTGGTTATAACCTTTGCACTTTAACAAGTGCAAACAGATTGTATGACATGGAGTGTGAAGACTAAAAATGAGAATTCGTGTATGCCCTGCTCTGCTGTCCATGGACTATTATCGTCATGGATTTATTTTTAATTTGTCTATGTACTTTGCTTCCACAATATCTTCTCCAGAAATGAAGTCAAGGAAATCACTGAAGCCTCCTTCTTTGTAGGACAAGATATGTTGTTCATCGACAAGTGCTGGTGCAGGTCTAACTTTTTTACCTAGAGCTAGACTAAGAAGGCTGGCAATGGATAGGCGCTTTTTCTCTGAGTTAACTGTTGCTCGGTGGAGAACACCTTTGTATCGGCCATTGCTCAATACTTCCATGTGATCTCCCAGCTGAACAATGAGGGCTCCTTCAATGACAGGAACTGAATGCCACTTTCCATCATGATCCATGATTTGCAAGCCCTGATGATTTTGAAGAATGATCGTTAGCAAAGCATAATCTGTGTGTGGTGGCAAGCCTAGTGTAAGATCTGGCTCAGGACATGCTGGATAGCAATTAATGGCCATGACCTGGGAGCCTTCTGCAATGTCTTCATGTAAGTAACTAGGGTTTAGTCCTAAGCTCTCAAATATCACTCCCATGAGTTCTTCTTGCAACTTTTGTGCTGCGATCGTGTAATTTCCCATTTTCTCCCTGCATGATAAACTGCTTTAGGTACCTATAGTTTTATTATTCTTGAACAGTGAGAAAATATATCTATCAGAAATCATTTCAGATAAGGGTGCAAAACTTACTTGTAACATGTGGGATTTGATGGCCACAAATCAATCCAATTTGAGAGTGGATTAGCATAGTGCTTGAGGAAGTCTCTCCAAAAGGATACTTTGTCTTTGACATCATTTAGGCTGGTATTATACCTTACGGGATCATGAACATTTGAAGACAAGAGATGCATTTTCTTTTCATTTGGTAAATCGAAGAACTCAGTCGCAGCTTCTAAGGCATCTTTCATGACTGACAATGGGATTCCATGGTTGACTACCTGCAGAGTCATTTATTGCATGCATGCTGTTATTTTACGTCCAGGTTGAATTAGCGAAGCACGTCTTATTCTCTTTCCTGCTAAACCGCTATGTATCTAAAATCTAGGACATCTCTTTTAACTGATCAACTGAAAATAAAGGGACGAGAGGAGGAGGAGGAGGAGGAGGAGATATGTCTAGAAACCAAATGCACCATGTATGCTGCATGAAGTTTCTTTTTCTTGATTTCCAAATGCTTTTGTCTCTCTGTGGGGAATCTGACAACATCTTTTATTTACGTGGTGTGTGTATATTGTTCTTCCTTAAATCATATCAGCACGAAGGAACTTTACATGTAACAAAATAGGATAAAAAACTATATCATTTTAGTACATGATTGCAGGTGACATGACACGAGAGAAGTACCTGGAAGAAACCTAGTTCCTTGCAAGCCAGGTGTACTTCCTCGATTATCCGAGGCCGATGAAGAGGGTGTCGCAGAAAGGATAGATCTACAATTGGCAGGCATGTGTTAGACCGGGTTCCATCGGGGCGTAAGGATGGCGGAAGAATGTAACGTTTGGGAACTTTGGTTAGACCGTCTTCAGTAAGTGTCATGGCACTAGTAAATGAATCATTTGGTGAAGCTGAGCTCTTTTCCATTTTTCCTCATTTTTTTCCTTGTTTCAAATATGGCTTAACTCCTTATTTATAAGCAGAAAATATGAAGATTTAATTATATATATATTTAAAATCATTTATCCGGTTATGCAATGAATATGTGTAGTATGTGATGATACCATGACTATAAGCGATGAAAAGTGTATGCAATGAATTATTATTGTATGATATTGTTATTTTTGAAGGCCGAGAAATGTCAGATGACGGTAATTGTTGGTTTCACAAGTTGATCCAGAATGTGGGGAAAAGAAATCCAGAATGTAATTGAATACAGAGATTGTGTTAGATTCAGGTGGCTGTAGCCCACGCGCCATGAGGGAGAATAGTTTTCCAAATATTTAAACGTGGGGTACGTAAGGTTGCCATTTGCTTTTGTTGAGGACGTAAGCAGTAAGCGCGCTCTCTGGAGTTTGAACTCATTCAATTCGTTGCATTGCGAATAGGGGTGTTTATAAAAATCCGAACTAAATCGAAAATCAAATCTAAATCGATCAAAAAAATCGATACTTTTTTGTTTGGTTTGGTATTGGTTTTGAAATTTAAAAATCGATCAAATTTGGTTTGGTTTTGGTTTTAATTAAAAAAAACTGAACCAAACCGAATATAGGAGTAGTTATTTTAAATTTATTATTGCACCTATATATGTGTACTTTTATACAAAGTTTTAAAATTTTTATAGTAAATATTAATCGTTTGCACTTTTAGTACAGTTCTTTACCTTTACATTCTAGTTTAATTGGTGGTTTTCTTTTGTTAAGTGTAAGAATCTATTTCATGTTAAAAAAAAATATTTTTAATTGGGTCCTTAAATTATTCATCACTATTTGATTCAATTATCATCAATATATCTTGGTAAATAATAGATTTCTCAAAGGGCAATTGATTTGATAGTATTACGTTGAAAATGTGGTCGCCGAAATATGTGTTTGGTAGTGTATGTCTTATATTTAAGAAAAAACCGACAAATAACCGAAAAAATCGAAAAATCAACATAAACCGAATCGAGAAAAAACCGACTTAATTGGTTTGGTTTGGTTCTAATATTTGAAAAACCGACTTAATTGGTTTGGTTTGATTCTAATATTTGAAAAACCGACTTAATTGGTTTGGTTTAGTTCTAATATTTGAAAAACCGACTTACTTGGTTTGGTTTCTTTTTAGGGAAAAACCGATTCAAATCGAACCATGAACACCCCAAATTGCGAGTAAGGTTGCTCATGTTTATATTTGCTTCGCTATGTTTGTTTACTAAATTTATAAATCAAATTAACCAAATATAGAAATAGTCGTTTCCTTTTATTTATTTATTTTGGCACTCATCTTTCTTCTTGTATTCGAACATCTTTTGGACTAGGCTTTTACATGGAGGTATATAAAGGGAACTATTCTTAGATATACATAACAGGACTAGGGGTGTATAAGGAAACCGTACCATATCGATAATCCGAATCAAATCGGAAAAAAAAAATTACGATTATGATTTGGTCTAAATTGGTTTGGTGTTGGGAAAAAAATCTAATTATAATTGATTTGGTTTGGTTTAGTTTTAACTAAAAAAAATCAAATCGAAATCAAACCAACCCGACATTATATTTATACATATAAATATTTTTTGTAAGAGAATTTATTAATATTTTTTAAAATTTTTCACAACTTTATTATTAAACATATTATTTCAAGTTTGGACTTAATATTCTTGAATGGTCCAATAAATTTTATAGCCTATAATGATGGTAATTCAAATAAACTTCAAATCAATACTAATACTAATAAGGGAAATTCAATTTAACACTAGAAATGCTATTGTTGGATATATATTTTTTTAGTTTTGCATTGGTTTATAATGAAGCTCAGACCCTACTTGTGGGACTCCACTAGGTTGTTGTTGTTGTTGTTGTTATTGGTTTATAATAAAAATGCATAACTTAGTTTATCTTTTTCTTTAGTGCTTAGTTGTGTAATTAATTAGTACTTATTAGTTGTACTTATTTTAACATGACCTATATAGTATTTTTAAACCAAAACTACAGCTATCGTTTGCTAAATGGTTTATAAATACCCTGCGTCCATCTATCCGTCCAAAAAAACATACGACATTAATTCTATTAACAAAAATACCCCCGCGACTAACGACAGAGTTGGTGGGTCTTTCATTTAATGACGTGACGATTTTTAACTGGGCCACGTGACAATCTTTGACTGGAACAAAAAATGAATATTATTTCAACCAATTTACCTTATCCGACCCATTTACAAAAATGGGTGGTATGTATCATACCCGCTCCCACTAATCTGACCTCCTCTTTCTTCTTCTCCAATCATACACCCCATATTTGGATAAATTACATAACAGAAATGGACCAAATTTACACTAGTAAATTTCAGTTTCAGCTTCCTGCAACGGAGCCACAACAGATTTCGAAATCATAATCGTACCACTGTCAACAGGCTCATCTTTCGCACCTTCATCTTCTGGATTCACATTTACAGCTCTAGAACCATTCACCACCACAAGCTTAACCTCAAACACCTGCGTAAAAAGTTTGTTCACCTGCACAGGTGTTGCTGCCTCAAACACTTCCTTTACTTTATTTTTGATTGAGTGAAACTTCGACTACGTAATCGCTATCAAATCTGACTGTGGAGGTGTTCTAGTAGTAATCAACTGTTAAAATCAATCGCTCGATGAGTTGGGACTCCTTATGGTTCGAGAAACAAGAAGTGGCAGCGATGACGATGATTATACCATTGATAAAAACAAAGAGATACAGAAGTTTAAGCCAAGCTATAACGGCACTCCAAATGGTTGGGAATTCGTTAAAAACCCGTGGAATTGACGCTTTTAATACCATTGCTAAGGAAACTGCCCCAATTGATATTAGCACAACCTTCAGTGATAGAATTAAACTTTTCGTCGACGGTGCCATTTTAATTTCTCCGATAACTTTAACGAAATTGTTTATTTTTCCGGCTAGTGTTTTGAATTTTTCAGTGATCGATTTAATTCAACTGTAAAGTAATTTAATAAAGGCACAATGTTTACACATAATATCAAGCTTTGAAGGAAAATTTTTTTTTAGGGCAAAAGCTCATATGAGCTTTTCAGATGACCAAGATCCTAATTTGGAGAAGAAGACTGAAAATCGGTGGGGTTAATGTAGTTTTATGACCCATGTAACAAACTTAGGGTCGGATTAGGTAAGTGGGTCGAAATAAGTTATTTTGGCCCGAAACTGCCACGTGGTCCAATAAAAAATTGCCATGTCATTAAATTAAAGGCCCACATGTTCTTCCGTTAAACGTGGGGGTAATTTTATAATAAAATTAACGTCGTGTGCTTTTGATAAGGGTAGTTTAGGCCCTTTTCCGTATTTTTTTTTATGAATTTTATTATCTTTGGTATTGAATATTTTTTGTACAATGTTATGACTCATCTCATATTTGTCACGACCCCAAGTCCACTAGTCGTGATGGAACCTAACTCAACCCGCTAGGTAAGCCAACTAATATTTATCCAATTCCAATAATATTAACAAGACAATTAAACAAAAGTAAGTTATTGAATCTTATACATTTCCCAAGGACTGGTAGTACAAATCATGAGCATCTAATAATAGAGTTTGAAATATCTTAGGCGAGCTTTCCGATTATAATATTGTTCCATGACTGTGAGCACGTGATTTTTGCCCTATATATGAATAATTCCCAAAATCCCAAACAAAATAATTTTTCTTTTGTTTTTACAATTTTTGTGCGTTTTGGTGTCATCTTCTGATAATTGTTGCATTTTATTTGTGCGCGTTAATTTTTATAAAATACAAAAATACGCATTTTTCTGCACTTAGGATTTAATTTTATACTTTAGTATTAATTAGGGATTAACCTGTCGCAAATAGTTATCAATTTAATTTTAGGCGTTAATTGGTTGTAGCTTAATTGTTAGTTTAATTTCCCATCTTTGGAAAAAATCAGAAAAAATAAATACAAAAATACAAGATTGCAAAATGCAAAATGGAAAATTATTGTTAAAAGAATATAGAGGGGGTCTTGTTTGAGACCCGAAATTTGGGCCAAATGCACCAAATATTTCAGGCCCAAACGCATCAAACACTTTAAAATGAGTCCAGCCCAAGTCCCTACCCGGTCTGCCCCCCCCTTTAAATGAAACGACGTCGTTTCAGGGCCCTTGGATCAGGACCGTTGGATCTCATCAATCCAACAGTCCGGAACTAACGAGGTTTCCAGTATATAAGGGTCCAAACTGTTCCCCCCACCCCCATTTCCATCGTCTTCTTCACCCTTACCCTTCTCCCCAAACCCTAATCCACGCCGCCCTAAAATTCCTTGCCGGCGGTGAACGCGAACTACACCGTTCACCCTGGAATTAACACCATGGGTTCCCCTCACCCTCTTCTTGCTATTACACCCGATGGTTTGCCTCGAATAAGGCCGGAACTCTTCGAATCTTGATTTGAAGTTTTCCGGCCAGGTGACAATTTGTCCGAATCAGCCCAAAATCATACCCTACAACCCCCAGTCCTTCCCCAACACTAATCTGTGGTTGTTTTCTTTCAAATCACCTTGAAACGACCCAAATCTTAGATCTAAGAATTGCTGACCAAACCCTAAAATCAAATCCTTTTGATTTCGAACCGTAGCACCCTTAACCATGTGTTCTCGTGTAAGAACACATGGTTAGGGATGTTACGCGTCAAAAATCTGAAAGGGTTCAGATGTTTACGACTGGCCGGAACCCCTTTTGCCTTTGTGAGTTTTTCTTTTCTTTTTTTTACTGTTTATTTTGCTAGCATGATTAAAATGTTATTTGCAGTCGTTGTTTCATTATTGTTCTGTTAATATTATGGTTTAATTGTGTTAGTTTAGGTCATGTTAATTACTGTTAATTCTGAGATTGTTAGTTGGTTGAATGATTATAAGTTCATGGTTTAATAATTAGTTTTAAGTTCATTTAATGTTAATCGTGGTAGCTTAAGCTCAGTTTAATTTCATTTTAGCTTATTTGAGTTGGTTAATTGAACAGAATTGGGTCAGTCAGTCTGATTAGTTGGTTTCTGATTGCTAGCTAATTAATTTTAGTTAGTTTCTGATTGCTAGTTAATTAGTTTTTAGTTAGTTTCAGATTAGGTTAGGGTATTGGGTATAGTTGTTAAGGATAAAGGTAGGTTCAGTAATTCTGAAAGGCTTTCAGGGGTAAGCTGGGTATGGAAAAGGGCAGTTCTGATAGGAATAGTAATATCAAGGTATAGGGAAGGGTAGTATGGGTATTGTATGGGTAGAGGAATGCTTTAGGGCCTTCTAGAATGGGTTTCAAGTGTAAATTTTAATAAGTGTACTGCAGTTACTTGTTTAGCAAGATAGAAATAGAGGGACCAAAGTAAAAATAAGGAGGGACTAATTAGAAAATCAGAACTTAGTTTATTCTCTTTGGGTTTGCCTATAAAAGGGCATAAGATGCCTTGGGAAAGGGGGCGACTCTCAATCTTCTGCCTTGAGCCTTAAAATTTTAATTTGAGCTTTCATTTTTATTCTGTTAGCATTTCAATTCTGAGGGTATTCAGAAAATAAAAACATCAAAATATGGAAATCTGAAACAGTTTCAGAATCCCCTTACTAGTTTTGGACTTCAGTTGTGAGGGACAGGGGTATGTTAGACTGATCTGTGGGAATTGGCTTACATTTCTGATTTTCGAAGTAGTCTGTCTGTGTTTCTGTGGCATCACATTGTTGGGTTTGTTGTTGTTGCTGTTCAAAGTACCTGACTCTTCACCTTTTCTCTATTTCACATTCCAATTTCCAGGTACATTTCCCTGAATCTCACTGATGTATGTTTGTTGAAGTGAATTGAAGTGTTCCAAGGCCTGTTATTCAACTGAAAGTAGCCTGTATCTTTAATGATAGTAGTAGTGTAGTCTCTTGTTATGTAATTGGCAGAATGTGTATAATTAAACTTGTTCAGTAGGGTAGATTACATGTTGAATGATGCATAGTTTAGAACTGTTGAATTGGACATTTGAATAAGCTTTGAGCATGGGCCTGGGCTGATCTGTAATTCGTGTGAATTCCCTTAGTCATCAGAAACAATTAGACCTGTGTACATGACATGAAATTCATGAGCAAGTTTGATGACATTTAGCTTAGTCATTGGTATTTTGTCATTATAGTGTAATAGAAGGTTTGCTTTTGTTTTAAGATTCTGAAATCGTTTGGAAGATCATAATTATGGTAAGTAAATTGGTATAGAAATCAGTTGGAAATCATGAAGCAAACTCATTCATAATTGACTTAATTCATTAAAAACAGCAGGTCGTGATAGGCAATGTGGAGGATAGATCATTTATGGAATCTGAGAATTCACGTTTTCAGTATAAGGATTCATTGTTACAATAAGAATAAACCTATCTTCATTGGGCCGCTCGGATCACGCTAAGGCCACGGGCAGGCCCAATTCTCCTTTAAATTTGGTCCTTATTTTATTTCATTACAATCCATTTCCAAATTAACTAGTCTTTTAGAGGCATACAAATAAGTAGAGAATCGTAGCTATTTTGGAATTACTGCTAGCCTTGCCGGAATAAATCACGTGCGCAAACTGTCAACAGTGGGCTACTAAAATGATTAGAAATTGGGATGGCCATTTAGCAAATTCCATGGTCCTCTTTAAAATCATGTTACATTAGAATTTTTAAGCACGACCTCCTTAAGAATTACCTTCCTAAACTCGGGTGCGCATTGATGCGACCCAAATCCAAATCTCGATGAAGCCGAAAGGTGTCGATAATCGCGGGTGCATTGATTGCAACGTGGTTCGAAACACGTTTTCATGACATCGTAATTCTTATAAATAAATAATGATAGAAAAGAGGTTTTCTGCAAATTGAGACGGGCCTTACCGCACAAAATAAATAAATGTGGGGCCCTTAGTAAATAATTATCGAAATATTTAGAACTTGGAAAGGTTGTTTAGTGAATTTCACCGCCTTCCCCAAAATAACAATACGTTAGTATCTTTAGACACGATTTAATTGTTAATTTCTTAAAATTAGAGTGCGCATTGATGTGACTCAAATCCAAATCTCGACGAAGTCGAAATGTGTTGATAACTACGGGTGCATTGATTGCGACGTGGTACGAAACGCGTCTTCACGACGTCGCAATTCTTCTAAAATATAATTATAATAAAAGTGGTTCAAAACTAGTAAAAGGCACACAAGCTAGCATGTATTAAAATCAGACAAAATCAAATACAACAGTTAAGCGACCGTGCTAGAACCACGGAACCCGGGAATGCCTAACACCTTCTCCTGGGTTAACAGAATTCCTTATTCTGATTTCTGGTTCGCGGACTGTTAACAGAGTCATAATTTCCTCGGTTCGGGATTCAACCGGTGACTTGGGACACCATTAATCTCTCAAGTGGAGACTCTGAATAATTAATAATTCAATTCTGTTCCGATTGTCCTTTAAATGGAAAAACTCCTTTACGCCCTTTGCGGGGTGTAGGTAGTGAAAAAGGAGGTGTGGCAGCTCTGGCGACTCTGATGGGGAATCGAACCCAGAATCTCTGGTTCAGGGTTCAGAATTCGAGCTTAGAAAAATTGTTGTATTTAATCATATCTGATTTTCCTACATGTTTTATGCTAATTGTGCTAAATGTTACCGCTTTGATATTGTCTGAACTGTACATAAATTGTGCTGACACCCTTCTCTCTTCACCTCCGGGGATGTGCTTACTGGTTGAGACTCCCCATTCTGTTAGTGTCATACCCTGAAATAAGAAAGAGGTCGGACAAGTTACGAAGCCGGATGGCCTTTTGGTTCCCGGTAAGTTGCCCCCTCCTCGACTCGAGTTGTCCGCTCGGGTACACAGTCTAGTACACTGACCCAGGTTTTGAATATAGAATAACGTGACTTCATGCCGGATCCCTAGTAGGAACGCTTATTTGCATCACGTTGCATTTGACTTAGGGGACTCAACACAGGGGTTGGGTCCGTCTAGGACTAGCAACCGGAAATGAAAAGACCATTCTGATGCATCCTAATTGCTCTGTACATATATTTGTTTCGAACTTGCATGTTGACCGGTTTCTGAATCTCAGGAATGTCGGAAAGTTGAAAAAAAAAAGAGAAAAAAAATATCAGTTAGGGAGTTAATTGATTATTTTAGAAAAAAATCAATGACCAAACACTGGCGAAACTCTGCCGAAATTTTGAGAAAGAAAAAAAAAAGGAAAATGTTTTATTTTGTTTTACTAAAAAAATAGAAAAAAAAAGTCTTTTATTTTAGTTTGGAAAAATAGATTGTTTTATTGTTTGTTGAAAATGGAAAAAATCGTTATTTTGTCTTGTTTTCAAAAATAGAAAAGGAAAATAGTTTGTCTTGCCAGGGAAAAATAAAAATGGAAAAAAAGTCATGTTTTAAAATAGTTCGGTTAATTTGCCCGAACTACGCATGGTTTGATTCTCACAGGGTGTGAGATACGTAGGCAACCCTCATCGGGTCCAACCTCCCCTTTGCAAAAAATAACCAAAAATATCAAAATTTTAATTTTTGTCATAAATAAACCAGGTGATGCTGTTTTATTCAAAAATAGCCGAATGTTCCCAAATGGGGCGCCGGGAAGGCTGACTTTGCATAAACAGCCACCTCTAGTCGTATTTTGATTTTTTTTTTCACAGCCTTAAAAGTTTCGCCCTCGAGGCATTGAAAGGTCGTGTCGCAATATCGGGTCCTTTATCTTAAAAAAAAATTAGAATTGAGAATCGAGTTCTTCATTTGAAAATATAAGGGTAATTTTGAGTCGATAATATAGATAGTTTTTTTTATTTGGAGTTAAATAAAAGTTTTCTTTTGCTTAAACGCTTTAATAAATGTGCAGGATGAGCACGATGGTAAATGGGCCTTTTTCAATAATGACCAAAATCCCTTTTGAGCTGCAATTGTGGTGGAATGATTTGGGCAAAGAAGGGCAAGACGAAGTGAGAAAATATTTGAAAGACCTTCCGGATTTATTAGACATTCAGCCTCGGGGGGGATATCATCAGGGCATTGGTCGCCCATTGGGATTCGGCACATAATGTGTTTCATTTTTCAGACTTTGAACTCACCCCAACATTGGAAGAAATAGCGGGGTACATTGGGAGTGACCAAGCTCCATTGAGATTCAAGTACTTGATTGCTCCTAGGGCCATTACTATACACCGATTCCTGGATTCCTTGAAAATACCCCGGACAGTTCATCACCCAGATTTTGCAAAGGGTTTCTTCAGTTTCCGCTTTGTGTATGATAGATATGGCCATGTGGGCGGGTTCAATAATCCAGAATTTAAGCTTTGCAGCAGAAATAGCCGACAAAAATGGGAGGAACACAAGCGAGTGGCATTTATGGTAGCTTTTTTGGGTCTCGTAATATTCCCAAGGAAAGATGGTAATATTGATTTGAAAGTAGCAAGCGTCGTCAGTACTTTGCAAACCATGGGGAAAAGCACTTTAGCACCTATGATTGTGGCTGATATCTTTAGGGCACTCACTGCGTGCAAAGCTGGGGGCAAATTTTTTTAGGGATGTAACTTATCGTTACAAATGTGGATGATTGAGCATTTGTGCCCGCGCTCTCGGTTATTGAGTTATGGTTCGGCTGAGAAAACTTGTATAGGGGAATTTTGTACGAGAATCAAAGGGGCTAGTCTACCTGAAGGAGTCACGGCTTAGGCATTATTATTTCGGAACCTCAAGGCTAGCTAGATATAGTGGGTGCTTGGATGGTTGTCTGTCGAGGAAGTCATATATATGCCAGCAGCCCGACCGCATTTTTTGTTAATGGGACTCAAAAGTATACAACCTTATGCACCATATCGGGTTCTGAGGCAACTCGGTAGATATCAAGTAATACCGAGAGATGAAGATTTGAGTACCCAAGTGGTCGAAATTAGTCCTGACGGTCGATTCCCCGAGGAAGAGGTTCGTCAAATTTGGAGTGAGTGTCAATATCTAATGGCAAACACTTGTGTGTCTGATAGGGTCAAAGGGGAAATTGCTCCAGGGTATCACGAATGGTTCAGAGGTAACGTGGCATATGGGAGACCAGCTAAAAGACCTCATCTCGAAGATTTCGCCAAGTCGTCCCAAGAGCAGTGGGATTGGTTAGCAAAGGAAGAAAGCTATCGAGTTGAGATTGGTAAATTAAAGCAACAAGTCGAGAGTCTGAAATTCGAGAACAGTGTACATGTTGTCGCGGATCAAGGTGAAAAGAATAGACTAGCCAAAGAAAATGAAGCACTTAGGGCCCAGATCCGACAGTTGAAGATAACCATCGATAAGCAACCGAGGAGCCGGTCCGATGAACAATTGGTAAAAAGATTGGAAAGCGAAGTCAGAGAATGGCGGGATGAGTTAGGAAAAGCTAAAAGCGTCATGGCAGAACTTAAAGCACAGTGGGCGACAAGAACCGAAGAGCGTCGCCAATACTTGAATCGGTTGAAAAGGGACCATGAGAAAATTGTTGCCAATTTAAAGAGAAAAGTGGTTGCCCTTGAGGGTAAAGCAGTTTTAAAAACACAAATGGCTGAAATGCATCGGGCATTGTCGCAGGGACACCCGGCACCACTATATCCTGCCAACCCATCTTACATCCCACCCATGGCTCAAGCTCAGGAGCCTACCACTCCCCACGCATCTTCAGCTTTCCCTTATCAGGCCCAGGGTTATGGTGCTACGTCATACGCTCCCCCAGCTCCACCCTCTAAACAGAACCCTCCACCACCCATGGTTCCCGTCTTTGTGGCACCTCCCCCAGCTCCACTACATAGATCATCTAGTGAGCCGCTATTCCAAGCTCACGATACCCAATATTACCCTCCCGAACCCACTTTCAAAGCGCCTGAGCCATATACCTACTCTCCCTATTTTGAAATCCCGGGAGAAGTTGAGAAACCGGTTAAGAATGCAGAGCAAGAGGAGGTGATTCGTAAAGTCAAAAGCCTGGAGCAATCCTTCAGGAACATGCATGGTTTTGGAAACCAAGTTAGTGTCGCATACAAAGATTTGTTCCCTTTTCCTGATGTACAGTTGCCTGCAGGGTTTAAAATGGCGAAGTTTGACTTGTATGAGGGGCACGGTGACCTAGTAGCCCATCTGCGTGGTTTCTGTAGCAAAATGAGAGGTGCCGGGGGAAAGGATGAGTTATTGATAGCATATTTCGGGCAAAGCCTGAGCGGGTCAGCGCTAGAATGGTACACGAGGCAAGACCCCGGCCGATGGTATACATGGGATGATTTGGCCCAGGCATTCATTGGTCATTTTCAATATAACCTCGAGATAGTCCCTGATCGTCTGTCATTGTTGAAACTAGAAAAGAAGCCTGGAGAAAGTTTTAGAGGGTTTGGTTTTCGCTGGAGGGAACAAGCTGCAAGGGTTGATCCTCCCATGAGGGAGAGTGAGATGGTAGATTACTTCTTGCAAACATTGGAACCTACCTATTTTGGTCATCTAGTGACATCTGTCGGAAAGTCGTTTAATGAAGTGGTAAAGATGGGAGCCATGATTGAGGAAGGGTTGAAATCTAACAAGATCTTGAGCTACTCGGCGTTGAAAGCAACCACCCAGGCCATCCAAAGCGGTACTGGTGGTGTGCTGGGGAAGAAGAAGAAAGAAGAAGTTGCTACAGTTGAAGCTAATGCTTGGTCCAGGCACAATAACCCTCCACTCTACTACAACCAACCCAGACCCCACCACCCAAATTACCAATATACCACATATGGCCCACCGCAATACTATTATTCACCACCAGAACCACACTTTTCTATTCACCACGCCCAGACCTACACTCAGCCCCCGGTGCACTCGCAATGGCGTGCACCGAACCCCCAAAACACACATCCACCCCCACAAAGCACTTATCCACCGCCCAGGGCAAACAGACCAGGAACCAGCTTCCGCCCAAACCAAGCTTTTAGAAGTGAGAAAGCCCCAAGCAGAAAAACATTTACTCCGCTGGGAGAATCTTACAACTGTCCTCTTCCACAGATTGAAACAGTTGGGGATGTTGACCCCAATTGAATCCAAAACACCAAACCCCCTTCCCAGAAACCTGGACCATTCTGTTAGCTGCGAGTACTGCTCAGGGATGCCGGGGCACGATACTGAAAAATGCTGGAAATTGAAAAACGCAATACAAGAGCTCATTGATAATCGCCGTATTGAGGTACAGGCTCCAGAGGCCCCAAACATCAATCAAAATCCGTTACCAGCGCATTATGAGGCCAACATGATCGAACTGATACATAAGGGGGCAGAGCCTAAGAAACCTTCGTAGGTAGTTATGGTGATTCGTTCTACGGAAGCCAAAGAAAAGACAGTGAGTGCAAGGCCAGTGGTTCAGTTAAAAGCGATAAAATACAAGCTAGTGTTAGTAATGGGAAAGGGGCCGTTGGTGGTCAAGAAAAAGCAGGAGCCGGTCATGATAGTGGTACCAGGGTCAGTATCAGCGCCCGTGGTGGTTGTGAAGGGAGCTTATGTAGAACCGGTTGTCATAAAACCGGTAGTCCAGTTACCCATGGTTGATAGCAAAGCCGTACCGTGGAAATATGACAAGGTAGTGGTGACATACAAAGGAAAGGAAATTGAGGAAGAGAGCTGTGAAACACAAGGACTAACCCGGTTGGGACGTTGTTTCGCTCCCGAAGAGTTGAGAAAGGCTAAGGGCACAAAAGATAATCCAATGCCAGTTAAAAAGTCTGTAACAGAAGAAGAGGCAGAAGAGTTTCTGAAAAGGATGAAAGTACAAGATTATTCCATTGTTGAACAACTGAGAAAAACACCAGCCCAAATCTCGTTGTTGTCGTTATTAATTCATTCTGATGAGCACTGCCGAGCTTTAATGAAGATATTGAATGAGGCTCATGTGCCTGACAAAATTTCAGTGAACCATTTAGAGACAATGGCCAACAAGATCTTTGAAGTGAACAGGGTAGCATTTTCTGATGATGAATTGCCTATGGAAGGCACAGAACACAACAAGGCTCTGTATTTGATGGTCAAATGTGAAGGTTCAATGGTTACTCGGACACTAATCGATAACGGGTCGAACGCTAATATTTGCACGTTATCCACATTGAACAAGTTAAAGATTGATGAGGATAGAATCCGAAAAAATAGCATTTGTGTTCGAGGGTTCGACGGAGGAGGAACAAACACCGTAGGGGACATTGTACTTGAGTTGACTATTGGCCCAATCGAGTTCACAATGGAATTTCAGGTGTTGGATGCTGCAGTGTCCTATAATCTGTTGTTGGGTCGACCATGGATTCATGCGGCCAAAGCCGTGCCCTCTACGCTGCACCAAATGGTCAAATTCGAGTGGGACAGACAAGAAATTGTGTTACATGGGGAAGATCCCTCATGCGCCATGAATGATGCCCTTGTACCCTTTATAGAGACTGAAGATGATATGGGACCATGGGTTTATCAGGTCTTTGACATAGTTCCGGTGAGCAGGGTGCCCGAGGGTAAAAGCATGCCATGTCCCAGGATGCCAGCTGCGACCGTCATGGTAGTGTCAGAAATGCTGAATAACGGGTTCGTGCCCGGGAAAGGTTTAGGGGTCGAGCTTCAGGGCATTACTCAACCTGTGTCTTTGCCCAAATATCTGGACACCTTCGGGTTAGGGTTCAAGCCAACAGCGGCAGATGTCAGAAGGGCCCGTAAATTGAAGAAGAAAGCTTGGGTGCTTCCTAAACCAATTCCTCGATTGTCTAGGTCCTTCGTCAGGCCGGGTATCAAGAAACAGTTATTGGCAAAGGTGTTAGGTTCGTTGATTGGGGCAGAGGGGAATTTGGATAAAGTGTTCGAGAGAGTATTTGCTGAAGTAAACATGGTTGAGGCTGGAGAAGGGTCAAGCGGAGCAGACATACAGTACATCGGACCACATGTCAACATCAACAATTGGGAAGCTACTCCTCTTCCAGTCCGGAGGGAGTCGTGGTAGTGGGTTTTGTTTTTCCTTTTTGTCACCTGGATTATTCCAGGGTCTGTAATCCAGTTGCTATGTTCCGTCCGTTTGGATGAGTTAAAACCTTGTTGTCTTTACATTTAATGAAATGCAATTTTCTTTGTCCCTAATTCTCTTTCCATTTTCTTTTCTTTCCTTTCTTTGTACAGTTCTTTTTATGCTGATATCAATGACATGACATGCATGAGGAACCTTCGGCCTAGTGTTAAAAGCCAATCTAGCTCGGAAGTAGTAATACAAGAGAACGAGTGTGATGATGGGGTGGATTGTAACAATGATGAAGCTTATGAGGAAATTAGTAAAGAATTAAGTCACTTTGAAGAAAAACCCAAACCTAACCTAAATGACACAAGCAGTTAATCTAGGGGGCCAAGACAATGTACGGGAAACTAAAATAAGTGTTCATCTGGAGCCACAACTCAAGGAGGAGATAATTAAAGTATTGCATGAGTACAAAGATGTTTTTGCATGGTCATATGATGATATGCCGGGTCTAAGCACCGATTTTGTGGTTCATAAATTGCCCACTGATCTAGCACTCCTCCATGTCAAGCAGAAGTTGAGAAAGTTCAAAACAGACATAAGTGTGAAGATCAAAGAAGAGATTACCAAGCAGTTTGAGGAAAGGGTCATTCAGGTTACACGGTACCTCACTTGGTTAGCCAATGTCGTGCCTGTGCCAAAGAAAGATGGCAAGACCAGGGTGTGCGTCGATTATCGAGACCTTAACAAGGCAAGCCCAAAAGATAATTTCCCACTGCCCAACATCCATATACTGATCGAAAATTGTGCCAAACATGATATTGGCTCTTTTGTGGATTGTTATGCGGGTTATCATCAGATTCTAATGGACGAGGAAGATGCAGAAAAGACGGCATTCATCACGCCGTGGGGAACGTATTGTTATCGGGTCATGCCGTTTGGTTTGAAAAATGCTGGGGAAACTTATATGAGGGCCATGACAACTATTTTCCATGATATGATACATAAAGAAATCGATGTATACGTGGATGATGTGATCGTGAAGTCTAGACAGCAATCCGACCATGTCAGAGACTTGAGAAAATTTTCCAAAGGCTTCGCAGGTACAATCTTAAGCTCAATCCTGCGAAATGTGCTTTTGGGGTGCCATCTGGGAAGTTGTTGGGATTTATAGTTAGCCGGAGGGGTATTGAGTTAGACTCGTCAAAGATCAAAGCTATTCAGGAGTTGCCACCTACAAGAAACAAAACCGAGGTGATGAATTTGTTGGGAAGACTGAACTATATCAGCAGGTTCATTGCTCAGCTCACGGCAACGTGTGAACCAATTTTCAAATTGTTAAAGAAATATGCCGCGGTCAAATGGACTGATGAATGTCAGGAGGCTTTTGATAAGATAAAGGGGTATTTGTCAAACCCACCTGTATTGGTTCCGCCAGAACCAGGGAGACCTTTGATTTTATATCTGACAGTCGTGGACAGTTCATTCGGCTGTGTACTGGGGCAACATGATGTTACGGGCAGAAAGGAGCAGGCTATCTACTATCTCAGCAAGAAGTTCACATCTTACGAGGTTAAGTATACTCATCTGGAAAGGACATGTTGCGCCCTAACTTGGGTGGCACATAAGTTGAAACATTACTTGTCATCTTACACTACTTACCTCATATCTCGCTTGGACCCATTGAAGTATATTTTTCAGAAACCCATGCCCACAGGAAGGCTTGCTAAGTGGCAGATCTTACTTACAGAATTCGACATTATATATGTGACACGGACTGCCATGAAAGCACAGGCATTGGCCGATCATTTGGCTGAGAACCCCGTTGATGAAGATTATGAGCCTTTGAAAACTTATTTCCCTGATGAGGAGGTAATGCACGTTGATGAATTGGAACAAGCTGAGAAGTCAGGATGGACACTTTTCTTTGATGGGGCTGCAAATATAAAGGGCGTGGGAATAGGAGCAGTACTTATTTCGGAAACAGGTCAGCATTACCCTGTTACAGCTCGACTTCGTTTCTACTGTACAAACAACATGGCAGAATATGAGGCGTGTATATTGGGATTGAGATTAGCTGTGGATATGGGTGTACGGGAAGTCTTGGTCATGGGTGACTCGGACCTACTGGTACACCAGATTCAAGGGGAATGGGAAATGCGGGACTTGAAGCTTATACCGTATCGACAGTGTCTGCATGAGCTTTGCCAGCGTTTTCAGGCCATAGAGTTCAGGCATATTCCAAGGATTCATAATGAGGTTGTTGACGCTTTGGCTACTTTGGCGTCAATGTTGCACCATCCAGATAAGGCTTATGTTGATCCATTACAGATTCAGGTCCGTGATCAGCATGCTTACTACAATGTGATAGAAGAGGAAATCGATGGAGAGCTGTGGATCTATGATATCAAAGAGTACCTCAAAGCGGCAGTATATCCAACGCAGGCCACCGATGATCAAAAAATAACAATTCGACGGTTGGCAGGTGGGTTTTTCCTTAGTGGAGGGGTACTGTACAAAAGAACGCCAGATATCGGTTTGTTGAGATGTATAGATGCACGGCAGGCCACAGCTATCATGACTAAAGTGCATTCCGGAGTTTGCGGACCGCATATGAGTGGGTATGTTCTAGCAAAGAAGATTCTCCGAGCGGGTTATTATTGACTCACGATGGAGCGGGATTGTATCAGTTTTGTGCGTAAGTGTCATCAATGCCAAGTACATGGAGATTTGATTCATTCTCCACCATCAGAACTACATACGATGTCCGCACCATGGCCTTTTGTTGCATGGGGCATTGATGTTATTGGGCCAATTGATTCAGCAGCATCAAATGGGCACATGTTTATCTTGGTAGCTATAGATTATTTTACCAAATGGGTAGAAGCTAAGACGTTCAAGTCTGTGACTAAGAAGGCTGTAGTTGACTTTGTGCATTCAAATATCATCTGTCGGTTTGGGATCCCAAAGGTAATCATCACAGATAATGGGGCTAATCTTAATAGTCATTTGATGAAAGAGACATGTGAGCAGTTCAAGATTACTCACAGGCATTCTACTCTGTACCGTCCCAAGGCAAATGGTGCAGTTGAAGCAGCCAATAAGAATATAAAGAAAATACTCCGGAAGATGGTTGATGGATCTAGACAATGGCACGAGAAATTGCCTTTTGCATTGTTAGGATATCGCACCACTGTTCATACCTCGGTGGGGGTGACTCCTTACTCACTGGTATATGGTACCTAGGCAGTAATACCCGCAGAAGTGGAAATCCCATCTCCGCGAATCATTGCAGAGGCTGAGATCGATGATGACGAATGGGTGAAAAGCCGTCTTGAGCAATTGAGTTTGATCGACGAGAAGAGATTGGCATTAGTGTGTCATGGCCAACTGTACCAACGAAGAATGGCAAGAGCATACAACAAGAAAGTACGTCCAAGGAAATTTGAAGTCGGGCAATTAGTACTGAGGCGGATCTTGCCTCATTGGGCAACAACAAAAGGAAAATTTGCCCCAAACTGGCAGGGACCATTTGTAGTAACCAGAGTGTTGTCTAACGGAGCATTGTATTTGACAGATGTGGAAGGAAAATGTGTAGAAATGGCCATCAATTCTGATTCGGTCAAGAGATACTATGTATGATTTCTTTATTTTATTTTCTGAATGTATTTGTTTGTATCTGGCGTATCTTAAAGATTGAAATGATGAAGGCATTTTGTCCTGCTATCCAAACACTCTTATCCCTTGTTATCCCCTTCGAGCCTTACTTATTTTTCATATCCCTCTTCCGGAATTAGCGGCGCTATCAAAGAACACAGGTGCCGAACATAAAGGAAAGAAGAGAAAACAAAAGGAAAAGAAAGAAAAGAAAAGAAAGAAAAGAAAATGAAAAGAGAAGAAAAGAAAAAAAGAGAAGAAAAGAAAAGAAGAAAAAAAAGGAAAAAGAAGAAAAGAAGAGAAGGAAAAAAGGAAAAAGAGAAGAAAAGAAAAAGAAAGGAAAAGAAAGAAAAGCAAAAGAAAGAAAGAAAATCACAACAACAAAAGTTAAATACAGTGAACTACGTTTGACTTGATCCCGAAAGGGTACGTAAGCAGCCTTACCCCGAGGTTTAGTAATACCAAAACAAAAATCCAAAAAAAATCCCCAAGCAAGAAACTGGGGCAGAATTTGTGATTGTTATGAAAGTTGGATTCCGAAAGTTGTAATTTGAACCCATTCGATTTGTTTTGAGCCTTTTATACCTTTCTTTCTAAACCCAATCCAAAAACCTACATTACAGTCCAAAGAAAGACCTTTTGATCAATCTCTAAGAAATGCCAGGTCGAGCAGGTGACAGTAATTCGTATAAGTGTCCACACTCTGGTTCAAACAAGAAAGAACGAAAGCAAAAATGAGAGAGCCTTATCGGTGAAAACCCTCACGGGCACCGTAAGGCGACGGGAGCTGAGAGAGAAATAAATGAGAGAGTCCTATTGGTGAAAACCCTCGTGGGCACCTTTAGGCGAAAGTGAGTTGGAAGATGGTTAAAAGGCAAAAGGTTTGTGAGTGGAAGAATGTTTTGTGGTACCGTAGGAAAACAAGGTTAAGGTCTGGGTAATTCAAACAATTGATGAATTTCTGGGCAATGAAGCATGGCAACTGAGAGTTTTTTAGTCGGATTGTTCGGGCCGATTAATCCGAAATGCATGTCATGGTCATTGGTGCTAGCTGTTCTGGTCAGATAAGTTTCTTTCTTTACTTCATTTTAGTAGTCATCCGGTTTTGGATTCTTCTTATCCTTAACCTGTTAAAACCATTGCATTTCATTCTCTTTTGGGGGATTTTGTTTGTCTAAATGTTCTAATGTCAATTATGTTCAAAAGCAAGTGGGAAAGGATTTCAAGGCTCACTACCAGCTTCCGGAATTGTAAAGCACAACGTGGTCAGAGCATGTCAAAACAACATGAGGTAAAATGGAATAAGGGAAGTCGCCGGAAGTTGCATCGGTAGAATATTTGGGAAATGTTATGGGAAATATGAAGGTTCAAGCAAAAGGGCCGGAAAGATGAGACAACAGTATGGGTACAAAGGCATTCAGGTGGTCAAAAATTGGGGGAACGTGGAAGTCGGTTGGAAAGTCGGGCATTTCCAAGGATATCGGGCAATACAAAGCAAGGCAATGGAAGGACGATGCAGCAAGAATGCCATCAACTAACCACCGTTTTTTTTTAAAACTAACGAAATTTTCAGTGATTGAAACAGGGGCAGAAAATTGTTTGTCATGAATAATTCGCCATGAGGGAAGAGCGGCTCGCAGGTTTAGGATAAATGCAAGTTGTCAGGAGTCCCCCTGGAGAACAGAGACATACTTTTCAAGTTTGATGTCAGGAGTCCGCCTGGAGAATAGAGACGTTCAATTTCAAATTTAGCAGTCAGGAGTCCGCCTGAAGAATGGAGACATGCACTTTAAATTTTAAAAGTCAGGAGTCCTCCTGGAGAATAGAGACGTTCAGTTTCAAATTTAGCAGTCAGGAGTCCGCCTGAAGAATGGAGACATACAGTTTAAATTTTAAAAGTCAGGAGTCCGCCTGGAGAATGGAGACGTTCAGTTTCAAATTTAGCAATCAGGAGTCCGCCTGGACAACGGAGACACACAATTCAAGTTTTGGGAAGTCAGGAGTCCGCCTGGAGAACAGAGACACGTATTTTGAATTTCAGTAGTCAAGAGCCCGCCTGGAAAATGGAGGTGTTATATATTTTAAGTAGTCGAAGTCAGGAGCCCGCCTGGATAATAGAGGAGTAGTTTCAATTTTAAGTTCGGCAGTCAGGAGCCCGCCTGAATAATAGAGGAATACATTCAAGTTCGAGTTTATTTAAGTTTAGCAGTTGGGAGAAAGGTAAAAACATCTCAGTCAACCAGGGAATAGCAACATGGATTTTTATCGATAAAGAACAAGGCAACAAGGAAGTACAAGAGCAAGTTTGAAGAATTTAGATAGGATTTTTATAATTCATAGAGCATAGTTAGTTTAGCTTCTTTTATCTTTGACACGATGTAATAAGGGAGGTCAGCAGCAGTAACAGCAACAAGCACAGTGCAGTCACAGTTCCTGGTAGTCCCAGCTACCAGACACTCCCGAACTACACTGACCTGATTCCTGTTTAGCCCAGGATATGTAGGCAACCTCCGAAGCAGGATGCGGTCAAGCTTTTCAAAATGCTTCACACAGAATTTTCGAACGGGCAAAATTCGCTCGTATTTGCTCACTTGTCTTTGCCCGGAAACCTTTCGTGTTCCCGAGCAAAGAGGGGCAGTTGTGAGCACGTGATTTTTGCCCTATATATGAATAATTCCCAAAATCCCAAACAAAATAATTTTTCTTTTGTTTTTACAATTTTTGTGTGTTTTGGTGTCATCTTCTGATAATTGTTGCATTTTATTTGTGCGCGTTAATTTTTATAAAATACAAAAATACGCATTTTTCTGCATTTAGGATTTAATTTTATACTTTAGTATTAATTAGGGATTAACCTGTTTTGGAATAGGATACGAAGAAAATGACAAAAATAGTCCACTTTAACGTTTTTATTATTTTAATTGTGAGACAGTCGCAAATAGTTATCAATTTAATTTTAGGCGTTAATTGGTTGTAGCTTAATTGTTAGTTTAATTTCCCATCTTTGGAAAAAATCAGAAAAAATAAATACAAAAATACAAGATTGCAAAATGAAAAATGGAAAATTATTGTTAAAAGAATATAGAGAGTTCTTGTTTGAGACCCGAAATTTGGGCCAAATGCACCAAATATTTCAGGCCCAAACGCATCAAACACTTTAAAATGAGTCCAGCCAAGTCCCTACCCGGTCTGCCCCCCCTTTAAATGAAACGGCGTCGTTTCAGGGCCCTTGGATCAGGACCGTTGGATCTCATCAATCCAACGGTCCGGAACTAACGAGGTTTCCAGTATATAAGTGTCCAAACCGTTCCCCCTACCCCCGTTTCCATCGTCTTCTTCACCCTACCCTTCTCCCCAAACCCTAATCCACGCCGCCCTAAAATTCCTTGCAGGCGGTGAACGCGAACTACGCCGTTCACCCTGGAATTAACACCATGGGTTCCCCTCACCCTCCTCTTGCTATTACACCCGATGGTTTGCCTCGAATAAGGCCGGAACTCTTCGAATCTTGATTTGAAGTTTTCCGGCCAGGTGACAATTTGTCCGAATCAGCCCAAAATCACACCCTACAACCCCCAGTCCTTCCTCAACACTAATCTGTGGTTGTTTTCTTTCAAATCACCTTGAAACGACCCAAATCTTAGATCTAAGAATTGCTGACCAAACCCTAAAATCAAATCCTTTTAATTTCAAACCGTAGCACCCTTAACCATGTGTTCTCGTGTAAGAACACATGGTTAGGGATGTTATGCGTCAAAAATCTGAAAGGGTTCAGATGTTTACGACTGGCCGGAACCCCTTTTCCCTTTGTGAGTTTTTTTTACTGTTTCTTTTGCTAGCATGATTAAAATGTTATTTGCAGTCGTTGTTTCATTATTGTTCTGTTAATTTTATGGTTTAATTGTGTTAGTTTAGGTCCTGTTAATTACTGTTAATTCTGAGATTGTTAGTTGGTTGAATGATTATAAGTTCACGGTTTAATAATTAGTTTTAAGTTCATTTAATGTTAATAGTGGTAGCTTAAGCTCAGTTTAATTTCATTTTAGCTTATTTGAGTTGGTTAATTGAATAGAATTGGGTCAGTCAGTCTGATTAGTTGGTTTCTGATTGCTAGCTAATTAATTTTAGTTAGTTTCTGATTGCTAGTTAATTAGTTTTTAGTTAGTTTCAGATTAGGTTAGGGTATTGGGTATAGTTGTTAAGGATAAAGGTAGGTTCAGTAATTCTGAAAGGCTTTCAGGGGTAAGCTGGGTATGGAAAAGGGCAGTTCTGATAGGAATAGTAATATCAAGGTATATGGAAGGGTAGTATGGGTATTGTATGGGTAGAGGAATGCTTTAGGGCCTTCCAGAATGGGTTTCAAGTGTAAAATTTAATAAGTGTACTGCAGTTACTTGTTTAGCAAGATAGAAATAGAGGGACCAAAATGAAAATAAGGAGGGACTAATTAGAAAATCAGAACTTAGTTTATTCTCTTTGGGTTTGCCTATAAAAAGGGCATAAGATGCCTTGGGAAAGGGGGCAGCTCTCAATCTTCTGCCTTGAGCCTTAAAATTTTAATTTGAGCTTTCATTTTTATTCTGTTAGCATTTCAATTCTGAGGGTATTCAGAAAATAAAAACATCAAAATATGGAAATCTGAAACAGT
This sequence comes from Nicotiana tabacum, assembly GCF_000715075.1. Lineage (NCBI taxonomy): Eukaryota > Viridiplantae > Streptophyta > Magnoliopsida > Solanales > Solanaceae > Nicotiana > Nicotiana tabacum. Next base: position 96,387,127 of record NC_134086.1, on the reverse strand, counting down.
TTCAGAATCCCCTTACTAGTTTTGGACTTCAGCTGTGAGGGACAGGGTTATGTTAGACTGATCTGTGGGAATTGGCTTACATTTCTGATTTTTGAAGTAGTCTGTCTATGTTTCTGTGGCATCACATTGTCGGGTTTGTTGCTGTTGCTGTTCAAAGTACCTGACTCTTCACCTTTTCTCTATTTCACATTCCAATTTCCAGGTACATTTCCATGAATCTCACTGATGTATGTTCGTTGAAGTTGAATTGAAGTGTTCCAAGGCCTGTTATTCAACTGAAAGTAGCCTGTATCTTTAATGATAGTAGTAGTGTAGTCTCTTGTTATGTAATTGGCAGAATGTGCATAATTAAACTTGTTCAGTAGGGTAGATTACATGTTGAATGATGCATAGTTTAGAACTGTTGAATTGGACATTTGAATAAGCTTTGAGCATGGGCCCGGGCTGATCTGAAAATTCGTGTGAATTCCCTTAGTCATCAGAAAGCAATTAGACCTGTGTACATGACATGAAATTCATGAGCAAGTTTGATGACATTTAGCTTAGTCATTGGTATTTTGTCATTATAGTGTAATAGAAGGTTTGCTTTTGTTTTAAGATTCTGAAATCGTTTGGAAGATCATAATTATGGTAAGTGAATTGGTATAGAAATCAGTTGGAAATCATGAAGCAAACTCATTCATAATTGACTTAATTCATTAAAAAAAGCAGGTCGTGATAGGCAATGTGGAGGATAGATCATTTATGGAATCTGAGAATTCACGTTTTCAGTATAAGGATTCATTGTTACAATAAGAATAAACCTATCTTCATTGGGCCGCTCGGATCATGCTAAGGCCACAGGCAGGCCCAATTCTCCTTTAAATTTGGTCCTTATTTTATTTCATTACAATCCATTTCCAAATTAACTAGTCTTTTAGAGGCATACAAATAAGTAGAGAATCGTAGCTATTTTGGAATTACTGCTAGCCTTGCCGGAATAAATCACGTGCGCAAACTGTTAACAGTGGGCTACTAAAATGATTAGAAATTGGGATGGCCATTTAGCAAATTCCATGGTCCTCTTTAAAATCATGTTACATTAGAATTTTTAAGCACGACTTCCTTAAGAATTACCTTCCTAAACTCAGGTGCGCATTGATGCGACCCAAATCCAAATCTCGATGAAGCCGAAAGGTGTCGATAATCGCGGGTGCATTGATTGCGACGTGGTTCGAAATACGTTTTCGTGACATCGTAATTCTTATAAATAAATAATGATAGAAAAGAGGTTTTCTGCAAATTGATACGGGCCTTACCGCACAAAATAAATAAATGTGGGGCCCTTAGTAAATAATTATCGAAATATTTAGAACTTGGAAAGGTTGTTTAGTGAATTTCACCGCCTTCCCCAAAATAACAATACTTTAGTATCTTTAGACACGATTTAATTATTACTTTCTTAAAATTAGAGTGCGCATTGATGCGACTCAAATCCAAATCTCGACGAAGTCGAAATGTGTTGATAACTACGGGTGCATTGATTGTGACGTGGTACGAAACGCGTCTTCACGACGTCACAATTCTTCTAAAATATAATTATAATAAAAGTGGTTCAAAACTAATAAAAGGCACACAAGCTAGCATGTATTAAAATCAGACAAAATCAAATACAACAGTTAAGCGACCTTGCTAGAACCACGAAACCCGGGAATGCCTAACACCTTCTCCTGGGTTAACAGAATTCCTTATTTGGATTTCTGGTTCGCGTACTGTTAACAGAGTCATAATTTCCTCGGTTCGGGATTCAACCGGTGACTTGGGACACCATTAATCTCTCAAGTGGCGACTCTGAATAATTAATAATTCAATCCCGTTCCGATTGTCCTTTAAATGGAAAAACTCCTTTACGCCCTTTGCGGGGTGTAGGTAGTGAAAATGGAGGTGTGACAAATACATCTTCTGTTTGAAAAGTACATAAACAGAGTTCTATTAATCTTAGGCTACCATAAACAAGAGGCTGCTACAACAGGAACGCAGTTACATCTTCAATCCCCCTCCCGTCGATCATAGCAACATCATCAGTCAACATCTGCACACAAGGTGCAGAAGTGTAGTATGAGTACAACCGACCCCATGTACTCAGTAAGTAACAAAACTAACCTTAGGTTGAAGGCAGTGACAAGCTAACACAAAGGTCGGTTCCAATACCAATATTTCGCAATAGTTCATGACGGCATAGTACAAGTAATAAAAGAAGTATCTCAGAAATAAAATGCTCAACTCGTTCACAGTTCAAAAAAAAAATAAGCATGCTTTTCAAGTATCTCAGTGAAAACCCAAATCTTATACCAAAATTGCCTAAAATACGAGTAAGTTTGAAAAACTCTGATTTTTCCCAAAAATCCTTTTAACAATACGTAAGATGTTTTATTTTCAGATAGCGTGAGGAAAATACATCTCTATGCCTATATGTCAAGATACAGGTAAAATCATAAATATCACCAAACTGGGTAGCAGAAGAAAATGCATCTCTATGCACGCATCTCAGGTACACATGTCAAATAAAGTGCCTCTTAATGATAAACTCAGGTACTCACACTCTTAGAATACTCAATCTCACTGTCTTGCATTCTTTCTTACCGTGCTCCATACTCAGCATACTCAATCACTCAGCACTGTATAATATTTGTTGCGGCATGTAACCCGATCCACACATATATATCCATAAGGCTCGTTGTGGCGTGCAACCCGGTCCACATATATATAGCCATAAAGCTCATTGCGGCGTGCAACCCGGTCCATATATAAATATTCATAAAGATTGTTGTGGCGTGCAGCCTAATCCATATACATATATATAATCAGTTGCGCTCGCTGGGGGTGTGCAGACTCCGAAGGGGCTCCTTCATCCCAAGCGCTATATCGTTGCGGCGTGTTGGCCGATCCCATAAAATATAACCAATATAACATGCTTCTGCGTGCAGCCCCGATCCCAAAATATCACTCTCACTTAGGCCCTCGGCCTCACTCAATCATCAATCTCTCCAGTCTCACTCACGGGCTCACAATGTCATGAAACTAGCCCAACAACAATGATATGATGTATCAATAAATAACAACTGAGACTGAGATATGATATGAATGCATGAATATGACTGAGTACGAAATATCAATAAAATAAGTGAGATGACAACAAGAAAAGACCACTATGGGTCCTAACAATATCAACATAAAGCCTAATCATGATATCTAGCGTGATTGACAACTCAATTACTTTATCACATGATGAAAACATAAATATCAACAAAATAGAGCCACTATACAGGGCCATGGGAACAACAGAGTCCCATTTCATAGGATGCACGCCCACACGCCCGTTACCTAGCATGTACGTTACCTCAATACCAATTACACAACACGTAATTTGGGGTTTCGTACCCCCAACACTAAGTTTAGAAGAGTTACTTATCTCAAACAAGCAAATTTCAGTATCGAGCAAGCCAAACGATGCTCCAAGAATGCCATCTCTCGCGTTCCGACCTCCAAACAGCTTGAAACTAACCAAAACAACTCAAATGCTAAAGGAATCAATTCAAATCTAAAAAGGTCGAATCTTTAATCAAAAGTCCAAAATCGGCCAAAAAACCCAACCCGGGCCCGCACCTCGGAACCGACAAAAACTCACAAAATCCGTCAACTTATTCAATTACGAGTCTAACCATACTAGTTTCACTCAAATCCGACTCCGAATCGAGGTTCAAAACTCAAATTTCATATTATGAAACTTTAAGCCAAAACTCCCAATTTCCTTTTTAAAAATTCATCAACTAAAGCTAAAATCAAAGGTAGATTCACGAAATATAACTAAAATCGAGTAGAGAACACTTACCTCAAGTCATATGGTGAAAATCACCTCAAACATTGCCCAATTCCGAGCTCCCCAACTTAAAATATGTTAAATGAACAAAACCCTCATTTTAACACTATTCTGCCTCGTTTTATGTGTCAAAAGATCTCGAAACTAACTTTTGATGCCTCAAATGGATTCCTTGTGAAATGCTGGTTAAGTTAGACTCTTTAATCACTCCATTTGACCTTATATTGAAGGAGATATGTTGGTTTCAATATTTGAAAATAGTGCAGATTTTTAAATACGAAATCAGTGGCAATTTCGTAATTAATCTGGAAAAAAAACTGGCAACCCAATTCTTAGTAAAATGACCATAAACTCCTCATACAATGTCTAAATTCGATGATTCTTTTTGCTATGGCTTAGTAATTACGATACATATCTAATGCTTCAATAAAAACAGAAATTGGAACTCACTTGCTTAATGTACTACCATTTATGCTTGAAGAAACGACGTCGAAACATAATAAAATGAGTACAACACAACCCAAACCTATCCGAAACTCACCCGAGTCCCTTGGGTACTCGTCCTAACATACCAACAAGTCTCATAAAATAATACCGACTTACTCGAGGCTTCAATTCACGCATAATAACATCAAAACGATGAATCGCACCCCAAATCAAACTTAATGAACTTTTCCAACCTTCAAATTCTAATTTTCACAAATTAGTGCCGAATCTTTCTAGAAATATCCAATTGCAAATCCGTGCATATGCCGGAATCCAAAATTACCATCTGGATCTAACGGAATAATCAAAACTCGAATTCGAGGTCAAATACTAAAAAGTCCAACTTGGTCAACTCTTCCAACTTAAAGCTTCAGTCATGAAGTTCATTCTTCCAAATCGATTTCGAATAACCTGAAAATCAAAACTGTCGATTCACACAAGTCATAATACATCATACGGAGCTACTCATACCCGTAAACTACCGAGCGAAGCGCAAATGCTCAAAACAACCGGTCGGGTCGTTACAATATTATCATGTTATTTTCTTGAAAAATACATTATATATTTGTATCCTGCTAGGGCTAAAAAAATATTTGGAGCACAAGTTATATAATTTGTGCTATGAAGACATACCGGAAAAGAAAAACCCAAAATCTGAAAAAAAAAAACGAAAAACTCGAGAAAAATCAAGATTAAAAAATCCGACTTTGTTGGTTTGGTTTATAGATTTAAAAATCTGACACCTTTCGTTTGGTTTGGTAATTAAAAAATCCGAACCAACACAACCTATGCACATCCTTCCTTAATTAGGACTTTATTACATATTTTCTCTAGGTTTAGTAGTTTTCAACAAATACCCTAGGGTTTTTAATAATTTATATACAATTATTGTATTAAGTGTCCAAGCCCGTATTATTTTCCTTTAATATGCCGGTGATCTGCGAAATTAGTTACAAGCGAAAAAGATTGGATTCATGTTACCTCAAAATCGATTGATTTGCGCCCAAAATCTCTCTTTCTTCTTTCTTACCATTAACAATAGCTCTATATAATCAAAATAACATCGATTGAATTTGTATTTTGCTACAATTAAAGAACAAAGTTCAACACATAACATATTCGAGGAAAAAAATCATTGACGATAGCTATGTATTGCCAAAAAATCGTCAATTGCATCGCTCTGGACAACACTGAAAATGAAGAAACATTGAGATTGTTGCTAGAATTATTTTTAATGTCGTTCTACTAAAAATATTTGAATTCGATATTCGAGTTTTACGATTTTGTGAGTTGTTTAATTTGAGTGTTCTTGCAAATGATTGAGAATGTCTTATGGAGTTTATATCTCAATTTTGAGGAGATTAGTTAAGTATAGAGTTGATTTTAGGTGAAATTTCATATTGAAACTCGAAGAAGAAGAAGTTGCAGGAATTGTATGATAATTGTATCGTAATTGTATATGATACATCAATGCTAAAACATAATTATATCATACTTGTATCATACTTATATCATAATTGTATCTAACTTTTATTTGTTATATTAATACTCAAAAATAATACTTGATATAATACTAACACAAGTAATATACAATTATCATACATTTGTGATACTCATTGTGAAATTGGTCACAAACTCACAACTGCTTGTAGTGATATACAATTAATATGTATTTATTATACATTTATAATACAATTTATGCAATAATTATGATACGAATACAACTATGATACAATCGCAATTTATTTCTGAAAAAACTGTGATACATTTATGATCTGCATCTTCTTCAGTTTTTAAGCACAATTCTAAACTTAAAATGTACTATAACATCGTATTATACTTGTATCAGGTATTGTTTTAGGTATTAATGTATCATATTCAAGTCACATATAATTTTAATACATTTGTGATACAATTCTGAAACAAATTTGATACAATTACCCAAATACAATTATGTTGGGTATTAATGTACTTGATACAAGTTAAATATAATTATGATACAATTATATTTTAGGCATTGATGTATCACATATAACTCTGATACAACTATCGTACAATATGAAATTTTACCTAAAATCAACTATAGACTTAATCAATCTCCTTCAAAATTGAGATATAAACTCTAAAGGATATTCTTAATCGTTTGCAAGAACACCCAATCCAAGCAAATCACAAATTTGTAAAACTCAAATATCGAATTCAAAGCTTCAAGGTTTTTTGATCACTATTAATGGTAAACCCTTTATTGCTACAATTTTAGAAATAATATCGATGAATTTATAATAGTTGAAGCTTTTGAATGGTTGTTGGTGGAATTGATTCAAAGAAATATATGATGTGCAATTTTAAAGAGATATGCGCTTGATTTGTGTGAAAGAAAGAGAGGTTTTGATTGATTTTTATGAAAAAGATAGAATGATTTTGAAACATTTATAATATAGTACAGACAGGTAAAAATCTCTACAATAAATACATACTCCCCCTATTTCACTTTACTATTTATAGAGTTAGAAAGGTTTTTTTTTGGAACAAGGGAGACTTTTATTTATATAAAACTAAGGAACATTAGTACACTGATCCACTGAATCATTACACAAAGCATTAATGTCATCTATGGCATTTAGATTACCAAAAAATGCTAGAGTTCTACAAGTGCTTCTAAGCACTAGTTTTCTTCTACCGCTTCTATCCCTGTCCGCCAATATCCTGGCCATGACATATGAGGGAGATGTATCAAAATAAACTATCTTATTGATAACAGTCTGACTGGTAGCTTCCTTGGCTAGACGGTCTGCTACTTTATTTCCTTCTCTGAAGCTATGCCGAAGACCTTCTCCTTCATGGACATCAGCAACCTGCAATTATGAACAATAGAGTTAAAAGTAGTTTTGCCATTTTCCAAGATTTGTAATACCTATATTGAGTCAGATTCGATTTCCATAGGAAGTAGGTTTCTTTCTATTGCGAACTTCAGACTTTGCTCGAAAGCCATAAGTTCTGCATGGGTGCATGAAGCAGCATGAACTCTTATGTTGAAGCCCAATATCCAGTGGTCATTGTGATCACGCACCACTCCACCTATTCTGCTTTTAGCTTTATTATGAGCACCATCTAGATTTAGTTTGTACCATCCTAGTGGAGGCTTCCTCCAATTTGTGCTGCAACTGAGTCTAAGGTCATGGTTACTTTCCCTTTCCATTAGATAATAGAACTCACTTTCTTGGTTGATGATACGTGGTAAGGAGATAAGATTGTTTGTATTATTTTTCAGATTATAGTTTCTGTTAATCCAAATGTTCTAGAGCAGGAATGGGAGCAAGTGGTTCTAATTGATAATGTTGGAAGGAACCAAGGGATTACTATGTCTGATGGCATCTAGCCAATTGTGATTATTATACTTTAGCGCAGTGGTATCCCAATTAATGGATTTCCAAAGGTATGTAGCTATTTCACAATGTAGAAAGATATGGGGAAGGGATTCCTCCCCTGACCTACACACACTGCAGGTTTTGTCAACATTCATTCCGATATAATGAAGGAAGGAACGGAAGGGGAGTCTATTGTGGCAACATTTCCATAGGAAGAATTTTATTTTGTTTGGGCAGTGTGCGTCCCATACCCATTTGAATTTATTAGAGTTATTTTTTGGCGCGGGTTCAGGATTCTCAATTAGAGAGTAGCATGAAGCCGTGGAGAAGGATCCATTAATATTGGGTTCCCAGAGAAGGTAATCATAATAGCGATTAATGGGTATAGAAATGTTGGTGATGTTATTAATGATGTAGGCGGTAGGGTGAAGGATAACTTATCAAAAGATCAAGTATTATTAACTATGGGATCACTAATTTTTATTTCGTGATTCTTAATATTTAAGGGGCCTTCTATACATCTTCTTAGAAGGGGAGTATTTGGAATCCATCTAGCGCTCCAAATGGAGAGGGAGGAGTTACTATGGATTGCCCATAGGCTTCCTTTGTTACAAATGTGCCAACCCTTGAGGGTACTATTCCATGTATAGGAGTGCTTCGATTTTCTGTTATTGTTGACAAATATTTGAGTAAGGATGTTGGCCCAAGGGGCAGTAGGTGAGTTAAGAAACCTCCAAGCTGTACTAGTTAGTAGGGCTAAAGTCTTGGACTTTTCTTTACGTAATCCCAAACCCCTTTTATCCTTAGTCATTGTAATTGTTTTCCAGCTAATAAATGAAGTTTCTTTCTAGATTCCGTAGTACCCGATATGAAACCCCTTTGAATTTTGTCAATTGAGTTAAGGATTTTAACGGGGAGAAGGGTGTATTGCATCACGTGACTAGAAATACTTGCTAGAGTAGAGCAAGCAAGCGTAGCTCTACCATCGATATTTAAGCAGCTCGATTTCCAAATGGCTAATCTAGCTCTCATAATATCAAGAATATATTGGAAATCCTTAGCTTTAGGGATGAAGTTAGTTATTGGGAAACCAAGATATTTTCCAAATGAATCACATTTTTTAATTCCAAAAAATTTGAAGATTTCATTAATGCAGCTATTTGGACAACTTTTTGAAAAAATAATTTTGGATTTAACAAGATTTACGGATTGTCCTGACATGTTGCAAAAATGATTAATACCATAGAGGATAGTATTACAAGTCTTACTGTTAATATGGCCCATTAGGGTGAGATCATCTGCGATAAAGAGATGAGAAAGAGATAAACCATTCGTTGATAGCTTAATAGGATCCCACATTTTAATGTTCACTTGGTGGTTTATGTATCTAGTGAACATTTCTATGCAAAGAATGAAAATGTATGGAGATATAGGGTCACCTTGCTAATACCATGACTTGGGGTGAACCATTTTGTGGTTGTACCATTGACTAGCACGGACATAGTGCTAGTAGTAATGCATAACATGATGAGAGTGGTAATTTTTGGAGGGAATTTAAAGTATATCAAAGTTTTATGGATAAAGGACCACTCAAGCTTATCAAAGGCTTTTTCTAAGTCAAGCTTAAGAATCATTTTGCCTTTCTTACTATTACTTTTCCTGAATTGATTCATAATTTCTTGAATTAAAATAGTATTATCACTAGCACGTCTATTTTTCAGGAAGCTAGCTTGAAAGGGGCTAATGATTTTTTCCAAGAAGTATTTCAGTCTATTGGTGATGATTTTTGTAATCACTTTGTAAATTGTATTACATAGACTGATAGGCCTAAAATTTTCGAGGTTGTTGGCATTGGGGATTTTAGGAATGAGACAAATGAAAGTGCTATTATTTTCCAATAGGATATGCTGAGTAGCAAAGATCTATTGGCAGTAGGTAGTAACACTAGGGCCAACTATTTTTCAATAACTTTGGTAGAAAAAGGGGTGGAAATCATCCGGCCTCCGGGCTTTATAAGGTTTAAAAAAGAATAAAGCTTTTTGAATTTCACTATCACAAAGAGGTCTATCTAGGCTGGATAGATCTACGTGATCAAAACTCTTTGGTAGATTAGAATTTTTTGACAGAAGATGGGACGTAGTAAAAGCATCCTCAAAATAATTTTGGACATGAAGAAGGATTTCATTAGGATTATCAATCCAGTTCCCAGAATTGTCTTTAAAGTAGCTTATATGATTTCGCCTTCTTCTATTTATGACACTAATATGGAAGAATTTTGTATTGGCGTCACCATCATTGAGCCAATTAATTCTTGATCTATGTTTCCAATAGTCCTCTTCTAATTTTAGGAAGCTATTATAATCTTTTTGTAATGAATTTTCAAGCTCTTGTAGAAAAATACTAGTAGCTTAATGGGGGAGCACTGAATGCCATTAAGTCTAGCTAATATTTTCTTATTTTTCTTAAAGATGTCCCAAAGATTGTTTTACTCCAGTTGGTAATATTGAGAACAAATTCGTGTGTGGCTGATTTAAAATTATTATTGGCCTTGAAGTCAGGGTGGGTCACCAAATTTTTCAAGCCTAAAAGGTTTGTGAGAAGGACATCCTTTAAAGGAGTTAAGCTTAAGAAGTAAGGGATTGTGATCCAAATAGGTTTTAGGTAAATATGTTATTGAGGAGCCTGGGAAGAGACTTAGCCAATTTTCAATAGCCAAAAACCTATCCAGTCTTTCCATGATAAGGCCTTTGTGCCTATTTCTGTGATTAAACCAAGTATACTTACATCCTTTGAACCCTAAGTCGAATAGTTTACAATTATTAATATAGTTCCAAAACGTATTGGTTCTAGAATGATTTATTGCTCTAGCTCCAAATTTTTCAGAAGCCACAGTAATATCATTAAAGTCACCTCCTAATAACCAGGCTCCATTAAAATTGCTCGCAATATATTCTAGATAATTCCGCGTGGACTCTCTTATGTAGACATTTGTACTTGCATAAATAGTACTAAGAAACCAATAAAATTTGTAGGGGATTTCCTCTATCATTGCATGGATTTCCTGGCCCCTTCTAGTAAAGTTGTTTACAGTAACAACTTTGTGGTCATAGAAGACAACTAAGCCACCAACTTGGCCTTCAGCGGGCACCTCGATCATTTCTGTGAAGTTATAATCGTTGAGTAGGGCTACATCGGAGGACATCCTAGTTTCGAGCAAGGCTACTAAGCAGGTTCTATGAGTATCTATCAGATCTCTAAAGTTCCTGCGAAAATCTTCATTGTTTGCTCCACGCACGTTCCAAAAAATGATGTTTGTGGCTCTATTCATCATTATTGGATTTTGATGGTTTGAGTTGGTCACTGCCTCCAAAGGGGAATTGGGGTTCGTTCTGCTGCATGGAACTAGGATCACTGCATAAGAGCCCACTGTTGGGTCCCTTGGTGGCCTTCTATCCATCGAGCATTTGTGCACTGAGGGAGGCCAGTTGAATATGAACTTTTTGCTCATGTTTTCCTTGAAGAGTAGAACCTTTACCTCGTTTAGGTTTGCAAACTCCACACTCAGCTCCGTATTTAGAAACTCCAATTCTTCCTCCTCCTCCATTTGATTTTCTCTTTGACCTTGTTCGTTGGGAGGTGGATTGTTCTCCATCTGGTTTGGCATGTTGACTAGAGCTTGGTTTGCATGGGAGTCCCATATAATGAGAATGGGACTGAGCAGGGAGATCTCCTTTGGGAGAAAGAAAGGAAGATCCAGAGTGTGAGGGATTGTAATATGTGGGTTTGCTCGTGGTGGGAGGTTCTAGTGGCTTTGCATGGCTTGAAGCAGGTTGACATTCATAGATGGTGCAAGAGGCTGAAGCACGTTGTTGATCTAGGTTTGAGTCATGAAGTTGTTCATGGCTAACCTCACCCCCTCCGATATAAGTTGGGCCAGGTAGGGGGTGTTTTGGATCACTGTGATAGTGTCCTGACCATTGATCTCCATATTGAAGGAGATCGCATGGCCCATTAAGCCTGTTTCCATCCTGATTAGGGGTTGATAGTTTGGAGGTAGTGGTGGCGACGTGTAGTAAACTTTTGGATTTGGAAGTTGAGGGGGAAGGGGGGGTAGGTTGTTCATAGTTGGACGAGGGGATTGACGGAGAACTTGGATGAGTCTGTTTCTCCTTCTAGGTGAGTGTGGAATTTTTGGCATATTGAGACTGTTTGGGACTTGAATGGGAGTTTATACTACTTGTACACTTGATAGGATGTGAGGCAGTAGATAGATTTATAGGGTTAGGATATATGTGCATGGGAATGGGGTGGGGAAGTGTAACGGATTTATCTGAAGATTTAGTAGAAGCCATATTTTTAAGGGTAGTGTCCATTTGTTCGAGTTCTACTAAGGGAGTGGACAGGTGTTGTGGTATTGCCTTCTGGTTGGACGTTGTATCGCCCAATGAGTATGTTTGAGTGATGGAGTGGTGTGGAAGAGCCTCGTTAATTGGTTGGTTTTGGGTGTGGATTGCAATAAATAGTTGATTGTCTTTTTAAGATTATTGCCTACCGGGTGATTACTGCTAATTGTAGGCTTAGCTAATGATTGAGACGTGAAGGAGGTGGGTTATCAGCTCCTTCCACATGTAAGTTAGATGGGGCAGTAGAGCACTACTTACCCTCTATGCATTGGTCAGTTTTTTCTTCCAAAACCATTAGATCTTAGTTATAGATGGAATCTGTGGGCGTTAAGAATAAAGAGTGGAATTTGTTGTTAATGGGAATGTGGTTATCTTTACTAATAACGGATGAAGGACTGTTAATACCTTTAAATTTTAAGGATTTATCATAAGTATCTTTTTCTACAAACTTTAATTTCTGGTTTTGAAGAAACTTACATCTGTCAGCATTGAAGATCTTAACATTACTACCTGGTGTATCTGAGTCATTAACATCATTTAGTTTAGATCGCGTGCCTCTGCTTTTGGGCCTGCTGAACGATACTGTCTCCCAACTTTCATTGCATGGATCTTGATGGTTCTTCTGGGGACTCTGCAATTCTTTTTCTTTTGGAACCGTTGCTGACTTGGAGTGAGGACAATGTGGGCTAATATGACCAAGTCTACTATATTTTTTGCGGAGAAAATTCTCTCCTTCGTAATGGATGGACTGCTTGTGTGACCCAATGAATATAAAAGATTTAACTGGTTGTTCCATGTGGATTTCCACATATAATCTAGCATAGCGACCACGTAGGGTAGCCGATGTACATGCATCAACTCTTAGCAATCTCCCAATGGTGTTCCCAATTTTTCTAAGGATCACACCATCGTAAAACTCAATCTAAAGGTGGGGGAGGCGAACCCAGATAACAGTGTTGAGGGGCTTTGCTTCTGATGCCACAAAGTTTGGCACCCACCTTTAAACTGAAAGCAAATGTCCATTAATGAACCAAGGACCTTGGTGCATGACTTTAGTTAGGTTTTCTTCCTTTGTGAATTTAGCAACGTAGTAATCGGTACCTAGATCGATTAAGGGGAAGTTCTCAGATATCTTCCATTGTTCTTGTACCTTCTTCCTTAGGTAGTGGTGCATAATTCGCTTCACTAAGAGCTTTATGATTACCGAGTGTTTCCAAGGATCATAAATACGTTGCACATCCTCAGATGATAGGTTAACTTTATAGCTTTCATTTATAGTATCCATGACACTCAAAGTGTAGTCCTTGGTATAATCCATAGGCTCCGAGGACTGTTCTACTTGGTTTTCAAGGAGGAGAGGAGTGATGTGTATAATAGAGTCATTGAGTAGTTTATCTTTAAAGGAAAGGGGTTCCTGAAGGGGGTTCTTCTTTGCCCACGTTTGTTTTAATATTTTGAATTATTAATTTTTTTGACTTATAATATTTTTTTATATAATTTTCATATATGCAAATTTTTTTCCAAAATATTTGAAGAATTTATGTTTAAATTCAAATTGAAAACCAAGTGCTTTTACCATCTGAACCATGCCAAACAAAGTGGAATGAAAGGAGTATTACTTACCTATTACTATGTTGTTTCCATCGAAAACAAAGGGAAGTGATGAAAAAAATCAAATAGAAGTATGCAATGAGACGGAACACAAATAGTTCTTGACGCATATAGTATAAATGTTTGGAATTATATTAGAACATGACATATGCACTATTCTGAATTAATGTTCACACTCTAAAGTACTTTGGAATATTACATTATATGATTTTAATCATGACTAAATTAAATGTCTCTTGTCATTAACTTTCGGTTAAGATCTTTCTTATGGATGAAGGTAATCCTTAAATCTCACATTAGTCCAAATTATGACTTTTCTGTTCTCCTTGCCAAAATAAAAAATGAATGAACACAACAGAATCGGAAAAAAAAAACACCCTATGAAAGAAAAAGAAAGGAAGGGAACTATGATAAATTGCAAATTTTCATCATTTGTGGCAGCAACAACTAATGTTTGCGTTAGAGTAGGTTGTCTATACCACACCCTTGAAATATGGCTCTTCTCGAGCTTTGCGTGAACGCGAGATACTTTGTCCATCAGACTGCTATTTCTATCAAATCTATCTCCTTTGGGCCGACAGATTTACCAACCTAAAGCTTCACGCTCCTTTAGATGAAATTAAAGGATCTTCCTTGACAGAATCATGATTAAAGATTTGTTATACGATGTGTTCCCAAGATTCAGGAACTAGCAACTAGAAAGATGTGTTCCCAAGATTCTATGACAAGCAACTAGAAAGGTGTAGTATTGTCAGCATCTGCTAGTGGGTGCTGGAGAAACAATGTCATTCATTACTATATATGATGCCAACCTTAAAATTGGGAGGGAAAATTAATTGCAAGGTTAGACGCAACTGCATTAGTGATATGTAAATTCGGATGATTTCAGTTGCAGGTATTTTTCTATTTCAGAAGTTTCGCTTTTTTAAAATATTATCTATTTCTAGCGATGGCAGTGGAGCTAGACGGGCAGTTACGGTGAGGGTTCAACCTTAACCCGTAAAGATTTCAACCCGCCCCGCACCATCCCGTATAACAAAATTTTCTATTTTCTATCTGTCCCACCTATACCCGCATAAACCCGCCCCGCCCACAATATTTTTCATTCTTAATTTTTTTATTTTAGCTGATGGTAAATCTTTTTTAACTTGAACGTCGTTCGGTCAACACTAATTTTATATTATTTTCAGCTTTAGATATTATTTTAATTAGTTAGACAGTCTAATTACTATACTCATTTTTTTTCTTCTCTAATATTTATTTTTGTACTTTGACTCACCAACTGAAACTCTTTGTATATAGAAAATATATGCTTAGGAGAGACCTATGTATGTTGTTGCATATTTTTTTTAAGTGGGATGATTTTAACTTTGGTGCTCCAAAATTTATGATCTTATAATTTAATTAGGGGTTCAAAATAGTAAGAACACTCCAAAATAAAAGAAACTAAATATATTTGTTTAAAAACATCTTCAGGTGCTAGTACCATAATTTTCTTTTTTTTCCCCTGGGTTAAGAAACGTATAATTCTAAAAGTAAAAGCTTTAACCTATTTTTCACTTAAAAAAATAAAATGCAAGCATATAGTACCTGTTGAAGGTACAGATATTTGAAGGATATTTGGGAGAAAGAAATTAAGATAATAGATTGAATACATTTTACATAAAAAGGTTTTAGGATCTTAGGATATATAATCATCAAAGAAGAGAATATAGCAGGCAACTGATTTTTGTCAATTTTAACCGCATAAAACTACACTAACCCGCAACCCCCTCCCCCAAACATCAATCAAATTTTAAAACAATTATTTTAGCCCGCTCCGCACTCGTACCTGCACTGCCCCATGTTTAGTCTTATATCCTCACCGCACCAGCACTGCCTCATTGTCATCCTTATCTATTTCTTAACTGGTTCTCACCACAAAAATCAGAATGTAGCTCCCAATTGAAAGAAACAATAGCGAAAATATAAATGAGTTAATTTCTTTGATGGTCATTCAAGTAATAAAAATATGTACAATTCCTCAAATTGAAGCATATTTTTCTTCCTCCTTCGACCTATGACTGAAAATCCCGCTCAAAATCTTCACCAAATTGCCTAAAAATTTAGATATAAGCTCCTTAAAGTATTTTCAATTGTTTGCCGCAAAACTGAAAGCCAATTTCGAAAATCCAATTATTAAACTCGAAACCTTGAAACTTATTAATGGTAAAAAGCTCTTCCTCAATTACTTTCAGTCCAAATCAATGGGTTCTCTATCTAAAAAGGTTTAGCTCAACTTGAGGTTACGTTTGCAATCATACATATTGAGGAAGCGTGTCAAAATAATAGAAAGAAAAGGATATTTAGGAGAGAAACAACAAATTGCACAAGACAAGACAAGATTTACGTGGTTCGGCAATTTTTGCCTACTCCACGGCCACACAAAGAATAGTTCTTTATTAATTGAAGAGAGAAAGAAGAAGTTTTGGGATGATCTACAAATGAAAATGTAGACCCCTATTTATAAGCATTTGAATGTCCTGCCGAGGTAAGCGCTTACATCACAAGAATGTCGATGTAAGCGCTTACATCATATTTTCATCTCTTTTTGATTTTTCTTTCTTTTGTTTTGTCTACTTTCACATACAACAACAGGTTTGGTCCTATCAATCTCCCCCTCAAACCTATGTTACATCAAGAAAGAAAATAAAGAAAGATTTGCTATTCTCTGGTGGCGCCTTCACTCTATCAGTCTTGAAGGCTAACTGAGGCAGTGCACAGCCTCAGTTTGTCAACACCGACAACTTTGGTCAACATGTCTGACGGGTTCTTTGATCCTGGTATCTTCTGTAGGGAAAGAGTTCCTTCATTTATCAACTCTCGGATATGATGATACCTCAACTGGATATGCTTCGATCTTGCATGAAACACTGGATTCTTGGCAAGATGAATTGCACTGAAGCTATCGCTGAAAAGCTCACAATTGTCCTGCTCTTTGCCTAGCTCTTTAAGAAAATTCTTGAGCCAAATCATCTCTTTTCCAGCTTCTGAGATTGCCATGTACTCTGCTTCAGTGGTAGATAGAGCAACACTTTTCTGAAGTCTGGACATCCAACTAACAGCAGTACCACCCAAGGTGAACACGTAACCTGTGGTACTTTTTTGACTATCCAGATCGCCACCTAAATTTGCATCAGCAAAACCTTGTAAGATAATATTGCTCCTTTTAAAACAAAGTGACATACCTGAAGTGCCTTTGAGATATCGCAATATCTATTTTACACCTTCCCAATGCTCCTTTCCTGGATCTGACATGTATCTACTGACAACTTCAACCGCATGGGCTATGTCAGGTCTAGTGCAAACCATAGCATACATCAAACTTCCTACTGCTGAAGCATACAGAACTTTGGACATGTACTTCCTTTCTTCATCTGTCTTAGGTAATTGGTCCTTTGACAGATTTAGATAGCTTCCAAGTGGAGTGCTTCTGGTATTTGCATCATGAAGACTGAACCTGCTTAGTACCTTCTGTATGTACTTTTCTTGAGACAACTTTAAGGTTCCTTCCGACCTGTTTCTGCTAATCCTCATCCCAAGCATTTGTTTAGCTGGTCCTAAGTTTTTCATTTCAAACTCCTACGCCAGTTGTTGCTTAACCAAGTTGATCTCATTTATGCTAGATCCTGCAATTAGCATATCATCAACGTACAACAATAAAATGATATAGGATTCATCAAGATTTTTGATATAGCAGCAATGGTCCATCTCACATCGTGTGAAACCATTTTTATGCATGAATCCATCAAATTTCTTGTACCATTGTCGGGGAGCTTGTTTCAAACCATACAAACTCTTCTTCAACTTATACACAAGGTTTTCTTTACCAGAAACTTGAAAACCTTCATGTTGCTTCATGTAGATGTCTTCTTCAAGGTCACCATGCAAGAAAGCAGTTTTAACATCTAGCTGCTCCAAATGCAAATTTTCTATAGCTACGATACTTAGCACCAACCTGATAGTAGTTAATTTGACTACAAGAGAGAAGATCTCGGTGTAGTCAATTCCTTCCTTCTGCTGAAAGCCTTTTACTACTAATCGTGCTTTGTATCTCTTCTTACCATCATGCTCTTCCTTGACTCTATACACCCACTTGTTCTGCAATGCCTTCTTTCCTTTTGGTAACTCCGTAAGTATCCATGTTTTATTCTTTTGAAGAGAATTCATCTCTTCTTTCATGGCTAGCTTCCACTTATCAGAGTCTATCACCTGCATTGCTTCAACAAAATGCTCTGGTTCTCCAGCATCAGTAAGATGTAAATAGTGAAGAGAGAGAGTTAACCTATCTGGAGCATTCGTGACTCTTTTAGATCT
This sequence comes from Nicotiana tabacum, assembly GCF_000715075.1. Classification (NCBI taxonomy): domain Eukaryota; kingdom Viridiplantae; phylum Streptophyta; class Magnoliopsida; order Solanales; family Solanaceae; genus Nicotiana; species Nicotiana tabacum. Next base: position 96,369,044 of record NC_134086.1, on the reverse strand, counting down.
CCTCAATGTAGGTTCATGAGTAACAGAATCCGAATTTGATTCAGGTCCTAATTCCAAATTTGGTTCTGGATTTGATTCTATCTCTGGTTCGGCTTCAGGTTCGGCTTCAGGTTCGGCTTCTAGTTCTTCTTCAAATTCGGCTTCTGGTTCTTCATCTTCAATTTTAGAATCAGTTGTAATCCCTCTAGCTACTTCATTTTTTGAGATTTCTTCTAACTCAACTGTTTCAGACATTGTCTGTTTGCTAGTGTTGGTTGGTTCTACTTCAAACTTGTCCTTGTACATCACATTTTCATTAAATGTGACATTCCTGTATCTTAGGATCTTTCTATTCTGATCATCCCAAAACCGATAACCAAAATTATCATCATCATAGCCAATAAAGAAACATTTCTTTGCTTTAGGATCAAGCTTATCTCTATCATTAATGTTTACATGCACATAAGCAACACAACCAAAAAATTTCAGATGTGAGAGAGTTACCTCCTTTCCTGTCCATACCTCCTCAGGAATTTCAAAATTCAGCGGTACAGAGGGTCCCCTGTTTATGAGGTAAGCTGCCGTGTTAACAGCCTTAGCCCAAAAATACTTCGGCAATCCAGAATGTATTCTCATACTTCTAGCTCGTTCATTCAGGGTTCTGTTCATCCTCTCAGCAACACCATTTTGTTCTGGTGTTCCAGGAACTGTCTTGATCATTCTGATCCCATTCTCCGAGCAAAATGCTTTGAACTCTTGGCTATCATACTCTCCTCCATTGTCAGACTTCAGACATTTTAACTTTAGACTTGTCTGATTTTCAACTTCAGCTTCCATCTTTTAAAGGTAACAAATACATCAGATTTATTTTTCAGAAAATAAACCCATACCTTTCTTGTGGAATCATCAATGAAGGTGACATAATAGCGTGAGCCTCCTAGAGAAGTTATAGGAGCTGGTCCCCACACATCTGTATGCACTAGTTCCAGCTTCTCTTTCTTTGGCGTCCTTCCCACCTTTGAGAAACTAACTCTCTTTTGTTTCCCGTAAATGCAATCTTCGCACAAACCTAATTCAACATGTTTTAGGTTTGACAACTTCTTTTTGGATGCCAAAAGCTTCATTCCCTTCTCACTCATATGCCCGAGACTCCGGTGCCACAATGTTGTATCACGACCATGATCAATTGTTGCTATAGTATCTCTTTCTATTGCAGTTGCATACAGTGTTCCCCTTTTGAAGCCTCGTGCCACAACCAAATTCCCTTGGGTTATCTTCCACGATCTGTTGCCGAATGTTGTTGTATATCCTTCATCGTCAATCTGACCCATAGATATCCGATTTTTCTTGAGGCCAGGAACATGTCGTACATTTTGCAATTTTCATAGCGTGTCTTGTGAAGTCTTTATATGAACTTCACCTTTTCCGGCAATGTCGAGAGGTTCGCCGTCTGCTAGATAAACTTTCCCAAATTTTCCAGCAATATAATTATGCAATAATTTTTTGCATGATGTAGAGTGAAAGGATGCACCTGAGTCCAGAATCCAAGATTCGACTGGACTGTCTGCACAACAAATTAGTGCATCACCGACTTGTTCAGCAATTACATTTGCTGAATTTTCTTCCTTCTTCTTCTTTGGTTCTCTACATTGACTACTGTAGTGACCCTTTTTATCGCAATTCCAACAAGTAATGTCCTTGCGATTTTCGGATTGTCCTCTTCTCCTTGACTTTGATCTGCCACGACCATAAATCTGTCCTCTTTGGTTGATTCTCCCCCTACTTTCGGTACTAAAAGCAGATCCTGGGGAATCACTTGATTCTCTTCGGCAAATATCTTCGCTTAGAACCAAGTCTCTAATATCATTCAATTTGAGTTTGGTACTTTCTGATGAACTGCTAACTGCAGTTACTGTTGCAGACCAACTCTCTGGTAGAGATGATAGTAGAATCAATGCCCTGATTTTGTCATTAATTGTTATATTAACAGAACTCAACTGAGTTAATATTGTATTAAACTCATTGATATGTTCCGTGACTGATCCACCTTCTGTCATTTTTAAGTTGAACAATCGACGCATCAAATAGACTTTATTTGAAGCAGATGACTTCTCATACATATTTGATAACGCCTTCATCAGGCCTGCAGTGGTCTTCTCGTTAATGATGTTAAACGCCACATTTCGTGTTAGCGTCAAACGAATCACACCAAGAGCTTGGCGATCTAATAGATCCCAATCCGCTTTGGACATAGTCTCCGGTTTCACCTCGGTCAGAGGTAAGTGTAATTTTTTCTGGTACAAATAGTCTTCTATTTGCATTTTCCAGAATCCAAAATCTTTGTCATTGAACTTGTCAATCTTAACCTTTCCTTCTTCCGATGCCATTTTTCACAAAAAACAATTTATGTGAATAGTGCTTGTGAATAGTAACGATGATCAATAGTGTTGCACTATTCTTGTGAATAGTCCCTGCACCAATATTGTACTTTTCTACCAGAATTACACTGTCTGTGCTCTGATACCAGTTGTTGAGGAAGCGTGTCAAGATAATAGAAAGAAAAGGATATTTAGGAGAGAAACAATAAATTGCACAAGACAAGACAAGACAAGATTTACGTGGTTCGGCAATTTTTGTCTACTCCACGGCCACACAAAGAATAACTCTTTATTAATTGAAGAGAGAAAGAAGAAGTTTTGGGATGATCTACAAATGAAAATGTAGACCCCTATTTATAAGCATTTGAATGCCCTGCCGAGGTAAGCGCTTACATCATAAGAATGGCGATGTAAGCGCTTACTTCATAAGAATGATGAGGTAAGCGCTTACATCACAAGAATGTCGATGTAAGCGTTTACATCATATTTTCATCTCTTTTTGATTTTTCTTTCTTTTGTTTTGTCTACTTTCACATACAACAACAGGTTTGGTCCTATCAATACATTCCTTAGTAGTTTAAGTTCTAAATGTCAATTCACAATTTCTTGTAAGTTATACGAGCAACACAAAACCAGTAGTATAGAACTTCAAGCTTCTCACACCCACCAATCAGCATCTAAAAATAGTGGCGGACTACATGATCATCTGTGGGTGCTCCAACACCTATTATCTTTGACCAAATTTAGTAAATTTGCACATGCATTAATAAAAATATTTGGATAAATATTGAATGAACACCGACAACTAAATTTATTTTTCCTATTCTTTCAAAAAATTTGTCGGCGAACACCAATGACTTTAAAATCCTAGATTAGCCACTAGCTATAACATACAACTTACATACAATTTGCATACAAAATTATTGTTGCATACAACTTGAATACTATTATGTTGTTGTGTGTATTTTATATGCCGTTTGTATGTAATTTGTATGTCGTGTGTATGTCAGTATATGTCCAATGATACATTAAACGTACACAATAATATACAACTTTGCATACATAATAGCGTACAACTTATTTATACAATATTATTCTTCTTCCTTTTCGAGTTTCAATCTGAAATTTCAACTAAAATCAACTCTATTCTTCACCAAACTCCCTCAAAATCGAGATATAAACTTCAAAGGAAATTCTTAATTGTTTACAACAACACCCAATTCAAATAAATCATAATTTTGTAAATATAATTTTCACATTGAAAGCTTAAATTTTTTTTATATATAATTAAGCATATCTATATAAAACTTTTAACTTTAAATTGAGCTATACCTCGAATGAAATACGCTTTTCCTCTGGTTTTATTTGCTTAAGTTTTTCTTTAAGAGATCTATACAGTATAGCCGTCCCCCAAATAATAATTGAAGATGTATATTTTTTATACATTAATAATTTATAATATACATATAATACATATATTATATAATTAATGTATGTTTTAATATGTTTTTAGCTGATACACCAAATATGTTAAAAGCCCCTTTTCTTTCAGGGAGAAACTATTCCTATATACATATATCCCATATTTAATGAAAATTGATTACTTTTAGTTACTGGTTTTCCCTACATAAATGAAGCAATACTTTTTAAGTTCTCATAGAACCAGCCAACCAGGATGTGAAATTGACATACTACTTTTGTACTTTTATTTAACCTAAAGAGAACAAATGGCAATAAATACAAAAGGGACAAATAATGATCACTAATACGTCAGTAAATGCTACTTGTTACAAGCTTCCAAGTGACCGCTTTAGCTAGAAATCTTATCTAAAATTTAAAAAAGGGACAAAAAATGTGACTAAAGAAGTTAGCAAAGGAAGTGCAAGTAGTAGTTACTACAACCTTCCAAATGACAGCTTTAGTTGAAAAACTTCAAAAACAGTGTGACCTCAATCTTAAAAATTGCAGACTTTTCTGGTTGGAATCATTACCTTGGAAAAGGGAGAGCATTTAGTTTTTCTTCGCTAAATCTCTCAATAATTTCATACATGTTATAAAATAAAAGTAATGCAGTAAAATGTAAATAAGAAGATATATAAAGAAGGGAGAAGTGTTTTCCTCTTTCACTTTGGTGTATTTTTCCATTGCAATTATATGGCCTTTTATAGGCATAAAAAGTAAAGATGATGGACATAAAGTAAAAAATTTAATCTTTAAGTTATTCACAACATGAGCATCCAATGTAGCATCCAATGTAGTATCCAATGTACAAACTATTCATAACACTCTCCCTTGGATGTCCATGTAAGATAATATGCCTCATTAAAAACTTATAAAAAAAATATTGGGATGTACATAGTTATTTATAATATGCATTGCTTGCTGCCTCATTAAAAACCTTACCAGGAAAACCCAGTAGGACAAAACTTTGGTTAAGGAAAAGAGTGCAGCGTGTAGTTACTCCCCTTGATGAAAAATCACTTAATGTCTCGAAGACGACGCATTCCAATCTTATATATCAGCTTTTCAAATATTGAGGTTGGTAATGCCTTAGTGAACAGATCAACCAAATTATCACTTGAACGAACTTGTTGTACATCTATTTCACCATTCTTCTGAAGATCATGAGTGAAAAAGAATTTCGGTGAAATGTGTTTTGTTCTATCTCCTTTGATATATCCTCCTTTCAATTGAGCTATGCATGCAGCATTGTCTTCATACAATATTGTTGGAATATTCTCTTTCGAAGAAAGACCACATATTTGCTGAATGTGTTGAGTTATAGATCTTAACCAAACGCATTCTCGACTTGCTTCGTGAATGGCTATTATCTCTGCATGATTTGAAGAATTAGCAACCATAGTTTGTTTTGTCGAACGCGATGATATGGCTGTACCTCCACTTGTAAATAAATAGCTTGTCTGAGATCGACCTTTGTGTGGATCAGACAAATATCCTGCATCTGCATAACCAATCAATGATGGCTTGGATTCATTTGAATAAAATAAACTCATATTAATGATCCCTTGGAGGTATCTGAATATATGTTTAATACCATTCCAGTGTCTTTGTGTTGGCGAAGTACTAAATCTTGCCAATAAGCTTACTAAGAAAGCTATATCTGGTCAGAAATTATTGGCAAGATACATTAATGCCCCAATTGCACTAAGATATGGTACTTCGGCACCAAGAAGCTCTTCGTCATTTTCATGAGGTTGGAATGGATCTTTCTTTATATCAAGTGATCTCACAACCATCGGGGTACTCAATGGATGTGCTTTATCCATATAGAATCGCTTTAAAATCTTTTCGGTGTATGTTGATTGATGGACAAATATTCCATCTTTCATATACTCAATTTGTAGACCAAGACAAAATTTTGTCTTTCCAAGATCTTTCATTTCAAATTCTTTCTTCAAACAGTCTACTGTTTTTGGAAGCTCCCCAGGAGTTCCAATGATATTTAAATCATCAACATACACGACGATTATAACAAATTCAGATCCAGACCTTTTTATAAAGACACAAGGACAAATTGGATCATTCTTGTACCCTTCTTTCAACAGGTATTCACTCAGGCGATTGTACCACATACGACCTGATTGTTTCAATCCGTATAAAGATTTCTGAAGCTTTATTGAACAAGTTTCTCGAAAACTTTTATATGCTTCTGGCATTTAAATCCCTCAGGTACTTTTATAAAAGTTTCGGTGTCTAATGATCCATACAAATAGGCTGTAACAACATTCATTAGATGCATATCAAGTTTTTCTTGCACTGCCATATTTATGAGATACCTGAAGGTGATAGCATCCACTACAGGAGAATATGTCTTCATATAATCAATTCCAGGCCTTTGGGAAAACCCTTGTGCCACAAGTCGCGCTTTATATCTAATGACTTCATTTTTATCATTTCGTTTTCGCACAAAAACCCATTTATACCCTACTGACTTTATGCCTTCAGGTGTTCGAACTATGGGTCCGAAAACTTCATGTTTTCCAAGTGAAGTTAACTCTGCCTGGATAGCATCTTTCCATTTTGGCCAATCATTTCTCTGTCTACATTAATTGACAGATTTTGGTTCAAGATCATCATCTTGTTGCATTATTTCAACAGCAACATTATAAGCAAAAATGTAATCTACAACAATATTATTTTGGTTCCATCTTTTCCCGGTTGAGACATAACTTATTGATATCTCTTCATTTTCATTATTTTCAGGTACCTGGACCTCTCCTAAGGTCTTATCATTTGTTACATCTTGGGGCTCTTCTTGAGTCAATACTTTTGTGTTACGTTCACTTTGATCACTTGCTCCTTTTCTTCTTCGAGGATTTTTATCTTTAGAACCGATTGGTCTACCACGTTTCAAGCATGGCTTAGACTCATTTGCTTTAATTAATTATCCTGCCGGGATATCAACTCGAATTAGAGCATTAGCAGCTGGAATATGTGACTTAGTCACCCTTGGTAGGTCAGTGAATACATCTGGAAATTGATTTGCAATATTTTGTAAATGAATAATCTTTTGAACCTCTTGTTCACATTGATTTGTTCGAGGATCTAAATGAGACAGTGATAATACATTCCAATCTATCTTCTTTTTCAGCTGCTTATTTTCTCCCTCTAATGTTGGATATACTGATTCATCAAAATGGCAATCAGAAAATCTTGCCGTAACTAAATCTCTAGTCATCGGCTCTAGATATTTTATAATAGAAGGAGATTCATATCCAACATATATTCCCAACCTTCTTTGAGGACCCATCTTTGTGCGTTGTGGTGGAGCAATTGGAACATATATCGCACAACCAAAGATCCTAAGATGGGAAATATTTGGCTCCTGACCAAAAGCCAATTGCAATGGGGAGACTTTATGATAACTTGTGGGCCTTATCCGCACAAGTGCTGCTGCGTGCAAAATAGTATGACCTCATACTGAAATGGGAAGTTTTGTTCTCATAAGCATTGGTCTAGCAATTAATTGGAGGCGTTTGATCAATGATTCTGCTAGACCATTTTGTGTATGAACATGAGCAACTGGATGCTCAATTGTTATCCCAGTTGAAATACAATAATCATTAAAGGCTTGGGATGTAAACTCACCAGCATTATCAAGACGAATTGTCTTAATTGCATAATCTGGAAATTGTGCTCTTAGCTTTATTATTTGAGCCAACAATCTCGCAAATGCCATATTGCGAGTTGATAGTAAGCACACATGTGACCATCTTGTAGATGCATCTACCAAAACCATATAATATTTGAATGGTCCACATGGAGGGTGAATGGGCCCACATATATCACCCTGTATACGTTTCAGAAATGCAGGAGATTACATCCTAACTTTAATAGTTGATGGTCTAATAATTAATTTTCCTTGAGAACATGCAGCACAAGAGAATTCCTTAAATTGAAGAATCTTCTAATTCTTCATTGCATGTCCATGTAAATTCTCAATTATTTTACGCATCATATTAGAACCAGGATGAACCAACCGGTCATGCCAAATAATAAAATTGTCTTGATTAGTAAACTTCTCGTTTACTATGACATGTGTTTTAATCCTGCTAATACTTGTGTAGTATAAGCCAGAGGAAAGAGCAGGTAACATTTCAAGCACATATTTCTTACCGGACATTATTGTAGTAATATAAACATATTCAATCTTTTCATCATTTGTAGTCTCAATATGATAGCCATTTTGGCGAATATCTTTGAAACTTAATAAGTTTCTTTGAGATTTACTACAATATAGTGCTTCATCAATAGCCAAATTTGTTCCTCCTGGTAGTAATAAATTGGCTCTTCCAGAACCTTCAATTAATCTTGTACTACCGGATATTGTATTAACATTCGCTTCTTTCATTACCAAATAAGAGAAATATCTCTTATCTTTTAAAATAGTGTGTGTTGTAGCACTATCCAGAAGACATATATCATCTTTATTAATCTTGAGTCCAACTGAAGACTGGGGAATTTTCATATTCTTCATAAAAAAAACAAATAATACATCATAAAAAATATGAAAGACAAGCGGAAAAAAAACATAAAGAAATACATTAGGAATGTAGAAACTAGCAACACATGATGCATTAGAAAAATACACTCAAGAAAAATAAACTTGTTGCAAACATAAAAATAACAACTTTTATAGCTTCATTCCCCAGTAAGATGATTAGTTCTTCAGTCAATATCCTTAAAGAAGTCTCCAACTTCTAAATGAGTAATATTTGTTAGACCTTCAAAATCATCATCTTTATATACAAGATGTGCCTTAGAATCATATTTATTTGAGGAACCTGCTTCATCATCATTATTTTGAAAGGTCAAGTGTGCCTCCACATTATTTTCTTTTTTCTTGAGGGAGGCTTGATAAAGTTTGACAAAATATTCTGGCATACGACAAATGCGTTCCCAATGACCTCTCATACCACATCGGTGACACATACTAGCTTTACCTTTTGAATGATTAATTTGAGAACCCTTATTGTTCTCCAATTTATTTCCACCAAAATGACGACAATTGTTTTGCCCCCTGCCACGTCCACGTTTACGACCATATCCACGACCACGATAATTATTTTGTTTTCTTTCAAACTTATCATACGTTGCTACAGCATTCACTTCCGGAAATGGAGCTGACCCAATGGGACGAGCTCCATGATTTTTCATTAATAGAGTATTATTCTGCTCAGTCACAAGTAGGCATGTGATTAACTCAGAATATTTCTTAAAACCTTTTTCACGGTATTTTTGTTGTAGCACCACATTTGAAGCGTGAAAAGTAGAAAATGTTTTTTCCAATAAGTTCTCATTTGTGATAGTGTCTCCACATAATTTTAATAGAGAACTTACTTTAAAGATAACAGAATTATACTCACTTATGGTTTTAAAGTCTTGCAACCTTAAATGTATCCACTCATACCGAGCTTTCGGTAATACCGTAAGTTTTAGGTGGTCATATCGATCCTTCAAATTAATCCATAATTCAAGTGGATCTTTTACGGTTAAATATTCAGTTTTTAACCCTTCATGTAGATGATGACGAAGGAAAATTATGGCCTTCGCTTTATCCTGATTTGATGCTTCATTTCCTTGTATAATAGTATTTCCAAGACCTTTAGCATCAAGGTGAATTTCAGCATCAAGAACCCATGATAAATAGTTCCTTCGGGTGATGTCAAGTGCCACAAATTCAAGTTTTGATAAATTTGACATAGTGAAAACTATCATAAAAGATGAATAAGTTAGAGAAATAATTATAGTAATAAATAATTAATGAAAACAAAACGATTAAGGTAAAAGAAATGAAAATAGAGTTATATCATGTAAACAATCTACTATTTCATTTTATTCTTGCCATAAAGTAGAAATTACATACTTGTTTCATTTCACTTTATATTATTGATATATATGTGTTAATAGAATTGAACGTGACTAACATTATTTATATGTTCCAATAAATATAAAGTAATTAAAAAATTATTGCTTGTCAATTCATTTCTCACAGTTCTTCAAAATGCCTTAAAGATATGTTTTGATCCAGGGAGTCCATGACATTAGTGCATAGCTAGTTTGATGACTTTGAGGTCCTCTAAGAGTTGAGCACGGAAGAAAATAATTATTTAATCACTGCAATGTACTTAAACTATTTAAGATGCTCAAGCGCACAAGTAATCTGCAAACAGTGAGCATATGATATGTACTGCCATAAATAAGATGATTATAATGATACATACCTTAATAAAATATGACTCAACTTAGCGGGAGTTAAGAATAAAATTAGAGCTTTGTGCTGATAACGTGTTATAAAATAAAAGTAATGCAGTAAAATGTAAATAAGAAGAGATAGAAAGAAGGGAGAAGTGTTTTCTTCTTTCACTTTGGTGTATTTTTCCATTGCAATTACATGGCCTTTTATAAGCATAAAAAGTAAAGATGATGGACATAAAGTAGAAAATTTAATCTTTAAATTATTCACAACATGAGCATCCAATGTAGCATCCAATGTACAAACTATTCATAACAAAATTCAGGTTTTAAGAAGATTTTGGACAAATCTAATAAGGAATAGTATTTTTTTTATATTTGGCTAGCAGATGTAATTTTTTTGATCGACCGATCAGATGTGTAACTTGTCCAAACATGCAAACGGCCCATTTATTATGGGAAGAAAGACTTTAGAAGATTTAACTGACAAATATAAGGGCCCATTATTCTAAGCCCAGAAGCCCAAGCGTTTCTTCACCAAGCACTTGTACCAAAAACCAACCCCCATTTCTTCTCAATCTCAAATCACAAACCCTAGAATACTTTCAACCAACAAAGAACGATCGGAGCAATAACGCGATGGGGAAGCAACCGGTGAAGCTGAAGGCAGTTGTTTACGCTTTATCGCCATTTCAACAGAAAGTAATGCCAGGTTTATGGAAGGATCTTCCTGGTAAGATCCATCACAAAGTCTCTTTCTTTTTATTTTATTCCGTCAGCCTTTTTCCTACTATATGTGTTCACTTCTGGGCATCAACAGCCTTTCTCCTACTATATATGTTCACTTCTGGGCATCAGCAGCACGACGAATATGAAATTCCTTATTTTCGACTCAAATTATATAAAAATTACAATTTTCTTCAGAAAATATATTTACCCAAAGTCTGCACCAATTGTTTTATACATGTTCACACACGAAGGAAGGTCTGTGGAGCCATCAGTTTTCTTCATTTTCTTTTTTTGGTTCAAAAGAAACTATTTATATTAAAATTACGATGGCATAGTACAAGGATCTAAAGTGAAGCGAGGCACTGGACACCACAGGCTTTCTAGAGTCGAAGAACTACGGGGACGACCCCGTGGTGAGTCGTTACAAAAAGTGGGGAGGGGTGTGGATCTAGAAATATCTAATTCCCTCAGATGAGTTGTACAAAATGTTATGTGAGGCTGGCGCAAGACATAGTCAGTAGTAGATACTATGTTTCTAACAAAAATCATTCCTAGCCGATCTTCCTCCAAAACCGTTAGTACTGCAGATGGCGGCATTGTAAAAGTGAGGAGGTCTTCAGAGCTATCCATGTTGCATCCAAAATTTGCGAGGATATCAGCCACTCTATTTTGCTCCATGTATGTGTGATGTATGATGGGATCATCCAGTTGTCGTAGAAGGTACCTACAATCCATAATTAGATTAGGAAATAAAGGATGAGAATTGTGTTGTATGATAGAGAGTAATGCCTGAGCATCTATGTTAATTTCTAGTGGTTTAATTCCATGAAGAAAAGCGAGTTTAATTCCATGTAGGAGGCCCAGAAGCTCCGTGTGGATACTGGAAGACGTGAAACATGAGCCCGTATAGCCGATGATCCATGAACCTTGTGAATCACTTATTACTCCACCAAATCCCCCACGACGTGATTGCAATTTCGCAGTTTAATTTATAAAAGTTTGTTGGAGGAGGGTGCCATTTAATGTGCATAGGAATACATGGGGGAGGTTGAGTATGTGGTAAGGCAATGTAATAGTATTCAGCAGCCTTGTGAAGGACCAAGGTCGAGGATAGGGGTGCTTTGTGAGATCGATAAAGGGAGGCATTTCTGTTAAGCCAGATATGCCAAAGGCAGAAAGATATGGTGATCGAGTTTGGGATGTTGAGCGTATTATGCATCAGAGTGTGGTTGATAAAGCGTTGTAACCAAAGTGTGGGTGAAGAGGATTGGTAATTAATTGTAGAGAGATGGGTGTGCATGGAATGCATTGGAAAAGTAAATAAGGGATAGTTTTAGGGGATGCCGCACAAATAGTGCAGGTGTCATTTGGAATGAGGCCGATGTGATTGTAGTATGCATTAGTGAGTAATCTATTATGACAACAGAGCCATAGGAAGTGCTTTATCTTGGTAGGGAGAGATAGTTTTCATAACCATTTAAAAAAAGGTTCAGTAGTTGGAGGGATAAGTGAAAGGTAAAGGGATTTGGTGTTAAATTTTCCGTGAACTGTAAGGGACCATATGAACGAGTCATTGGGTTAAGTAAAGGAGGGTATATATTGGTGTGGATACGTTTCATAATGTTGTTAGGTAATTCAAAAGGTAAAGTTGAGAAGTCCCAGTGATGTGAAGAGAGGTCGTTACTAACTTTGGTAGAAAGTGATGTTTGGGGAAGAGGGCCTGATATGAGATGTCATATTGGTGTATTTGCTGCTAGCCAGGAGTCCGTCCAAAAATTAATACGCTTACCATCTCCTATGATCCATTGAATCCCGTGTTGACAGAGGAACCAACCTGTAGTTAAATTTTTCCAGATAAATGAAGTATGTGAACGGGGAGGTGCACCCGAAGGTAGTTATTTGGACAGTAACGTGCGTGCCCAAAGGGATGAGGGATTTTGCAGAAGTCGCCAAGCTTGACTAGCGAAGAGTGTGTTATTCTTGAGATGGATGGACTGTATTCCCAAGCCACCTTGAGCTTTAGAGGTGGTGACCTTACTCCATTTTAGGAGATGCATTTTTTTTGTTTCAGTGGTTCCCCGAAGGAAATTGCATTGGTAACATTCTAGTTGCTTAACCACAGATTTTGGTAATTGTATATATTGCATGAGATGATTAGGCAGGCTATTAAGGGTAGAATTAAATAAAGTAGTGCGACCTGTAGTTGTCAGAAATTTGGTCTTTCAGCCTGCCAGGCGGGATTTAAAATTGTCTATGAGGAATTAAAAATCCCATTTGGAGGGGCGTGTTGTGAAGATGGGAAATCCTGGATATTTTTCAAAAGTAGTGCCTTCACGCATGTTGAAGGAATTAAGATAAAATCCTTATCGCATTGCCTACAGTTTTTGAAAAAGAATATTTTAGATTTCTTGACGTTGAGTTTTTGACCCGAGGCAACGTTAAATTCATTTAGGATATCAATAATGGTATGGCAACTCCGTGTTGTTACTGTAACAGTATGAATCATATCATCTGCAAAAAACAAGTGTGAGATGGTTGGGCCATTTCGAGCGATTTGAATAGGTTTCCAAAGTTGATAGTCGATCGCCATTTCAATTTTTCGGGTGAGTAGTTCCATACATAATATAAATAAATAAGGGGAGATAGGGTCACTTTTCCTTATGCCTTTGGAGGGGCGAAAAAAGGGCGTAGGAGTACCATTGATTAAAATAGAAATGGAGGGCGTGGTAACACAGGATATAATAAGCTTTATGAGATCCGGCGGAAAATTGAAGTAGTGTAATGCTTGACGAATAAAAGACCATTCTAGTCGGTCAAAGGCTTTTTCTAGATCGAGTTTAAGGAGCATGTGACCCGTCCTACCTGTTTTCCGTTTAAAGTGGGAGATGATTTCTTGGACAATAATCGCATTATCCGCTGCTCTACGATTTTGTTGAAAGCTAGATTGCATGGGGCTTATAATATTAATTAATAAAGGCTAAATACGTTGGACTATAATTTTTAGTAATGATTTTATAGATAGTGGAGCATAACCCAATGGCCCTATATTGAGTGATAGTGGATGCTTGGCGTACCTTGGGAATAAGACAAAGGTATGTTTTATTAATATCTGCATGAAGTGTAAAGTTAGTAAAAATATATTTGCAAAAGGATGTTACTTTTGGACCGACATCATCCCAAAAATATTGGTAGAAGTATGGGTGCAAGCCATCAGGACCCAGGGCTTTGAATGGTTTGAAAGATTTCATCGCTTAGAGGATTTCTTTGTCAGTTAATGGTTGCACTACATCGGCAAATTGATTTGGTGCAATACTAGTATGATAAGTACTTGAAAGATTCAAGGAGGAGAGTGTCAGTTCCTTAGTGAAAAGACCTTTATAATACTGAAAAATTGTAGAGCGAATTTGGCTCGTATCAAAACACCAGTTTCCAGTACTATCTTTTAAGGAAAAGACGCGATTGCGCCTATGACGTTGGAGGGTCGAAAGGTGGAAAAATTTTGTATTAGCATCACCGTCTTGTAACCAATGGATGCAGGATTTGAGTTTCCAAAATTCTTCTTCTTGCCTTAAAACTTGATTGTATTCCTGTAGGAGGTTTGTTTCGAGGTTCTGTAGAAATCTACTAGTAGGGTAGTGCGGAGAGGATGGAATACCATCCAGACGAGATAACAAGTGCTTTTTGTTATAAAAAATGTCCCAGCTAATTATATGGTTTAAGAACTATTATAATTGGGTCATGAACACCACCCGTTTAAAATCAGAACCTAAGTACGCAGACAGGCATGGCTATTCACCAACCTGGGCCCAGGTCCAAACAAATGTAGTGTTAAAAATAGGACCTGGGCCATCTTATTCAAGTGCTGAGGCCCAATCCGCCTAAATACGGGCAATCGATCTCTTTTCGACAAAATACATCACTCTTCCAATTTTAAACGAACTAAACACTTAATGAAATTTACTTAAGTTATTCTACACATATTCAACAATTTACCACGCAGAAAGGTGAAATGATTATATCTAATTAAGTATATTACTACAGGTTTTAGAAGAGCAATAGTTAAAAAGAGGTAATTTAGATGTCTATTCCTAATCCTAAACTCAAGCCATTGATGTTACAATTAGATTGTTGTATTGATTAAATAGTCTATTAGGCCGAAATCTAACGGACATGCATTCGAAATACACTACCTAATAATCAAGCTAAAGCAAACCAAATATTATTGACTACAGCTATACATTCGAAATAGACAAGAGCAGATACATGATATAAAGTTCATTTGAAAGTTCACAAATTAAATCATTACAAGAACTGTCCAGTTATACATCCCGCAGGCATTTACATGATATTAGTGAGTGAGATATCCTAATATACAAATCAGTAGAAAGTCTAGATCAACTTAAAGCTTCAAATCTTCATGTATATTCATGCTTATGTTTTTCAGCTTACAAATGACCAGGGTTACAGCTGTGTACCTGGAAATGGCAATATAAGAAGAAGAAGATCAGCAAAGTAGTATGTAACCCAGCAACATCAACAATAACCAGCAATAACCAGTAGAAATAACCCAGTAACAGATTTAAAAGGAACCAGCAGAATTCCAGCAATACCAACAACAACACAAACAGCAGCAAGTCAACCCAAGGTCGACGCCCAGAAAATTTTGAAAAACCAAATAGAGTTGATAGAACAACCTCAAACAATGCCAAAACCCACGAATGAATCAGGGACTGAAGTCTAAGCAGTCAACTGATCTATCCACTAACTCGAACCAAAAGACTCGAAACAAATAGATACAGGGGCTGAATTCTAGTTCAAAACTGGAATTTACAACAATGAAGGAGGAGCAATCAGTAGTAGCAAGCAGCAGGAATAACAGCAAACTTGGAGTTCAAATAGCCACGAATACAACTAGTTCAGCCCAGAAGAAAGAACCAAGCCCAGACTCGACTCCCCTCTCTTAAAATTTTCAGAAAAAAAAATCCTCCCTTTCTGTCTAAAAATGACTCTATATATAACCCCCCAAAGCAGGTCTGCCCCCTCTACCTTATCATATTTTCTGCCCATGATATTCCCTTACAGCCCATTATCCAGTGTCTTGTGTCCAAAGGCATGGGCAACATATAATATTCAATTAATCCCCCATGCTATTATATTTCCCAAGCTACTACTACTAGACAAAGTATTAGTTTAATGGTCAGTTGAGTACCCTACTGTCAGCCCACTCATCTTAAGCCATTTTCAAACCTTTTAACCCCAAATTACCCTCCTAAAGCCCCTGAAATTACTGTCCTACCCAATCCCTTTAATTGGTAACAACCCCAAACAGCTATAACCAATTCAAACTATCAAATTCCTAACAACTGACTCCTAACCCAACTGGACAAAACATCAGATTTGAAAAACTAATAGACTCCCTGATAACCAACTAGACAAGTAATCAACAGCATGAATTGCAAGCAAAGGGAATCACACACTATAAAATAGGTTTTAATTCACAACAATTTGGCTAAACACAACTACTATCAACATGTGACTGCAATTAGAGATGAGGCAAAGCAAGTATCATGAAATGAAACCTGATTAATAACACGAGTTTAGGCTCAGACAATCATGAACCATTTCCTAAGTCATTAGGTCTATTGTACAGGCTAACATTGTTGATTAAGGGATCACCATGACAACATAATTGGTACCCTGAACTTGATCAAACTAAACAGACACAAATTCAACCAGTTTGGACCTTAGACTAATGAAACTAAACAGACACAAACTCGCAAGCTGGCCCAAGCTTGGACCTTAGACTACTAATCATAACTCAAACGGGAGATTCATGCCAATTTATAGAAGGGGAAGGGACAAAGTAAACGGAACTGCAAGAGTGACAATCAAACTGGATGTAAAAGACTTACCTGAATCACAACGCGATAAAAAAAACTCGAGGCTCTTCCCATTTTCAAGCCGAGACGGACTTTAACCATGTGTTTTCGAAGGAAAACAGCATGGCCAAAGTCAATTTCTGGCTCGAAATTCATGGAACCTGGCCTGCCTAACTTTGATCTGGAATCCGAGCTACCCCACGATGATTTGAAAAGAGTTGATCAGGGATTCGTGGTGAGGGGGTCCAGGAGATCACAGGGTGTGAGTTTGGTGGAATTTGAACGGAGTAGGGTTTGGGTTGATTCCTTTGATCTAAGATTCGAGGAGCTCGGGGGTGATTCGAAGAAAACTGAGCGTGGGATTGGAACAAGGAAGTCTTGGGGAAGCTGTGGTGTGAAATTGAAGGCTATCGGACGAGATAGGATTCCGGCCTGACTTTCGATCTAACATTCGAAGCACACGGCTGGGATTCAAGGGATAAGAGTTAGGGATTCGGAATGGGGAGGTCGAGGGAAATCAATGGTGAAAAGATAGGGTCGTTTGGACCACCGAAACCGCCGTGAGGCGATTTCCGGTGGGCGGAGAACAGTGGTTGAAGGCGGCGGATCTGTTTGGTCTCTGAAGCTCAGAGACGAAGATGTGAGGGGGGTATGGCTTTGGGGCATAGGGTAAGGGATTGGACTTATATACGGAGGGGGTGTTTTAATCCTGGCCGTTGGATCAAGCACGATCAACGGCCAGGATCAAGGAGATTAACCTATACGGCGTCGTTTGGTTTAAGTAGGGGTCAGTTTGAACCGGGTAACGGGTCGGGCTTCCTTGGATGTGGGCATTGATCTGTGACCGTTGGATATGGCTTGATTGGATGGCTGAGATTTTTTGCCATTGAGACGACGTAGCTTGGTACCTATACTACGTCGTTTCATCATCCTGCGAGAGGAGCTGCCTGGACCAGGTTTGGGGTGAAATTTGGGCCCGATTTATTTTTGTCCAAAATAATGACCCAATCCGATTTCACTCTTTTCTTTTTCCCTTTCATTTTCTTTTAATTCCTAAAAACCAAAATTCCTAAATTAAATTGTAAAACCAAGATTATTTTGAAACGATATTAATTAACCCTTAACAACAATTAACACACAAGATCAAACAAAAATAAAATCACACAATTAAACAATAAAATGACAAAGCTATCAAAATCCATATTTTTGTGATTTTCATTCTTTAAGATAGGACATGGTTCAATTAACTCAAAAATGCACAATTAAATCCTAAATATGCATGCAAAATGTATTTTTGGTATTTTCAATTAATTAAAACAAGAAATAAACATGCATAGACAAAATACAAATAAATCACCAACAACACAAAACCATTTTATTTTGAATTTGGGAGTAGTTCTCATAGGGCAAAAATCACGTGCTCACAGCTGCCCCTCTTTGTCCGAAAATACGAAGGGTTTTTGTGCAAAGATAAAGTGAGAGGATACGAGCAATTTTTGCCCGTTGGACTACTCCGTGTGAAGCATTTTTGAAAAGATTTAACCGAACCTTTGCTTCAAAGGTTTCCTACATATCCCTGGCTAGAAGGGAATCAGGTTAATGTAGTTCGGGAAGTTTTGGTAGTTGGGACTACCATGCAACTGCATTTTTTGCTGTTACTGCTGCTGCATGCTGTTACTACTGCTTTTCAATCTCCTTACTACACTGGGCCAAAAGAAAACAAGAAACTAGACTAAACTGGGGATTACAACATCTCATCTATTTTCAACTTGCTCTTGTAGTCTTCCTTCTGATTTCTGCGATGGGATTCATGCTGGGGGTATTTTTGTTGTGACCCTCCGCATTACTGACTTCTGACTTCATCTTGAAACGTATTCCTTTGTTCTGCAGGCGGGCTCCTGACTTCAACTTGAATGTGTACTCCTTTGTTCTATAGGCGGGCTCCTGACTCTAACTTGACTTTAAAAGATAATACGGCCTCCATTCTCCAGGCGGGCTCCTGACTTCAACAACTTCTTAAAAATATAACACCTCCATTCTCTAGGAGGGCTCCTGATTTCAACAACTTCTTAAAAATATAACACCTCCATTCTCCAGGCGGGTTCCTGACTTCAACAACAATTTTTAAAATAAACACCTCCATTCTACAGGCGGGCTCCTGACTCCTTCAACTTAAAGATATAGCACCTCCATTTTTTTTCAGGCGAGTTCCTGACCTCAATAATTTCTTAAAAATATAACACCTCATTCTCCAGGCGGGCCCCTGACTGCATCAACTTCTTACAAATATAACACCTCCATTCTCCAGGCGGGCTCCTGACTTCAACATCTTCTTAAAAATATAACACCTCCATTCTCCAGGCGGGTTCCTGACTTCAACAGCAATTTTTAAAATAAACACCTCCATTCTACAAGCGGGCTCCTGACTCCTTCAACTTAAAGATATAACACCTCCATTTTTTCAGGCGAGTTCCTAACCTCAATAATTTCTTAAAAATATAACACCCCATTCTCCAGACGGGTTCCTGACTTCAACTGCAATTTTTTAAAATAAACACCTCCATTCTCCAGGCGGGCTCCGGATTCCAACAACAATTTTTAAAATAAACACCTCCATTCTACAGGCGGGCTCCTGACTCCTTCAACTTAAAGATATAACACCTCCATTTTTTCCAGGCGAGTTCCTGACCTCAATAATTTCTTAAAAATATAACACCCCATTCTCCAGGTGGGTTCCTGACTTCAACAACAATTTTTAAAATAAACACCTCCATTCTCCAGGCGGGCTCCTGATTCCAACAACAATTTTGAAAGTAAATCAGCCTCCATTCTCCAGGCGGGCTCCTGACTCCATCAACAACTTAAAAATAATTCAGCCTCCATTCTACAGGCGGGCTCCTGACTTCAACAACTTCTTAAAAATATAACACCTCCATTCTCCAGGCGGGCTCCTGACTTCAACTACTTCTTAGAAATATAACACCTCCATTCTCCAGGCGGGCTCGTGACTTCAACTACTTCTTCAAAATATAACACCTCCATTGTCCAAGCGGGCTCCTAACTTCAACTATTTCTTAAAAATATAATACCTCTATTTTTCAGGCGAGCTCCTGACTTCAACAACTTTTTAAAAATATAATACCTCTATTTTTCAGGCGGGCTCCTGACTTCAACAACTTCTTAAAAATATAATACCTGACCTCAAACTTGAGATTTATTCCTCTGAAAACTGCTAGGTATAACACCGACATTTTATTCAAAAATATGTTATTTTCCTTCTTCAAAGACTACTTCCTTTAAAGTTGGCGCTTTCCTTCCACTGGAACTACTTACCTCAAACTGGTGTTTCATTCCTCTGAAAACTGCTGGGGATAACACTGCTGGGGAATTATCTTCCTTCGTTAAGACTAGTTACTTTTCTCCTTTTAACAATGGTGGGGATTATACTGATTCAAAGACCACTACCCTTAAAAACTTAGGTTATCTTGCTTCTTCCAAGATTGTTTTCTTTAAAACTTGTATTGCCTTCTCCCGTAACTGTTGGGGATTCCACTTTCTTCAAAACTTGTGTTATCTTCCATCTTCCCCAAGTGGTTATCTGATTTCAAGAAAATTTTCGCAATGAGAAAAAATTTTCTGCCCCAATTTGATAATCTTCTTTGTGGCCATGTCTTCCCGCTGTCAATAACATTTCCTTTCCCTGCTTCAAATCAAAGAAAAATTTGTTAGTTTAAAACGTGGTGAGTGGTCGTGCCACTCCTGCTGGGGATGGTTTTTCCCTTTTTTCTTTCCCTACTTTGTGTTTTATTACAAAACTTATTGGGGATGATATTATTTGCTGGGGATGATATTACTACTGGGGATGGTTTTTTCTTTTCTCTTCCTTCCCCGCTTTGTGTTGTCCGACCATCGCGGAACTTGGTCAATAATCTGCCGGAGTTATTCCTGTACCTCGCAAATCTGCTGGGGATCCTCTTGGAATTTGATCCATAACTTTTCAACTGTTGTTTTTTCTGTTTTTCTCCAACTTCCCTTGGAAATTTGGTCCCCTTGGAATCTAGACCCATTCATCATTTGGACTTGCGATAAACTTCTTTTCGCTTTGGCGCCTTATCTTTGGCCTGTCCTATTCGCATTTTGCTTTGCACCATTTTGGCAACTGGTAATAAGCTCTGAAAGATCTTTCTCAAAACAAACTGCTGGGGAGATAAAGTCTTAAAACAAAAGAAATGAAAAGTGATGATTTCAAAAGATGGAAAAAGAAGAAGTCTTTCCGAACGAATGCTGGGGAGAAGAAAAGGAAAAGGACTTATCTGAGTGATATAACCGATCCCAACGATCATGTCGTGCATTCCGGATTAATCAACCTAGTCTACTTGTATCAATCAATCTTTCTGGTGGCCCCATTTCACTGGGGATAAATAGGCACTCAACTCTTTGCCAAATGCGGATCCTTTCCGCCAATCTTGTCTTGTCGACTCATAGTGCCCTTCGAGGGGTTTTCACTACTAAGACTCTCTCATTTCTCTCAACTCCCGTCGTCTTATGGTGCCTGTGAAGGTTTCCACCGATAAGACTCTCTCGTTTTATTTCTCTCAACTTACGTCGCCTTATGGTGCCTATGGAGGTTTTCACCGATAAGACTCTCTCATTTTATTTTATTTTTTCCAGCTGGGGATCGGAGTGTTACCGATATGACTCTCTCTGCTGGGGATTCTTTCGGCTACCAATTCATTTCCAGCTTATGATCCTCTTCTCTGCTGGGGATCAGAGTGTTATTCCCGACCTCCGTTTGCATGACTTGGCACTTCTCGGATACTGATCGGGAGGTCTTTTTTGGACATCAATATGGGTTTTTGTGTATGGCTAAAAGAAAAAAGGGTATCAAAAGGTTCAAAATAATTTTGATGGGTAAAACATTACAACTCTTGGAATCAACTTTCTTTCCCAAAATTATAAACACAACTTCTGCCCCAGTTTTTCTTGCTTGAGGACTTTTTTTTTGGTTTTTTTTTTGTTACACTATGACCGAGCCGTGAGGCGCCTACGCATCCTTCTTTGAGGAATCAGGTCAAACGTAGTTCCCAATTCCTTTGTTTTTCTTGTGACTTTTCTTTTGTCTTTATTATCATTATTTTTCTCTTCTCTTTTTCTTTCATTTCCATTACTAATTCCGAAAGAGGGGTATGAAAGAATAAATTGGGCTCAAAAGGGGAATCAAAGGTTGAAGTGTTTGGATGGAAGAACAAATTTGCCTCCGTCATTTTATTCTCCGATAAATGCCAAGTACAAACAGAAAACAATTACAATCAAAAGAAATCATACATAATATCTCTTAACTGCGTCAGAATTGATAGCCATGTCGACGCATTTCCCTTCGATATCTGTTAAACATAAAGCGCCATTGGATAACACTCTGGTTACAGTGAATGGCCCTTGCCAATTCGGGGCGAACTTGCCTTTTGCTTCGGCCTGATGTGGTAGGATTCGTTTCAACACCTGCTGCCCCACTTCAAATTTTCTGGGGCGCACCTTCTTGTTGTAGGCTCTTGCCATTCTCTTTTGATACAACTGGCCATGACATACTACTGCCAATCTCTTTTCATCAATCAAGCTCAACTGTTCCAGACGAGTTTTGACCCACTCATCATCATCAATCTCAACCTCAGCGATAATCCGAAGGGATGGAATTTCAACTTCCGCCGGTATTACTGCTTCAGTTCCATATACCAACAAATAAGGGGTTGCCCCTACTGAAGTATAGACAGTAGCGCGATAACCCAACAATGCAAATGGTAATTTTTCATGCCATTGCCTTGAACCTTCTACCATCTTCCGAAGTATCTTCTTTATGTTTTTGTTGGCTGCCTCAACTGCTCCATTCGCCTTGGGACGATATGGGGTGGAATTGCGGTGTGTAATCTTAAACTGTTGACATACCTCTTTCATCAAATTGCTGTTAAGATTAGCACCATTATCCGTGATGATCACTTTTGGGATCCCAAATCTACAAATGATATGGGAGTGAACAAAATCTATCACTGCCTTCTTGGTTACCGACTTGAAAGTCTTAGCTTCAACCTACTTAGTGAAATAAGCGATGGTGACCAGAATGAACCTATGGCCGTTGGAAGCTGCCGGCTCAATCGGTCCAATGACATCCATGCCCCATGCAACAAATGGCCATGGTGCTGACATTGTATGCAATTCTGTCGGAGGAGAATGAATCAGATCTCCGTGTATTTGACACTGATGGCATTTCCGCACGAAACTGATACAATCATGCTCCATAGTGAGCCAATAGTACCCTGCTCGAAGAATCTTCTTCGCCAATACATATCCGCTCATATGTGGCCCACAAACTCTAGCGTGTACCTTTGTCATAATTGTTGCGGCTTGACTAGTATCTATACATCTCAGCAATCCCAAATCTGACGTTCTTTTGTACAACACTCCTCCACTGAGGAAAAATCCATTTTCCAGTCGCCAAATGGCTCTCTTTTGATCTCCGGTGGCCTGCTCCGAGTATATCCCCATCCTGAGGTATTCCTTGACATCATAAAACCATGGCTCGCCATCCATTTCTTCCTCTATCATGTTGCAATAAACATGCTGATCACGAACCTGGATATGCAATGGGTCAATATGAATTCTATTTGGGTGGTGCAACATTGATGCTAGGGTGGCCAAAGCATCGGCAACCTCATTATGAACTCTTGGGATGTGTCTGAACTCCACTGATCGAAATCGCTTGCTAAGATCATGCAAACATTGTCGATATGGTATGAGCTTCAAATCCCTTGTTTCCCATTCACCCTGGATTTGATGCACCAGGAGGTCTGAGTCTCCCAAGACCAAGACATCCTGGACATCCATGTCTGCAGCTAACCGTAAGTCCAAAATGCGTGCCTCGTATTCAGCCATGTTATTGGTACAATAAAAACGTAGTTGTGCCGTAACAGGATAATGATGTCATGTTTAAGAAATTAGTACCGCTCCTATTCCAACTCCTTTCGCATTTGCGGCTCCATCAAAGAAAAGTTTCCAACCTGGTTCCTCAGATAATTCCAACTCATCTATATGCATCACTTCTTCATCAGGAAAATACGTCCTCAAGGGCTTGTATTCTTCATCAACAGGATTCTCAGCCAAGTGATCAGCCAATGCTTGGGCCTTCATGGCCGTCCTCGTCACATAGACGATGTCAAATTCTGTGAGTAATATCTGCCATTTCGCCAATCTCCCTGTGGGCATAGGCTTCTGGAAAATATACTTCAGTGGATCCAAGCGTGAAATGAGATAAGTAGTATATGATGACAGATAATGCTTCAATTTCTGGGCCACCCAAGTTAGGGCGCAACATGTCTTCTCGAGTTGAGTGTACTTAACCTCATAGCCTGTAAACTTCTTGTTGAGATAATAGATGGCTTGCTCCTTCCTTCCCGTAATGTCGTGCTGCCCCAGTACGCAGCCAAACGAATTCTCCAGGACTGTTAGATAAAGAATTAATGGTCTTCCCGGCTCAGGTGGAACCAACACAGGTGGATTTGATAAATATCCTTTGATTTGGTCAAATGCTTCTTGACATTCTGCCGTCCATTCTACCATAGCATCTTTCTTCAGTAGCCAAAAAATAGGTTCACAAGTTGTTGTGAGTTGAGCAATAAACCTGCTGATATAATTCAACCTTCCCAACAGACTCATTACTTCTGTCTTGTTCTTCGGCGGTGGCAAATCTTGGATGGATTTGATCTTTGACAGGTCCAACTCAATTCCTCGCCGACTGACGATGAATCCCAACAACTTTCCAGATTGAACACCAAATGCGCATTTGGCCGGGTTGAGCTTAATATCGTACCTTCGAAGTCTTTGGAAAAACTTCCTTAGGTCTGCTACGTGGTATTTCTGATGCTTGGATTTTATGATTATATCGTCCACGTATACCTCAATCTCTTTGTGTATCATGTCATGAAACACAGTAGTCATTGCTCTCATGTACATTGCCCCAGTATTCTTCAAACCAAATGGCATTACCCGGTAGCAATAAGTCCCCACGGCGTAATGAAAGCCGTCTTTTCCGCATCTTCTTCATCCATCAGAATCTGATGATACCCAGCATAGCAATCCACAAAAGACTCGATCTCACGTCCGACATAATTATCGATCAAGATATGGATGTTGGGTAATGGAAAGTTATCCTTTGGGTTTGCCCTGTTCAGATTGCGGTAATCGACACACACCCTGATCTTCCCATCTTTCTTTGGCACTGGCACCACATTAGCCAACCAATCAGGATATTGAGTGACCCAAATAACCTTTGCTTGCAGCTGCTTGGTTACTTCCTCTTTAATCTTCACACTCATGTTGTCACACCTCCTTTTTCCGCACCCGTGAGGGCGCAAGGGAGTTTTTTTCCAATTAAAGGACAATCGAAACGGGATTGGTTTATTTATTTCAGAGTCTCCACTTGGGAGATTTAGGGTGTCCCAAGTCACCAATTTTGATCCCGAATCGAGGAAAAGGATGACTCTATCTTGTAGTCTGCGTACCAGAAATCCGGATAAGGAATTCTGTTAACCCGGGAGAAGGTGTTAGGCATTCCCGAGTTCCGTGGTTCTAGCACGGTCGCTCAACTGTTATATTTGGCTTATTTATCTGATTTTTAATACAATATGAACTTATGTGCAAATTTTATCTTTCAACCGCTTTATTATTATTGTTTTTAAAAGAAATGTGAACATAGCTTAAAACACGTCTTTGGACTGCGTCACATGAAATGCACCCACAATCCGGAACACGTTTTATTTGATGTTTTGGGATTTGGATACGGGTCGCATGAAATGCACACCCAGGCTTAAGAAAGTAAAATATTAAACATGCGCCTAAAGAGACTATCGCGTTGTTATTTTGGGGAAGCCGTGAAATTCGCTAAACGACCCTCCTGAATTCTAAGTAATTTTAAACAAGTATTTACTGAGGGCCCCGCAATTTGTATTTTTATTCGGCGAGGCTCATCTCATTCTTATTTTTTAGAGGAATTTGCAACGTCGTGGACATGCATCTCGAACCACGTTACAATCAATGTACCCGCGATTTTAGAGACACATTTCAACTCCGCTGAGATTTGGATTTGGGTCACATAAATGTGCACCCGAGTTAGGGAGAATAAATTATTAAAGGCGCGCCTAAAGCAACTAGCGCATTATTATTTTGGGTGGGGCCGTAAAATTTGCTAAACGGCCCGTCCCGGAATCTAAGTATTTAATATATACATTTAGAGGGCCCTGCAGCTTGTATTTTCTATTTGGCGAGGCTCGTCTTATTTTTATTTATTTTTTTTTTCTTTTTTTTTCTTTTAGAAATAGGACAAGGCTAAAATAACTATGTTTTTTGCTACTTCGCGAGATCATAGGTTATAAATTGAACTTATTTGATGAAGCGAGTATTTTTCTGCGGAATTAAAATTGCTACTATAATTTCAACATTACTACCACATGTATAAACAACTATTAAGACAAACTGAATAATTAACACCTTTCAGAATATGCGCAAACCCCTATTATGACAAATATTTGGATAACAACAATTTAACACGAAGAAACAAAATGGCAAATAGCTACTTAAAATAACGAAACAGCGGAAAAGACATTCACGGCCAAATTTCAATACCATACGGAGTTAATTATCAAAAATAGCAATTCGCAATCATCATGTATATATGTCTCGCGCAATTTCGCGTACTATCCGCATGAACTAGGATTATATTTTAACAAACGCCTATACATATTACTAAACAACAAACATGAAGAACACGGGCAGAGATAACCTACTTGAGATTAACGTCCGATGCGTTGGACCTGCGACGAAATCTCGGACAACAACCTTGACGTACCGGACCTCGACGAACCAAAGACGACCTCAACGACCTCACCCCGGACAGAACTTCTGGGCTACTTTTTCGAATGTTTTCGGTTAAGTTTCAGCTGGCGTGTGCGTGTGTTTTTTTTTCCGGTCAGTCGTGGCAAGGAGGGAGGGGTCGTTTGGGCAGTGGCGCTTGGTGGTGGCGTTGTGTTGGGTTGTTTGGTCGTCGGCTGGAAAATGACGACGAGCAGGAGCTCGCTGGCTGGGGGAATAGGGTGGTTTGGCGGTGTGAGATGATGAGGTTGGGGAAGATGGTGCAACAGCAATGGGGGACTGCTGGTGGTCGCCGGTGAGTGACGAGATGGGACGATGAGGCTGGACGACGAAGGAGCAACGAGGGAGACTGGTTGTGATCAACGAACGTGAGGGAGTGGACGGTGGACGTGAAGGGGCTGGTAGCGACAGTAGGGTCGAGGAGGGGGCAGTGACGACGCAGCGAGCAGCAACTCGACGGGGCTGGTGCGTGGGGGCTGCCAGTGGTTTTGGACGCGAGGGAGTGGTGGTTTTGGGTGTAGGGTTCTGTGAGACGATGGTGGGTAGTTGGGTTGGACTGGCAGGAAGCCGGTGGCGACGGTGGACAGTAGGAGACAGAAACAGTGGTGGGTCTCGACGGGGCTCCGGTGGTTCCGGCAGCTGGGGCGACGAACGGGCTTGTTTGGTGTTGGTGTTTGGAATAGGGTTTTCGACTGGTTTGGGTGAGGAAGGAGGTGGTTTCGCTGGGGGGTGCGAGGGTAGTTTTTGTAGTAGGGTTTTTCTCTTCTTCTTCTTTAGGAAGAAGATGATCTACAGTACCCCTTCTCCAATTTTTCAAAAGTTCCCCAGTCCGTGTCTTTGTATGGTTTTGCCCAAGGGAATGAGTCCCACGCGTGGTGGGGTTCGAGGCTTGTGTCCCCCACGCATGGTGGGGTTCCCCATGTGTCGTGGACTCTGTTTATTATGGGCTAGGTCCGAAAATTAGGCTTAAAACCGGGTAGTTTGAACCCGAATATTATTCTTTTGCCCGGACCCGAGAAATAGGAACACGACGTTGCTCAACTAGTCCTATGTAAGCAAAATAACTAACAAAAATAAGACTAATATTTAAAACAAAACTATATTATTATTTTCTTAATATTTTTCGAGATTTAAAATAGCTACAAAGCATTAATAAAACTATTTTTTTTGTAATTTTCGTTTTTAAATAAGGATAAAATATAAAGTAATATTTTTTGTATTTTTCAAAATTAAAATAACTACAAAACATTAATAGAATTATATTTTTTTTGTAATTTTCGAATTTATATAAAGTACCAAAATAAAGTACAATTTTTGTATTTTTTTCAAGTTTATGAGACATACATAAACTAAAATTTATATATGTATTTTTGTGATTTTTTCTTTTTGCAACGAAATAAAGTAAAAATAGTTAAAATAGGCATATTAGACCTAAATTACATATTTATGCTAAAAAATGTGAAAATCCTTGGGGAGGGTCAAAAATCCGATGTCTACAGCTGCCCCTATTTGACTGGAAACACGAAGAGTTTTCCGACAAAGAACGACTAGACATGTTTTTGACCCGACCATTACTTGGAGGGACTACACTAAGGAAAGGGAGGGAATGTGACCGAGCCCTGGTATCTGAGCTGCCTACATATCCTTGGTTTTACAGGAATCAGGCCACGTGTAGTTCGGAAATGAGAGATGGTAGATTGTACCGAGGTGAAGAGCCGATCGAGGTGTCGTTCCGTTGAGGTTCCGTTCCGCGGTCCTGTCATTACAACAAAAATGAAAACTGGAAAAGACTAACTAAGCCTATCAGCTACTAGTTACAAGGATTCCTATCTTTAAGTCTTCTGAAACTTGGTCTTGAGTCTTGAATGGTGCTTCATACAGACTTCGGATTTGAACCTTGATACTTGCTAGTTGTAGGTGCTAGTTCTTGAGCAGACCGCATTTGTTCTCCACTTCCGTAATTTGGGTTCTTTTTTTCTCTTTTTTTTCTTGTTTTTGTTTTTGTGACCAGCTTCTGTTGATCATCCCAGACCGTTGACTCGCATTCTTGAGGCGAGCTTCTACTATTTCTAACTTGGATTGAATGCTGGGGATTTCTGTTGTAACCTTCTGCTTTCCAGTGGGTCACTGCTTGATCTTGAAAATTGTTCCTCCGTTCTACAGGCGGGCTCCTGACTTCTTCGATCTTTGACATACCACAAACTCCGTTCTACAGGCGGGTCCCTGACAATCAAAACAAACAAAACAAACAAAATTTCCTAACCAGTTTGTACTAGGAAGATTTGTGAGTCGTTACCAAAATTGTAACCTATTTGTACTACTGATGGAATGACTCAGTAAACTAAAGACTAGACTAGGATGTGCATCTCCTACGAGTAAAACCAAAAACTCTTGCTAGCAAATGTATCTGCTAAAATAAAAACCTCAATGACTCAAACTAGAAAGTGCTTCTTCTATGGTTGAATCGGAATGAGCGAAACTAGGAAGTGCGTCTCCTAAAACCTTAAAAGACCTCGATTAGGAAGTGCGTCTCCTACGGGTAGACTTCAAAAAACTAGACTAAGAAGTGCATCTCCTATGGTCGAACTTAAAATGAATCAAACTAGGAAGTGCATCTCCTGAAGCAAAAGTATAACCTGAGCGAACCAGACTAGGAAGTGTGTCTCCTAATAATGAAAACTTAATTCAGGAAATGCGTTTCCTATGCATGGAATTAAACTTAGGAAGTGCGTCTCCTAGGGGTAAAATAGTCTTAGGAAGTGCGTCTCCTATGGGCGAAACCTTAATGATTTTGAACTAGGAAGTGCGTCTCCTATGAATGAAAGTAATTTAGGAAGTGCGTCTCCTATGCGTGAAATCTTAATTTAGGAAGTGCGTCTCCTATGGGGTAAGAGTAAACTTAGGAAGTGCGTATCCTATGGGCAAAACTAAACTTTAAGGAAGTGCGTCTCCTATTGGGTACAATAGACTTAGGAAGTGCGTCTCCTGTGGGTACAATAAACTTAGGAAGTGCGTCTCCTATGGGTACAATGAACTTAGGAAGTGCGTCTCCTATTGGGAAAAACTGTTCTTAGGAAGTGCGTCTCCTACTGGGCAAAACTAAACTTTAAGGAAGTGCGTCTCCTATTGGGTACAATAGACTTAGGAAGTGCGTCTCCTGTGGGTACAATAAACTTATGAAGTGCGTCTCCTATGGGTACAATGAACTTAGGAAGTGCGTCTCCTATTAGGAAAAACTGTTCTTAGGAAGTGCGTCTCCTACTGGGTAAAACTTGCTTAGGATGTGCGTCTCCTTAGGAAGTGCGTCTCCTATTGGTGAAACTGAACTTAGGAAGTGCGTCTCCTATCGGTGAAATATTTTTAGGAAGTGCGTCTCCTATTGGTGAAACTGAACTTAGGAAATGCGTCTCCTACTGGTGAAACTTATCTTAGGAAGTACGTCTCCTACTGGTGAAACTTATCTTAGGAAGTGCGTCTCCTACTGGCGAAACTTGCTTAGGAAGTGCGTCTCCTACTGGTGAAACTTGCTTAGGAAGTGCGTCTCCTGTTGGTGAAACTAACTTAGGAAGTGCGTCTCCTATGGTGAAACTTATCTTAGGAAGTGCGTCTCCTATTGGTACAACTATTCTTAGGAAGTGCGTCTCCTATTGGTGAAACTTCTTAGGAAGTGCGTCTCCTATTGGGTGAAATAAGCTTAGGAAGTGCGTCTCCTATTGGGTAAAATGAACTTAGGAAGTGCGTCTCCTATGGTAAAACTGAACTTAGGAAGTGCGTCTCCTATTGGTACAATGGATCTAGGAAGTGCGTCTCCTATTGGTACAATGGATCTAGGAAGTGCGTCTCCTATTGGTACAATGGATCTAGGAAGTGCGTCTCCTATTGGTACAATGGATCTAGGAAGTGCGTCTCCTATTGGTACAATGGATCTAGGAAGTGCGTCTCCTATTGGTACAATGGATCTAGGAAGTGCGTCTCCTATTGGTACAATGGATCTAGGAAGTGCGTTTCCTATTGGTAAAACTTAACTTAGGAAGTGCGTCTCCTATTGGTACAATGGATCTAGGAAGTGCGTCTCCTATTGGTAAAACTTAACTTAGGAAGTGCGTCTCCTATTGGTACAATGGATCTAGGAAGTGCGTCTCCTATTGGTAAAACTTAACTTAGGAAGTGCGTCTCCTATCGGTGAAACTTTTTTAGGAAGTGCGTCTCCTATCGGTGAACTTAACTTAGGATGTGCGTCTCCTATTGGTGAAACTTATCTTAGGATGTGCGTCTCCTATTGATGAAACTATTCTTAGGATGTGCGTCTCCTATTGGTGAAATAAACTTAGGAAGTGCGTCTCCTATTGGGTAAAATGAACTTAGGAAGTGCGTCTCCTTAGTAAGTGCGTCTCCTACTGGTGAAATTAACTTAGGAGGAAATGCATCTCCTATGCGTGCAACTAAAACAAACTTAGGAGGAAATGCATCTCCTATGGATGAAAGTAAAACAAACTTAGGAGGAAATGCATCTCCTATGGGTAAAGACGTGGAATGTATTCCATTGTTATACAGGTGGGCGCCTAATGGCAAAGACACAAAATGTATTCCCTTGTTATACAGGTGGGCGCCTAAAATATGAAATGCACAGACAAAAGTATTCCTCTCGTTATTCAGGTGGGCGCCTGTCAAGAAATTTAAAGACTAAAATGTATTCCTCTCGTTATACAGGTGGGCGCCTGGTAAGACAATAACTTTGAAAATAAGATCCTATTTGAGGGCGGATGAACCCAAACATATCCTATTTGAGGGCGGATGAACCCAAAATATCCTATTTGAGGGTGGATGAACCTAAAATATCCTGTTCGAGGGCGGATGAACCCAAAATATCCTATTCGAGGGCGGATGAACCCAAAATATCCTATTTGAGGGCGGATGAACCCGACATATCCTATTCGAGGGCGGATGAACCCGACATATCATGTTTGAGGGTGGATGGACCCAACATATCCTGTTTGAGGGCGGATGGACCCAACATATCCTGTTCGAGGGCGGATGAACCCAAAATATCCTGTTCGAGGGCGGATGAACCCAAAATATCCTATTCGAGGGCGGATGAACCCAAAATATCCTATTCGAGAGCGGCTGAACCCAAAATATCCTATTTGAATGCGGGTGAACCCGACATATCCTATTCGAGGGCGGATGAACCCGACATATCCTGTTTGAGGGCGGATGGACCCAACATATCCTGTTTGAGGGCGGATGGACCCAACATATCCTGTTTGAGGGCGGATGAACCCAAAATATCCTGTTCGAGGGCGGATGAACCCAAAATATCCTATTCGAGGGCGGATGAACCCAAAATATCCTGTTCGAGGGCGGATGAACCCAAAATATCCTATTCGAGGGCGGATGAACCCAAAATATCCTTAAAACTTGAAAATGTCTTACCTCAACACTTGCTGGGGGATTATTTACTTACCTGCTGGGGGATAAAATTTTATCAGCTGGGGGTACCTGACTTCCAGAAAATTTTCTAAATAGAAGGAAAATTTTCTGCCCCAGTTTGATAATATCCCTTGTGGCATGCGTTTCTGCATCAATGCCATTTCCTTTACCTGTTTTAAATCAAACAAAATTGTTAGTTTAAAACATGGTGGTTTGTTGTGATACTCCTACTGGGATGGCTTTCCCTTTCTCTCTTCCTTGCTCTGTGCTCCACAACTTGTTGGGGATGATATTATGTGCTGGGGATAATCCCTTCCTGCTGGGGATATCCCTCTTCTTTCGTGGCATAGCTCGGAAACTGGCATTTCCCCGACCTTTTAGTCTAGCATGAATTTCCCCAAATCATGCACACTGCTTTCCTTGCTTTGTTCATGGGCCTTGGCCTTGAGGTTTATAACTTTTGGTAAAGGCGATGGTATCCCTCTTGACACTTGTCAATCTTTTTGTCAACTCCCTTTTGGGGATATCTTTTTGACACTGGCCTCGCGCTTGTTCCTTGACGACTATACCATTTGGGTGCACTAGTCAGATCTCATCTGGCATAATTGGAAAGCTGATGGCATATTTTGAAGTCAATTCACACTTGTTCTGACCAGACAGACTCTATTGGGAATTTTCTATGAAAGGAAAAAGATAAAAAGGAACAGAATAAAAAGACCAAGGGAAAGACAACTCTTTAACAAAAGAAACTATAAATAAAACCTATCAAATGCAGATACCGGCTCTAATGGCCATGACATGCGCATGTGGCCTATCCTTTATCGTCAATCATCTTTCAAGATCTTCAATTGGCGATTCCCCATCGGATTCTTAATCTTATTCGACTTGTAGTGCCCGACGGGTTTTCGCTATCAAGTCTCTCTCATTTTTTGTTCCTCTCTCAGCTTTCATCGCCTTATGGTGCCTGTGAAGGTTTTCACCAATAAGACTCTCTCGTTTTATATCTCTCTCCAGCTGGGGATTTTGGAGTGTTTATGGTATGACTCTTTCTGTTGGAGATTAGAGTCCTTTCTGCTGTGGAACAGAATGTTATGTTCGCCGGTAAGACTCTTCATTTGCCTGACTTGGCATCTTTTGAAGACTGATCAGAAGGTCTTTCTTTGGACCGTAATGTGGGTTTTGGATAGGGCTAGAAAGAAAGGGTATTAAAGGCTCAAAAGTGCATCGATTCTGGGTTATTAATTACAACTTTCGGAACCAGATTTATTTACAACAAACGCAACTTTTGCCCCAGTTTCTTGCTTGGGGATATTGTAACTGATTTTTTTCATTTTACAAAACTATGACCGAGCCGTGAAGCGCCTACGTATCCTCTTTGAGGAATCAGGTCAAACGTAGTTCCCAATTCCTCTTTTCATTCCGACTTTCTTTTGTTGTTTTTTTTTCTTTTTTTGTTATCATTTTTCTTTCTTTTTTTTTTCTTCCTTCATTTTTCTCTTTTTTCGTTTTGTTGTTGTTTTTTTTTCTCATGCCATATGCTTGCATTTTCTAGTCGTTTTTACTGATTCCGAACGAGGGGTATGAAAGAAAATAAATAAGGCTCAAAAGGGGTAACGAAGGATAAAGTGTTTAGGTAGCAGAACAAAATACCTTCGTCATTCCAGTCTTCAAAACATGCCAAGTGCAAACAACACAATTTTGAACATAGATTTATAGTCTCTTCTGATGGTGCCGGACTTGACAATTATGTTAAACATTTTATTTTTCCTTGTCATTTCAAAAGCACCGTTGGGTGACACTCTCACCCTCATTATCTTGAACGGCCCTCATGCCAATTTGGCGAATCTTGCTTTTAACGGTTTTTCTTTGTGTTTCACTTGCCCCAGTTCCACATGACTCGTGCTCTGAATAATCTCAAACCGTTCTTATTTCCTTTAAATGGTCTGATAACCTTTTCGGGGTTTTATGATTAACTTTAAATGCTAGGCCCAAACTGTGCGCGCATGTCATGTCACTAGAATTGGCATTGAACGAAATGATAAAAGGACTAAACAAAAAGACGACTGGAACTAACAAAAGACCGGCTTTGTATTAGACTACCGGCGAAATGGTTTGAATAATAAAACAAACAAAACAACCAGAATAAAATCCTAACACAAACTGGACAAAATTTAAAACAAACTGCTATGACAAAATGGAAAGATAAGAAGGTTTGACACAGGACAAAATCCAAATTACAACCTTAATAATCCGGACAACAGAAATGACAACAAAATAAGCCACCAAATGCTTCTTTCTTGTTAACCAAGGAACAAAGCATCCTTCCACTTTATCAAGACTGGCATCTTAGCCACTGAGCTTTGCATCGATACTGCCAAGACCATTACCAGCTTCAATATCATCAACATCGGTCAACAAGTTATCAAGAGGATTCGCGTGCTCCCTGTCACTGTCATCGATCACAATTGCCCCTTCCTGAATCATTCTTTCTATTTCCTTTTTCAAAGAATGACAGTCTTCAATGCTATGTCCTTGGACATTAGAGTGATACATGCATCGTACAGCAGGATCAAATCCTTTTGCATATGGGTCTGGAGTATAGCCAAGGAGCGGCTCAATCAGTCCTGAAAGCTTTAGCTTTTCAAACAAACTTGCGTAGGACTCCCCAATTGGCGTGAAATTGTTTCCTTGCCTTTGTTTTCCCCCATGCCCCTGTTTTCTAGAGTCGTTGGGTGCTTGAAAACGTTGTGAAGGCAAGAATGCATTACATGGTGCTTGCTCTCGCCAGCGGGGGTGACCTGATGGTGGACCTCGCGACCGGACCTTGTTCGGAGGATAATACTGAGGTGGATTATATGGAGCTCGGGGGCAGGCTTGGGCATGATGGTCTGAAAAGAGTGGCTCTGATGGTGGGTAGTAGGGTTGTGGAAGGTTGTATGGAGTGTGTGGATAATTTGGATGACTGGGCCTAGGCTGGTAGTGAGGGGAAGGACCTCTGAATTTGGACCCAGTACCTGCTTCGACTGATGCGACCTCGAGCGCACCTCCCGCGCCGCTCTGAATAGCCTGGGTCGTCGCCTTGAGCGCTGAGTAATTTAGGATTTTGTCAGACCTTAGGCCTTCCTCTATCATGACCCCTATCTTTACCACTTCATTGAAGGATTTCCCAACCGTTGTCACCAAGTGACCAAAGTAAGTTGGATCAAGTGTTTGCAAGAAGTAGTCCACCATTTCTCCCTCTTTCATGGGAGGATCAACTCTGGCCGCTTGTTCTCTCCAGCGGAAACCAAACTCACGAAAACTTTCCCCAGGCTTCTTTCCAGTCCTCAGCAATGTGAGACGGTCAGGGACTATCTCGAGATTGTACTGGAAATGACCTGCGAAAGCCTGCGCCAGATCATCCCAAGTATACCACATACTGGAATCCTGCCTGGTATACCATTCTAGTGCAGATCCGCTCAGACTCTGGCCGAAATAAGCTATTAGCAGCTCATCCTTGCCGCCTGCCCCTCTCATTTTGCTACAAAATCCCCGCAAATGTGCTATGGGATCACCGTGCCCTTCATATAAATCAAACTTAGGCATCTTGAACCCAGCCGGGAGTTGGACGTCTGGGAAAGGGCATAGATCTTTGTATGCTACGCTGACCTGGTTGCCCAAACCGTGCAGGTTCCTGAAGGACTGCTCCAGGCTTTTGAACTTTCTCAACACCTCATCCTGATCAGGGGCTTTAACCGGCTTTTTGATCTCTGCCGGTACCTCCAAGTGTGGATTGTAAGCATGTGGTTCGAGGGCATGAAATGTAGGCTCAGGGGGATAGTATTGCGTATCGTGAGCCTGAAACAATGGCTCACTGGTCGTTCTGTGCAAAGGGGCTGGTGTGGGTCCCACAAAAGTGGGAATATCGGGTGTGGGGAGAGGTTGATGGGGTGGTGGAGCCTGGGAATCATGAGGGCTTCTTTCTTGATGGTAACGGGGATTTGGGAGGCTTGTTGAAGGGCCAGAGTGAGGGTATTCCGGCATGTGCCCCAATGGCTCAGGGCTCTTTTGTGCTTTGGCTAGAGCTAGCTGCATTGCATTCATCTCTAGTCCCATACTTTCTATCTTTCCCATCGCTTCCTTTAACAACTGGCTCATCGGCCTTTCTTCCTCGGTACTATTCTCTGAAGTAGTCATGCTTGTTGTTATCGGTCCTTTGGATCTAGTTTGGTAAGGGTGTATTGCCAGAATTCTTTAACAACTAACTGTTTGAGATTCGGAAAACAACAAACTTGTTAGCGTTTAGAGTTTAAAAGATTTGATAACAACACATTGAGGATGCAATGCCCCTAGGCAGTTAACCGTTTCTAACATGCTTTGCTTCAAACAACATGCGTCATCCCGGCTTGCTTATTTGCCCCTTTGAAGTACTTTGGGAACCCCTGTATTTTATTCTATTTTGTATTTTCTTTTTCTTTATTAATGGCGGTCGAATCTTATGTGGATTGCCTATGTATCACGTCCCCGCGTGAATCAGACCTTGCATAGTTCGGACCAATAAGAGATAAACAATAACAAACAATTTTTCAATTTTCATATTAAAACAAACTGGGTTTCGAAGGTTTGAAGATGACCTACAAACTCGAAAATCAAATAACTCATATATCTTAATCAAGAGATTTATAAACTCAAAAACAAAAAGGCTAACTCCCTTTCTCTGTTCGACAAATGCAACCAAATGGTTATTTTTGCAAATGTGGCCCCTTCCGAATTTCACATGAATTTTGAGGCCGGGGAGGATTATTTTATGACACTTTTACAAACTTGTCTGTTCTTTTATGAAAATAACCTTTCGACAACTGACAGATACTCTAAGGCTATTTCGGCAAGAACGGTTTAAGACGCGGCCGAAGCTGGCTCGGCTTATTTTATTTTTTCCATTTTTTTTAAACATCCAAACGGCATTCACCTGACCGTTGACTCTTTGTTTTGTTTTTTTAAATTACGATAAAAACCTTGTGTTGCAAACACGGCCTTTCGACGTCTCGCGGACGAAGCTTTTTAAGGCCTTTCGATGTCTCGAACTCCGCTGGGAACTACGTTTGACCTGATTCCTCAAAGAGGATACGTAGGCACCTCACGGCTCGTTCATAGTATACATCATAGTGAATATAGGATGCATAATGTACATAGTGTGCATAATAGGCACAGTGTGCGTAACGCACACAGCACAACATAAGTGTAAAAAAATAAATTCGACAAGCAAGAAAACTGGGGCAGAGGTTATGTTTTAAGTTCCAACAAAGGTTTGATTCCAAAAGTTGTAGCAGATCACACGTCAAAACTATTTTTTCATTTTTGATAGACTTTCTTTAGCCCCACACCAAAACCAACATCGACATTCAAAAGACCTCCCGATCAATATCCAAGAGATGCCAAGTCAGGCAAATAAGGCCGAGAATAATACACCGAGCCCCAGCAAAGAAGAGGATCATAAGACTGGGAATGAATTGATGGTCAAAGGAATCTCCAGAAGAGAGGGTCGTATCAACAACACCCCGGTTCCTCGAAAGAAATAAAATGAGAGAGTCTTATCGGTGAAAACCTTCACAGGCACCGAAAGGCAATGTAAGATGAGAGATATAAAATGAGAGAGTCTTATCGGTGAAAACCTTCACAGGCACCGAAAGGCGACGTAAGATGAGAAATGTAAAATGAGAAAGTCTTATTGGTGAAAACCTTCATAGGCACCATAAGGCGCCGGGAGCTGAGAGAAAAGAGAGAGTCTCATTAGCGAAAACCCCTCGAAGGGCACTATGAGGCGACAGGACAGCTCAACAAAAAGCGACCACATTCGCAACGAAATGGACACTCATTTATCATCCCCAGCAGAGTCGCCAGAGCTGTCACACCTCCTTTTTCGGCACCCGCGAGGGCGCAAGGGAGTTTTTTTCCAATTAAAGGACAATCGAAACGGGATTGGTTTATTTACTTCAGAGTCGCCACTTGGGAGATTTAGGGTGTCCCAAGTCACCAATTTTGATCCCGAATCGAGGAAAAGGATGACTCTATCTTGTAGTCTGCGTACCAGAAATCCGGATAAGGAATTCTGTTAACCCGGGAGAAGGTGTTAGGCATTCCCGAGTTCCGTGGTTCTAGCACGGTCGCTCAACTGTTATATTTGGCTTATTTATCTGATTTTTAATACAATATGAACTTATGTGCAAATTTTATCTTTCAACCGCTTTATTATTATTGTTTTTAAAAGAAATGTGAACATCGCTTAAAACACGTCTTTGGACTGCGTCACATGAAATGCACCCACAATCCGGAACACGTTTTATTTGATGTTTTGGGATTTGGATACGGGTCGCATGAAATGCACACCCAGGCTTAAGAAAGTAAAATATTAAACACGCGCCTAAAGAGACTATCGCGTTGTTATTTTGGGGAAGCCGTGAAATTCGCTAAACGACCCTCCTGAATTCTAAGTAATTTTAAACAAGTATTTACTGAGGGCCCCGCAATTTGTATTTTTATTCGGCGAGGCTCATCTCATTCTTATTTTTTAGAGGAATTTGCAACGTCGTGGACATGCATCTCAAACCACGTTACAATCAATGTACCCGCAATTTTAGAGACACATTTCAACTCCGCTGAGATTTGGATTTGGGCCACATAAATGTGCACCCGAGTTAGGGAGAATAAATTATTAAAGGCGCGCCTAAAGCAACTAGCGCATTATTATTTTGGGTGGGGCCGTAAAATTTGCTAAACAAACCGTCCCGGAATCTAAGTATTTAATATATACATTTAGAGGGCCCCGCAGCTTGTATTTTCTATTTGGCGAGGCTCGTCTTATTTTTATTTATTTTTTTTTCTTTTTTTTTCTTTTAGAAATAGGACAAGGCTAAAATAACTATGTTTTTTGCTACTTCGCGAGATCATAGGTTATAAATTGAACTTATTTGATGAAGCGAGTATTTTTCCGCGAAATTAAAATTGCTACTATAATTTCAACATTACTACCACATGTATAAACAACTATTAAGACAAACTGAATAATTAACACCTTTCAGAATATGTGCAAACCCCTATTATGACAAATATTTGGGTAACAACAATTTAACACGAAGAAACAAAATGGCAAATAGCTACTTAAAATAACGAAACAGCGGAAAAGACATTCACGGCCAAATTTCAATACCATACGGTGTTAATTATCAAAAATAGCAATTCGCAATCATCATGTATATATGTCTCGCGCAATTTCGCGTACTATCCGCATGAACTAGGATTATATTTCAACAAACACCTATACGTATTACTAAACAACAAACATGAAGAACACGGGCAGAGATAACCTACTTGAGATTAACGTCCGATGCGTTGGACCTGCGATGAAATCTCGGACAACAACCTTGACGTACCGGACCTCGACGAACCAAAGACGACCTCAACGACCTCACCCCGGACATAACTTCTGGGCTACTTTTTCGAATGTTTTCGGTTAAGTTTCAGCTGGCGTGTGCGTGTGTTTTTTTTTCGGTCAGTCGTGGCAAGGAGGGAGGGGTCGTTTGGGCAGTGGCACTTGGTGGTGGCGTTGAGCTGGGTTGTTTGGTCGTCGGCTGGAAAATGACGACGAGCAGGAGCTCGCTGGCTGGGGGAATAGGGTGGTTTGGCGGTGTGAGATGATGAGGTTGGGGAAGATGGTGCAACAGCAATGGGGGACTGCTGGTGGTCGCCGGTGAGTGACGAGATGGAACGATGAGGCTGGATGACGAAGGAGCAGCGAAGGAGACTGGTTGTGATCAACGAACGTGAGGGAGTGGACGGTGGATGTGAAGGGGCTGGTAGCGACAGTAGGGTCGAGGAGGGGGCAGTGACGATGCAGCGAGCAGCAGCTCGACGGGGCTGGTGCGTGGGGGCTGCCGGTGGTTTTGGACGCGAGGGAGTGGTGGTTTTGGGTGTAGGGTTCTGTGAGACGATGGTGGGTGGTTGGGTTGGACTGGTAGGAAGTCGATGGCGACGGTGGACAACAGGAGACAGAAACAGTGGTGGGTCTCGACGGGGCTCCGGTGGTTCCGGCAGCTGGGGCGACGAACGGGCTTGTTTGGTGTTGGTGTTTGGAATAGGGTTTTCGACTGGTTTGGGTGAGGAAGGAGGTGGTTTAGCTGGGGGGTGCGAGGGTAGTTTTTGGAGTAGGGTTTTTCTCTTCTTCTTCTTTAGGAAGAAGATGATCTACCGTACCCCTTCTCCAATTTTTCAAAAGTTCCCCAGTCCATGTCTTTGTATGGTTTTGCCCAAGGGAATGAGCCCCACGCGTGGTGGGGTTCGAGGCTTGTGTCCCCCACGCGTGGTGGGGTTCCCCATGTGTCATGGACTCGGTTTATTATGGGCTAGGTCCGAAAATTAGGCTTAAAACCGGGTAGTTTGAACCCGAATATTATTCTTTTGCCCGGACCCGAGAAATAGGCACACGACGTTGCTCAACTAGTCCTATGTAAGCAAAATAACTAACAAAAATAAGACTAATATTTAAAACAAAACTATATTATTATTTTCTTAATATTTTTCGAGATTTAAAATAGCTACAAAGCATTA
Source organism: Nicotiana tabacum (assembly GCF_000715075.1). NCBI lineage: Eukaryota > Viridiplantae > Streptophyta > Magnoliopsida > Solanales > Solanaceae > Nicotiana > Nicotiana tabacum. Next base: position 96,328,435 of record NC_134086.1, on the reverse strand, counting down.
ATAAAACTATTTTTTTTGTAATTTTCGTTTTTAAATAAGGATAAAATATAAAGTAATATTTTTTGTATTTTTCAAAATTAAAATGACTACAAAACATTAATAGAATTATATTTTTTCTGTAATTTTCGAATTTATATAAAGTACCAAAATAAAGTACAATTTTTGTATTTTTTTCAAGTTTATGAGACATACATAAACTAAAATTTATATATGTATTTTTGTGATTTTTTCTTTTTGCAACGAAATAAAGTAAAAATAGTTAAAATAGGCATATTAGACCTAAATTACATATTTATGCTAAAAAATGTGAAAATCCTTGGGGAGGGTCAAAAATCCGGTGTCTACACATGTCTGTTTTGAACTTCCTCAATTTCTGCTTGACGGGAGGGCACGCCGGGTCAGTGGCCAATTTGTGAACCACTAAATCCGTGCTTAACCCCGGCATGTCATCATACGACCATGCAAAAACGTCTTTGAACTCAATAAGTGCTTTGATTAGTTCTTCCCTGATATTTGGTGCAATGTGGATGCTTATTTTAGTTTCCCAGATATCATCTGCATCCCCTAAATTGATGGCTTCTGTGTCATTTAAGTTGGGTTTGGATTTCTCCTCAAACTAGCTTAACTCTCTGTTTATCTCTTCAAAGGCTTCATCCTCATCGTATTCCTATTCATCATCATAATCGACCTCTTGTACAATTAGTCCAGAATTAGATTGATTTCTTAGACTGGGTTGAATATTCATTGTGCATGCCATGTCATTAGAACCAATATAAAGAGAACTGTTCAGAAAGAGAAAAGAAGAAAACAAAGTTAAAACAAAATAAGAAGAACAAAAGCTTTCACTTTATTAAAATACGGGATAACAGAGTTTCACACTTTGCCAAATACAAAACAAAACTGGATTACAACCCTGGAATAATCCAAAAAGACAAGAAAGAAAAATCAGAGCCCACTACCAAGTTTCCCTCCGGGTAGAAAGGGGAGTAGCCATCCAATTGTTGATATTTGCCCTAGGACCCACAAACTGTACATCTAACCTACTGGACCCTTCTCCAGCTTCTACCATGTTGACATCGGCGAACAGGCTTTCAAAGCCCTCATTTAAATCTCCATCTGGCCCAATCAGTGGTCCGAGAACTTTCGGGACCGACAACTTTCTGATACCTGCTCTGATAAAGGATCTGGACAGACGTGGAACTGGCTTGGGAAGAACCCAAACTTTCTTCTTCAACTTTCGAGCCCGCCTTACATCCACCGTTGTAGGCTTGAACCCCAACCCAAAGGTATCCAGATTTTTAGGCAAAGAAACCGGCTGAACAATACCCTGAAGATCAGCCCCTAAACCTTTGCCTGGCACAAACCCGTTTTTCAACATCTCCGAGGCTACCATGACAGTCGCAGCTGCGATCCTGGGAAGTGGAAGGTCCTCGCCTTCAGAAATTTTATCCACTGAAACCGTATCGAAAACATGGTAAACCCACGGTCCCTTATCATCATCAGTCTCTATAAATGGCACGATGACATCACTTACGGCGCTTGCATTGTCTTTCCCATGTACTACGATCTCTTGCCTATCCTACTCGAATTTGACCATCTGATGTAATGTAGAAGGCACTGCTTTGGCGATATGGATCCAGGGTCTCCCCAACAGAAGATTATATGACACTACCACGTCTAACACTTGAAACTCCATGGTGAACTCGACTGGACCAATTGTAAATTCAAGTATGATGTCACCCACTGTGTATGTACCACCACCATCAAACCCTCGAACATAGATATTGTTCTTGTGAATCCTGTCACCATCGACCTTCAGTTTGTTCAATGTGGCCAAAGGACAGATATTGGCACTGGACCCATTATCAATCAGTACTCGAGTGACTACCAAGTCTTCGCACTTCACGGTCAAATAAAGGGCTCTATTATGTTCGGTACCCTCCATGGGCAACTCGTCGTCTTAAAAAGTGACCCTGTTGACCTCGAAAATCTTATTTGCTATTTTCTCCAGATGATTCACAGAGATCTTATCCGGAACATGGGCTTCGTTCAGAATTTTCATCAATACCTGGCGATGCTCATCTGAATGGATCAACAACGACAACAATGAAATTTGTGCCAGGGTCTTCCTCAACTGCTCCACAATGGAGTAATCTTGCGCCTTCATTTTCTTTAAAAATTCTTCCGCCTCTTCCTCGGTAACTGGATTCTTTGTCGCTATTGTATTGGCCCTTCTTAACTCTGCGGGAGCAAAACACCTTCCCGAACGAGTTAACCCCTGTGCCTCACATATTTCTTCCACAACTTCCTTCCCCTTATGCATTACCATTACTTGACTGTAGCTCCACGACACAACTTTCTCGTTGATTATCGGCAACTGTATTACTGGACTGATAACAATTGGTCCTATGCATTCCCACTTTATGGCTACTGGCTTGCTTTATATCCCTTGCACCGTTACTTTGACTGGCTCTAGATTTTTGGCAACATCAGACGAACTCTTCCCCATCGCCACCATTGGCTTGTCTTCTACCCTTTCTAACTGTACTATCGCTTTTCCACTGATCAACTTTTCTTTCAGACTGGCACGGATCATCATTACCGTTTGTGAGGGCTTCTTGAGCTTCCCTCCTTCATGCACTAGTTCGATCATGTGGACTTCATGGTGTGCCGGCAATGGGTTCTGATTGATGTTAGGTGCCTCTGGCTCCTGGACCTCGATCCTATTTGTGTCAATAAGATCTTGTACGGCAGTCTTCAACTTCCAACACTTCTCAGTATCATGCCCGGGAGCCCCCGAACAATATTCACAACTTATCGAGTGGTCTAGATTTTTGGGAAGGGGATTTGGCAATTTGGGCTCCACAGGACTCAATAGGCCTAACTGCCTCAATTTGTGGAACAAAATAGTATAGGTTTCTCCCAGCGGAGTGAACGTCCTCGGCCTCTGTACCCTTTCGTTCCTGAAAGTTTGATTCCCACGGAAACCTGGTCCCGAAGGATTCTTGTAGGCCCTTGGTGGTGGATATGTGTTTTTTTGAGGTGGATATGTATTTTATGGAGGTGGATATGCATTTTGGGGAGCCAGCGCATGCCATTGCGGACAAACCGGGGGCTGGGTGTAAGTTTGGGCGTGATGGACAGAGAAATGCGGCTCTTGTGGTGGATAGTAGGGTTGTGGAGGGCCGTATGGGATGTGTGGGTAATTTGAGTGATGTGGTCTAGGTTGGTAGTGAGGTGGGGGATCTCTGGATCTGGACCAAGCACCTGCCTCGACTGTTGCGACGTCTTCCCTTTTCTTCTTTCCGAGTGCACCTCTCGTGCCACTCTAGATGGCCTGAGTGGTTGCTTTAATCACTGAATAGCTCAGGATTTTGTTTGACTTAAGTCCCTCTTCAATCATACCACCCATTTTTACTACTTTGTTGAAAGATTTGCCAACTGAGTCTGCAGAAAGTAGTCTACCATTTCCCCCTCTCTCATCGGAGGATCAACTCTCGCCGCCTGCTCTTTCCAGCGGAGCCCAAATTCTCTAAAGCTCTCCCCGGGATTCTTCTCAAGTTTTAGCAATATGAGACGGTCAGGGACGATCTCAAGGTTGTACTGGAAGTGACTTGCGAATGCTTGTGCTAGATCGTCCCAGGTGTACCACCTGCTCGGATCCTGTCTTGTGTACCATTCCAGTGCAGACCCACTTAGACTTTGACCAAAGTAAGCTATTACCAACTCATCTTTAACACCTGCTCCTCTCATCTTGCTGCAAAACCCTCGTAGATGTGCCATTGGATCACTGTGCCCCTCGTATAGATCAAACTTTGGCATCTTGAACCCCGCCGGCAATTGAACATCAGGGAAAGGGTATAGATTTTTGTAGGCCACACTGACTTGGTTGCCTAACCCATGGATATTCCTGAAGGACTGCTCCAGGCTTTTAAACTTTCGAAGCACTTCGTCTTGCTCTGGGCTCTTAGTCGGCTTTTCAGTCTCTACCGGGATCTCGAAGTGAGTATTATAAGTTTGAGGCTAGGGTGCTTTGAAGGTTGGTTCAAGGGGGGTAATATTGGTTATCGTGAGCCTGAAACAACAGCTCGCTGGATGATCTTTGCAGCGTGGCTGGTGGGGGTGCCACGAAAATAGGAACATTTGGTGGAGGAGGGTTCTGATTAGGTTGTGAAGCTTGGGGATCATAGGCATTTCTTTCCTGATAGTATTGGTGACTGGGGAAGCTTGTCGAAGGGCCGGAGGGAGGGTATTCCAGCGTGTGTCCTGGTGGGAGAGTGGGAATAACAGGAGGGTTAGGCACCTTTTGTACCCTAGTTAAGGCCAGCTGCATTTCTTTCATCTCCCGTCTCATTTTATCCATTTCCTCCTTCAGCATTTGATTCCCCGTCCTTTCATCCTCGACACTTTGGTTTGAACTAGTCATGCTTTTTAGTACGGGCCCTTTGGATCTTGTTTGGTAATGGTAATCTGCCAGAACGTTCTAACAAACTAACTGGTTCGAAATCTCTGGAAAGACAACAAACTTTTTAGCGTTAGAGTTTAACACATATTGCAATTTCACGTTGGGGGATGCAATGCTCCTAGGCAGTTTAACCATTTCTAACATGTCTTTGCTTTGACCGCATGCGTCATCTCGGCTTACTTTATTTATGCCTCGTTTAAGTGTTTTTGAAACTTTATTTATCTCTTTTTTATTTCTTTTTTTTCCTTTCTTTTATTCACTTTGCCTTTCTTTTTTCTTTTTAGTGGTGGTCGAATCTTATGTGGATTCCCTACGTATCATGTCCCCGCATGAATCAGACCGGGCATAATTCTGCCACAAGTGCGGAAAATAAAGACACCATTTTTTGGATTTTTCAACCTTTACTAGCAAACGTTCTATTACAAGGCAAAACATTTTTGAAAGGAAATTGACAGACTTGATACAGACTACAGACCTTATGCCAAAAAGGGAAATACAAACTCCGACGGACAACAGACTCTGAAGACAAGGAAAATACAGACTCAAACTATGAATGTTTCAGAGTTTTGAATTTTGGCGCCCGCGGGGCGTCGTTCGGCCTCGCCGCGGGCTTTGGTGCAAGACCCCTTTGCAGATCTTTCAAATCTTCCATGATCTGGTGGACATAAATCATTATTGAAGCAAAGAAGGTGGTGCGGGACATATCCTCACAAGCTAGGCACTTTAGGGTGATGTATTGCCTGATATCGTCAATTCTTCCCTTGATTCTGTCCCTTTCCATAAGCAATCGCTCTATTTGTTGATTCCGCGTCCCGCAGGTGACCAAAGCTCTTATGATATCCCCCCGAGGCTGAATTTTCAATAAACCCGTAAGACCTTTTATATACTTCTTGACCTCATCTTGCCCTTCTCCTCCTAAATCATCCCACCATAGCCGCAACTTGAAAGGGATTTTAGTCCTTATTGAAAAAGGTTCATTTTGCATCGTGTTCATCCTGCACATTTATTAAGATGACTAAGCGAAAAATAAAATTTATTTGACTCAACAAATTGACTATTTTTAATTTTTCACAGATTAAAAGGAAGATCCGGCTCTGCACACGGCTTTTCAGCACTTCGAAAACGAAGATTTTAAAGCTGGGTGAGTCAACCGGTCAAAAATCCAAAAAATGACTAAAAGTGGCCGTTTATGCAAAGTTGTCCTTCCGACGTCCCTTTCGGGAACATTCGGCTATGTTGACAAAAACGGCGACACCCGACTTATTTATGACGAAACTTAAAATTTTTTGACATTTTCTGGGTATTTTGCAAAAAGAGGAAGTTGGACCCGATGAGGGTTGCCTACGTATCTCACATCCGGTGGGAATCAAACCGACGTAGTTCGGATCGATAAAACAAACTTCTTTTTGAAAACTAGACTCTTTTCATTGGCAAATAAAATTCATATTTCTCTTTTTTTCTTTTTTCCACTTCCTCAAAAAAAAATCGGCAGAGTTTCGACACTATTTGGACATTAGTTTTTTTCAAAACAGACGATTAACTCTCCTTAACCCTCATATTGCTATTTCGCTTTCCTCAAAAGTCGGTCAGCATGCAAGTCCGAAGCAAATAAATGCACAAGTAGAAGCAAGTAAAATGCATTAGGATGATCATTTTCATTTTTGGTACACCTTTCCTAGACAGACCCAACCCCTGTGTTGAACCTCCAAAGTCAAATGCATATGATGCAAACAAACGTTCCTACTAGGGATCCAGAATGAACCTGAGTTATTCTAGGTTCGTAACCTGGGTATTTGTTCTAAACTGTGTACCCGAGCAGACAACTCGAGTCGAGGAGGGGGCTACGTACCGGGAACCAAAAGGCCATCCGGCTTAGTAACTTGTCCGGCCTCTTTCTTATTTCAGGGTATGACACTAACAGAATAGGGAGTCTCAACCAGTAAGCACATCCCCGGAGGTAAGAACAGAAGGGTTTCAGCACAGTTTATATACAGTTCAGATAATATCAAAGCGGTAAAAGCATCACTTAGCACATTAGGCCCAAACATGTAACAAAATCAGATAAAGCCAAATACAACAATTTATCTAAGCTCGAATTCTGAATCCTGAACCAGAGATTCTGGGTTCGTTCCCCAGCAGAGTCGCCAAAGCTGTCACACCTCCTTTTGGCATGCGCCCGCAGGGGCGCAGAAGGAGTTTTTCCAATTAAAGGACAATAAATGGGATTTATTATTTAATTCAGAGTCGCCACTTGGGAGATTTATGGTGTCCCAAGTCACCGGTTGAATCCCGAATCGAGGAAAAGATTGACTCTGTATTACGGTCTGCGAACCAGAAATCCAAGTAAGGAATTCTGTTAATTCGGGAGAATGTGTTAGGCATTCCAGAGTACTGTGGTTCTAGTACGGCCGCTCAACTGCCATATTTGGCTTAAATATCTGATTTTAATACAGGTTTAACCTATGTGCAAATTTTAACTGTGTATCGCTTTTATTATTATTATTTTTACCGAGAATTGCAACGTCATGGAAATGCATCTCGAACCACGTCACAATCAATGTACCCGTGATTATCGACATATTTCGACTTCGTTGAGATTTGAATTTGGGTCACATAAATGTGCACCCGGGTTTAAGAAGGTAATATTATTTAAAGTACGCGCCTAAAGAGACTAACGCGTTGTTATTTTGGGAAGAAGGCCGTGAAATTCGCTAAGCGACTGATCCCGAGTTCTAAGTAATTAATATATATAATCGTGAGGGCCTCGTCATTTATGTGTTTATTCAGCGAGGCTCATCTCATTTTTACTATCTTTAAAGGGCAAACCTAAAGTAATCTATAGTGTTCTACTTAGTTCGTTTCTAAAAATAAAAGGAGGAGTCCCAGCTAATTATATGGTTTAAGAGCTATTATAATTGGGTCATGAACACCACCCGTTTAAAATCAGAACCTAAGTACGCAGACGGGCATGGCTATTCACCAACCTGGGCCCAGGTCCAAACAAATGTAGTGTTAAAAACAGGACCTGGGCCATCTTATTCAAGTGCTGAGGCCCAATCCGCCTAAATACGGGCAATCGATCTCTTTTCGACAAAACACATCACTCTTCCGATTTTAAACGAACTAAACACTTAATGAAACTTACTTAAGTTATTCTACACATATTCAACAATTTGCTACGCGGAAAGGTGAAATGATTATATCTAATTAAGTATATTACTACAGGTTTTAGAAGAGCAATAGTTAAAAAGAGGTAATTTAGATGTCTATTCCTAATCCTAAACTCAAGCCATTGATGTTACAATTAGATTGTTGTATTGATTAAATAGTCTATTAGGTCGGAATCTAACGGACATGCATTCGAAATACACTACCTAATAATCAAGCTAAAGCAAACCAAATATTATTGACTACAGCTATACATTCGAAATAGACAAGAGCAGATACATGATATAAAGTTCATTTGAAAGTTCACAAATTAAATCATTACAAAAACTGTCCAGTTATACATCCCGCAGGCATTTACATGATATTAGTGAGTGAGATATCCTAATATACAAATCAGTAGAAAGGCTAGATCAACTTAAAGCTTCAAATCTTCATGTATATTCATGCTTATGTTTTTCAGCTTACAAATGACCAGGGTTACAGCTGTGTACCTGGAAATGGCAATATAAGAAGAAGAAGATCAGCAGAGTAGTATGTAACCCAGCAACAACAACAACCAATAGAAATAACCTAGTAACAGATTTAAAAGGAACCAGTAGAATTCCAGCAATACCAACAACAACACAAACAGCAGCAAGTCAACCCAAGCTGGACGCCCAGAAAATTTTGAAAAACCAAACAGAGTTGATAGAACAACCTCAAACAATGCCAAAACCCACGAATGAATCAGGGACTGAAGTCTAAGCAGTCAACTGATCTATCCACTAACTCGAACCAACAGACTCGAAGCAAATAGATACAGGAGCTGAATTCTAGTTCAAAACTGGAATTTAAAACAATGAAGGAGGAGCAATCAGTAGTAGCAAGCAGCAGGCATAACATCAGACTTGGAGTTCAAATAGCCACGAACACTACCAGTTCAGTCTAAAAATGACTCTATATATAACCTCCCAAAGCAGGCCTGGCTCATTAAGAAAATATTTTCTGCCCATGATATTCTCTTACAGCCCATTATCCAGTGTCTTGTGTCCAAAGGCATGGGCAACTTATAATATTCAATTAATCCCCCATGCTATTATGTTTCCCAAGCCACTACTACTAGACAAAGTATTAGTTTAATGGTCAGTTGAGTACCCTACTGTCAGCCCACTCATCTTAAGCCATTTTCAGACCTTTTAAACCCCAAATTACCCTCCTAAAGCCCCTGAAATTACTGTCCTACCCAATCCCTTTAATTGGTAACAACCCCTAACAGCTATAACCAATTCAAACTATCAAATTCCTAACAACTGACTCCTAACCCAACTGGACAAAACTTCAGATTTGAAAAACTAATAGACTCCCTGATAACCAACTAGACAAGTAATCAACAGCATGAATTGCAAGCAAGGGGAATCACACACTATAAAATAGGTTTTAATTCACAACAATTTGGCTAAACCCAACTACTATCAACATGTGACTGCAATTAGAGATGAGGCAAAGCAAGTGTCATGAAATGAAACCTAATTAATAACACGAGTTTAGGCTCAGACAATCATGAACCATTTCCTAAGTCATTAGGTTATTGTATAGGCTAACATTGCTGATTAAGGGATCACCATGACAACATAATTAGTACCTTGAACTTGATCAAACTAAGCAGACACAAATTCAACCCGTTTGGACCTTAGACTAATGAAAATAAACAGACACAAACTCGCAAACTGGCCCAAGCTTGGACCTTAGACTACTGATCATAACTCAAACGGGAGATTCATGCCAGTTTATAGAAGGGGAAGGACAAAGTAAACGGAACTGCAAGAGTGACAATCAAACTGGATGTAAAAGACTTACCCGAATCACAACTCGATAAAAAAAAACTCGAGGCTCTTCCCATTTTCAAGCCAAGACGGACTTTAACCATGTGTTTTCGAAGGAAAACAACATGGCCAAAGTCAGTCTCTGGCTCGAAATTCATGGAACCTGGCCTGCCTAACTTCGATCTGGAATCCGAGCTACCCCACGATGATTTGAAAAGAGTTGATCAGGGATTCATGGTGAGGGGGTCCAGGAGATCACAGGGTGTGAGTTTGGTGGCATTTGAACGGATTAGGGTTTGGGTTGATTCCTTTGATCTAAGATTCGAGGAGCTCGGGGGTGATTCGAAGAAAACTAAGAGCGGGATTGGAACGAGGAAGTCTTGGGGAAGTTGTGGTGTGAAATTGGAGGAGATAGGGTTCCAGCTTGACTTTCGATCTAACATTCGAAGCACACGGCTGGGATTCAAGGGATAAGAGTTAGGGATTCGGAATGGGGAGGTCGAGGGGAATCAGTGGTGAAAAGATAAGGTCATTTGGACCACCGGAACCGCCGTGAGGCGATTTCCGGTGGGCGGAGCACGGTGGTTGAAGGCGGCGGATCTATTTGGTCTCTGAAGCTCAGAGACGAAGAGGTGAGGGGGGGTATGGCTTTGGGGCGTGGGGTAAGGGATTGGACTTATACGGAGGGGGTGTTTTAATCCTGGTCGTTGGATCAAGCATGATCAATGGCCAGGATCAAGGAGATTAACCCATACGACATTGTTTGGTTTAAGTAGGAGGTCGGTTTGAACCGAGTAACGGGTCGGGCTTGGTCCTTGGATGTGGGCATTGATCTGTGACCGTTGGATATGTCTTGATTGGATGGCTGGGATTTTTTGCCATTGAGACGACGTAGCTTGGTACCTATACTACGTCGTTTCACCATCCTGCGAGAGGAGCTGCCTGGACCGGGTTTGGGGTGAAATTTGGGCCCGATTTTGTTTTGTCCAAAATAATGGCCCAATCCGATTTCACTCTTTTCTTTTTCCCTTTCATTTTCTTTTAATTCCTAAAAACCAAAATTCCTAAATTAAATTGTAAAACCAAGATTATTTTGAAACGATATTAATTAACCCTTAACAACAATTAACACACAAGATCAAACAAAAATAAAATCACACAATTAAACAATAAAATGACAAAGCTACCAAAATCCATATTTTGTGATTTTCATTCTTTAAGATAGGACATGGTTCAATTAACTCAAAAATGCACAATTAAATCCTAAATATGCATGCAAAATGTATTTTTGGTATTTTTAATTAATTAAAACAAGAAATAAACATGCACAGACAAAATACAAATAAATCACCAACAATACAAAACCATTTTATTTTGAATTTGGGAGTAGTTCTCATAGGGCAAAAATCACGTGCTCACACCAACTATTACGAAGAATATGGATAAAGTCAGGGTGAGAGGTCCAGATAGTTTCAAAATGAAATGGTTTATTTATTGGTGTGTGCGGGGAGTGGAAATTGAGAAGTAGAGGATTGAGGTCGGAATGTGTGCGGGGTAAGTGGCGAACAGAAGCTTCAGGAAATAGAGTTAACCAATCATAAGTAGGAAGTATTCTGTCGAGTCTCTCTAAGATATTGCTACCACAGTGACGCTTATTTGTCCACGTATATTTGCTACCAGTGTAGCCAAGATCAACTAAATAACAATAATTTAAACAATTAGCAAACCTATTTGAACGAGGATTACTAATTTGGCGGCCCCCAAATTTTTCTGTAGAGCGTAAGATTTCATTGAAATCTCCCCCAACGAGCCAAGGACCTTTATAAGTATCAGCTAAATACATGAGATTACGCCACAATAATTGTCGTGTGTGATAGTGTGGACTAGCATAAATTGCTGAAAAAAGCCATTTTCAGGGTTAGGAAATACCTGGATCATGACATGTACCTCTTGTTCAGTCATAGTAAGGTTTTCAACAGCTAGTAAATCATCGTGCCAGAGGAGCACAATGCCTCCTGCTTGACCCGTAGCCGGAAATTCATAAAAGTTAGTGAAATTGAAATCATCACGTAACACAGTATGATCATGCATATGAGTTTCAAACAAGACAACTAAAGTCGGGCCATGATAGTCCAATAATGAGCGAAAATTACGACGAAAATCATTGTTATTTGCCCCACGACAATTCCAAAGCATAAAATTCATCTATGCTTGTGTTGGGGTAGGGTCCTCTGAAGATTCAGGGGGAGCTTGGTTGACTACATCCTGAAGGAAAGGTATTGGCCAGCTCTGCGGATGGGTTGTCTTTGGCAGGAAAGTGGGTATAAGAACTATCGAGTATTTCCCTATGGCCGGATTCAGAGTGAGGCATATAGTAAGGGAACATTCGATCATGTGTTTGAGACATTTGAGACGAATTTTTTTTGCATATGGCTCATTTATAACAAAGCTTTGAAGAGTGTCTAGTGTTGCTTGGGAGGTTCTCGTTTCTCGCAGTTCCATTAGAGTTGCTGCTAAGTCTTGTTGTTATGCTGCAATGTCTAGTTCTAGTGGTAATGGTGCAGTGGAGTTGCTGGACTGGGAGGGAGTAATAGAGGGGTCGTGAGGTTGGGTGTTGGAGGCAAGAATTCGATTGGAATGTCAGATTCTGATAAGGGGTCCAGGGTGTGAATATTTGTCCTAAGAGTAGAGGGTGGTAGAAAGGGATTTCCAGCAGCGGAAGAAGGGTATGAGGAGGTGGAGAATTCATTGCCCAGTGGGAGCGTCCAAATGCATCCATCCCCAGACGCATTCCCTCCGAAACTATCTCTGCTAGGTAAGATGGATTTTGTAAGACTAGTATTACCTCATGATCGTTGATTGAGAGACGAAATAGGAGAGCTTGACCTTGGAGACCCTGTTCCAGCCATGACTGTGGTGGAAGGCCTGGGTTCACTTGGGTAACATACGGTGGCGGGTAAGTGGGTGGGAGATTGTCCATAGGTGCTAGTTTTTGATAGTGTATGGTTTGAAGTATTCTGTATGATTATCTATTAAAGGGATACGTGGTAATTGGTTGTGTGTATCGGCTATATAGGTGTGAGTAGCAGGGGTGGGCAGGATGAGTCAGCAGGGGAAGTGACGTGTTTTTGAATTTAAAAAGGAGGGGCAAGTTGAAGAGTGCATGGAATTAACTTGAGAGGAGTTAGTAATTTAGATTTTACTGCTGGTGTGAAATCATTAGGATTTATAGAGAGAGACGTGTTTAATGGGGGTTGGTTGGAACAACGGTTGTCATGTGGAGGCGTTTCAATAGTTTGAGGGGTGTGATATGGGTTGTGGGTAATAGAGGATGAGTTTGGTCGGTTAGTGCTGGAAGGGGCCGAATTAGTTATTGGGTTAGGTGGGGTTGGAGATTGGGCCAGCCCAATAAGGTTTTAGGTTTGATGGATAGGGGCAGTGTCTGAAGTAGCCTTAGGAGTATTTTTAATTAAATTAGAAGAGGTATTTTGTAGAGGAGTAGGAGTATTAATAGATAAATTATGGAGGTGATTTATTTCTGTTAATGCCTCATTAATATGGAGTATATAGAGAGTATTAGAATTAAAGAAACAGGGATTAGAAGAGGCGGTGATTAGTGGGGGAGGTTAGCGGACTTACCTGAGCCACGCGTGTTTGCCTCTACGATATTGGAGTGGGCGACACTTTCGCCAGAAGCTTGCTGTTTCTTGGAGGAGTGTGGGAATTATTGATCAGCTACCGGTGTTTTGTCTATGATTGTGGTGTGTTTTTTTGTTCTTCGAGGGAATTTCACTATTTTCCATGGCGAATCTGTTGTGGGTGGTTGGGTGGATTTGGGCGAAGAATCTGTGGTGTGGGAGGTGGAAGAGGTAGTAGGATTATCTAGTGTAATACTGAGAACGTGGTTGGGACAAACTCGTGCATTGTGGCCAAAGCACCCACATTTAATGCAGAGTATATTTAATCCCTCATAGAGAATAACTCGTTTGTGGCTGTCTATATAAATATGGATTTTCAAAGGCTTTTCGAGTGGGACTTCAATAGAAATTCGGGCATATCGTCCTCTGACAACAGAGGAGGTACAAGTATCTATTTTTAATAATTGCTCCAATTTATTGCCAACTTTTTGTAGAATTGTTAGATCATAATATTCAGTGGGCAATTCTGGCAGTCGAGCCCATATAGCAGAGTACGTAAGTTGAGCAGTTGATGCGACAAATTTAGGCTCCCATCGACGCACAGATAAAAAGTGGCCCAGGATAAACCATGGTCCATCGTGTAAAGCATGCAGCATGTTGTTTTTCTGTGTGAATTTAATGAGAAAAAAAGCAGAGCCTAGATCAATCAGATGCAATAGTTCAGTTGGTTTCCACAGAGATTGTAATTTAGCTTTTAGCAACTGATGCCCAATGGACTTTCCAAATAGCTTAATGATAATGGAGAATTTCCAAGAGGAATATAGCCTAGCCTTGTCATCCGCAGAGAGTGGGATGAAATCAGCTGATTCATCTGGGTTGTCTGATTCATCGATCAAGTCGAGATCAAGTGGGGTGGGTTGAATGTGAGGGGGTAACAAATCATGTGGTGAATTTGTGAGTAAGGTTTGGAGAAAGGAGGATTTTTGTGGAGTGTGAGTTGGCAGATCTACTTGCATGTCTGGTGAATCTGGGAGATCTGAAGAGTGCGTGGAATCTGGGTTTGGGTTTGACGGATTCATGGCTTAGAGTATTTAGTGAAAAAGAAGAGGATCTTGGAAGATAGGAAGCAGTGAGATGAAGAAGACAATGTAGTGGAGAGCAAATTTCAGCCCTATTGTTGCTTTAACGGACGCACTATATTAAAGAACATCTATTTTAAAGGAAAACTGTGTTACAATTTCTATAGCATATTATATAATGTGCTTTTAAGAATCTATTTCTCTCGTGTATAAAAGAAATATTACACAACATATTTTCTAGATATAACAGGTATTTGTGTAAAGATCCCTATTTAAACCTTCTCTTGAAAATACTGTGACAATTATATATGCTGCAAACAATTTACAATTTTTTTTCTAACACCAGGTTTAGACATTAATGTCAGAACTTTCCAAGTTATATTTTAAAATTTTCCAAGAGATTTGGAAGCATCCAATAGAATAGTTCCTATGTGCCTGCCATTACAACAAATCCATTTGTTCAGGAAATCTTTGAAGCAATTTTCATTTATCAAGGTGGGGAAAATGTCATAGAATTTGTTTTAATAATAATAATAATGCTAAAATGGATGTTATTTCGGGTTTCATTTACTAATAGCCCAATCCATTTTATCAGCTTCAGCCTTAAGTTACAAATTCAATTCAAAAGAAGGGCTTAAAGACGGAAGAAGTGCACAAATAGCCGTTTTAAAGGTCTGAAGTTCAAACTTCTGATTTAAATTTTAGATTCCTGATATTCAGGGTTTTAGGATGTAACAAATTTTTCATTCCAAGAACCCAATTTTTCTTTTGGCATATAGATATAAAAGAAGCCAGATTATAATTTTTCTTATCTATGTTGTTATGGAATTTGTTATATATACCTATAAAGGGAATCCAGGTAATAATTCTTCTTGTCTTTGTTGTTACGGAGAAAAAGAATAATTATTTTTATCTACGTTGTTGTGAAGAATAAGGAGGACAAGCACGCGGTCTGAAGTTTGCCTTCATCTGGCTAAATTTTAAAACTGGAACTCAAATATAATTATCCAAACCAACCCTCATAAGATCTACCATCTTTTCTTACAAAGTTCATTGAGTTTTGTAAAAATTATCCTTAAACTATAGTCCTAGACCAAGTCCTTGTATTACCTGGTGAACAAAAATTATCCTGTACTATTTAAAGAGCTGCAAGAAACATTCTTCTGTTAAATTTAATCACAAAAAATAACGGTAGCAATGAACGAGCATGCCCAGCACATGCCTTTTCCCCTGAATTTTCCAAGATTGTCCCTCCCGCCCGATCGTCTTTCACCTTCGCCAAAAAAGACTTCAAACCTGAGCAAAAAGAGAAGTTAGAGCTATTTTTCCACACCTCAAACAAGGTAAAGAATCAATAACCACCGGAAAAGTTAGAGATTTTCCAATTGTATTTCGATTTTTGATATTTCTTAAACTAAATTTCTTCATTCTTAATGTATCTGGCTTCTCACTGTAAGGATTTCTTCATCATTTTAATTTGAAAGAGATTACTGCATTTTCAAAGGACAATTAGAAGTAACCAAGTTTGCTAAGTCAATGTGTCCCTTACCTGTTTGATGAAATGCCGGAAACATTTTAATTTTATTTCTTTTCTCGTTCTGAATTAGAGTAATTCCAATATTGCACTCATAATGCCCCAAAAATATTGGAGACGAAGATGTTAGTTACGATAGATAACTACATTTTCTGCACAAAAGAAAAAAATTAGCATGTTCGTTTAGTTACAAGTTTACATCAAGGGCCATTGCATTCGCGGAGATATGTACTTCTTCTTTTTTTGTTTTTTGCAGCAATCGTGGAATCTAATGTAAGATCCTTCATGTGATTCAAGAACTCTCGAAAAAAGTGGTTGATCACGAAGCAAAATTTAAAGCACTCCCAGGAAAAGTGGTTGACTATTGTTCAGTTCATTCTGTTTCTTTAAAGTTAACAAGCTTAACTAACAGCACAAGATAGTTGATAAAGTTTTGTGACATGATTGTAGATGAACTATTGTTCTTGTATGTAGTTTCCAGTTTTGGTTGTTGTTGGTAGATGCCCAATTGTTTTGGCTGAAGCGTATGCTTCATGTGTCAGCTGATTTTCTTTTAATATATTTCTAAGATTGGAGAAATAAAATATAATGGTATCTTTTCTTACATAGCATTCTCTCTTTTATTTATCTTTATTACATAGGAGGTTCTAGCTGCCAACAATTTGGTGGCAGAAGTTTTCTTTACCATTAAAATGGCTCTAAGTTGGCCATCTCACATTCCTTTTCCAGGCACTTCTCTGTTTGTACTTGGATATTTCATTTATGGACTGGCGTTCGACAGGTTAAAAGTTAAACACTGAAGTGAAAAACAGAAAAAAGAACAACAAGAAATCAGCAAAAAACAATATCCATTTACTGCAATAGCATTGATTAATTAAAGATAAAACCAGCAGCATTATATTAACACAGAAATCAGAAAATCAAAAGATCCAAACACCAACAACACGAATTAAAGACAAGAAAATATCAGTATTTCTTCAATATAATAAGGAGGCACAATTCTAACCTGTTGGATAACCTGCGATGTACCTCTTCTAACCTGAAAGAATAAGTTAAACGCAAAATATGACTCTCTGTATTTGTAAATTATAATGAAAATAATTTAAATAAACTTTTACCGGTAGTTTTTCAATATTATGAGAACTTGATGCTCCCTCGGTCATAATGGAGTCCAAACTACAAGGGTAGTCCGATGGATGAATTTCAACAGTATTTAAGGAAGAAGTGCAAGTTATGCTGTTGTGGCCAGGTCTGCCACATTTCTTACAATCAACTGATTTTTGTCTCTTTTTTAACTTCGTCCTACTAGCTCCCGGCTCATCTTCTTCTTTCCTTCTTAGTTTTTTGTTTTCTCTCTTTCTTCTTCTTCTTCAAGTAAGAAGGTGGCAATGGTGAAGAATTCTGTGACTTAGGCCATAAATCAGGGCCATTCATAGGCAATATGGAAACTTCATAAATTTTTCTATATGTTTCGACCTTGTAGCAATCATCAACATAGTCTAGAACCTCATCCTTTTTCAACCAAATAGCTGATATAGCATGCTTACAAGGAATTCCTGAAAGTTCCCATTTCTTACGGCCGCATGTTTTGTTATATAAGTCAACAACCCATGTGTCACCTTCCATAGGTCCAATGACTTCATAATTCCATGTGTTTGACTTTTTAGGAATATAACTAGCAGCATCCTTCATAGTTTTGGCCAACGCCTTCTTGATAGTAGGACATATGTCCCCCAAATTCCATTTTTCAGCTTTCTCTCTATTTGAATTAATTCTGGCCATGAGCAAGTGCCTAATGGTCTCTAAAAGTTTTAGAATTGGTTTATCTCTCGCATCAAGAATAAACTTATTAAATACCTCACACAAGTTATTCAACAGAATATCACACTTGGGAAGCGAAGAGAAATGTGATCTTGACCATTCACTAGGCAATTTAGTAGAAAGTCATTCATATACATTTTATCCAATTCAAATAAATCAGTCATACAAGCATCAAACCTGTCAATAGTTGTTGCTGAAGCTGCCTTCCAAAGAGCATTTTTTAAAGCCATGCCATTATACCCAGCTCTCTTGAAATTGGTATGCAAATGTCGCACACAAAATCTATGAGAAACATCGGGCAACACTATTTCAAAAGCTTCAAGGAATCCTTTTTGTTTATCTGACATAAAAGTCCACAAGTATTGCTCTTCAATTTCAAGATCATTCATCAAATAGGTTAAGAAGATAAATATTTATAATTTAGAGGGTAAAATAGGTATTTGGCAATCCAAAATTGGAAAATCTAGTTGAGTGACATTCTTAGTACAATAGGCATAGTTCAGTGACTTTGTTGTTATAAACGAAAGTAAAGTGACTTTAGGAGATAATTTGGGATAGTTGAGTGACCATTTGAGTAATTGACTCGTAATTGTCCTCATACATAGTACCCTTAAGCCAACACCCATCGACCCCAACAATTTTCCTACAACCAGCCTTGAAACCAGATTTACAAGCTGCAAAGCAAACATAAAATTTTTGAAATCTCATCGGCTTGTTAGGAGTTTCATTTGGAGTTAGTTTCATGAAAACAGAAGTCCCGGGATTGCTTCTAACAATTTCATTGCAATAATCCCATAATATACTAAACTGATCATTTATATGTCCATCAAACATTGCTTGCTTGATGCATACTCACATGCAATTGTAATTCTCTACTCATCGTATATCTGAATTCTGGTACTTTTCAAGTCTTATTTGATTTAATTCTATCAACATACCTCATTGCAATCTAGCTAACATTGACAATTTCATTGTTGTAATTCCATCCAAAACAAGTATGTTCGGACTCAAACGTCTTTATTTGGAAAGATATAGTGTCCCTTTGCATTAGTAAGCCCAATATCTTCCACTTACATCCAGGCTTTCTGCATTTAGCCCTAGCTCTTTCTCGGTCATCTTTAATCCACTCGATTGACTTTTCTATTGTGGCTTGATTTGCAATCATAGCTTTCTTAAACTCTTTTTTGTTACCAAATATCATTCCCAACACTATTTTGTGATTCAGAGCATTAGTTTTTGGGTTGTGTTTGGGGAAGTCACAATCTTCATTTTCAGAATCGCAGTCACTATTCAAACTTTTTAAATCATCAGAATATACACAATCCGAGTCACCTTCCTCATTCTGCATCTTTCTTTGCATCTCTTCACTTACATAGTCTTGTTTTTCATTATTTATTTTTTATTTTTCCATGTATACTGATCCCAAAAGATTCAGCTGAAGGATCAACAATTTTGGAGAATAATATATCATCATCCTCCAAGGTATATCAGAATCTTCAAAATCATCATCATGAGAATCATCAATGTTTTCTCCTACATCAACTGTTGGCAAAGAATTCATTCCCATTTCCTCGTGATATTGATTTTTATCACCATTGAAATTCAAATGTTCAAAATATATCTCAACTACTCTCTCCTTTGGAATGCAAGTAGCAACTCTAGCAGCTTCAGTGTTGCTCCCAACTAATCGAACCTTATAAAGGTCTAAATCATATTTGTGCCAAAATACCACTTACTCCTTGTCATAACCACATTGCTCGGCCATATTCTTAAAATCTAATAGCTTTATCGTTGTCTCATTTACATGGTCAAAGTATTCAACTTTTTCACCTATGTAGCCTCTTGTCGGAGTTCGCACAAATGATCCACCATGGTGTACTTCAATTATGAAAAGCGAGGCCTCAGAGATAGGATCTGCACATAAATATGAATATATAAAGCTAACAAAGAAATATTAAAATAGTAGACTTTTATATCAAACAAAAAGTTATTACAACTTTGCAAAATCTGTAGTATTTGCATAATTTAATGTGAAAGTTATTATGCATATAGTACTAAATAATCACTAACAGATAAAATATTCAATAACGAGGCTTAAAGGTCTTGAATATCAACAATACCATAGTTGGGTGTGGATGATTGACCACTTAAAAGTTAAAAATCGAACCAACATTCTTTTTATTGTTTCTTTTGCTTCGACCTACAATATCTGGTGTTTTTAAGAATGAAGAAAATTAGTTTGAGAAATATCAAAATATTGAAATACAATTGGAAAATCTCTAACTTTTCCGGTGGTTATTGATTCTTTACCTTGTGAGGCGTGGAGAAATAAGGCAAGCTTCCCTTTTTGCTGAGGACTTTGCCTAGATAATTCTCTGAAAGTTCATGTGGAAAGAAACTTTTAGTTTTGAAGGTTTGAAGTCTTTTTTGGCGAAGGTGGAAGACGATCGGGCGGGAGGGACAATCTTGGAAAATTTAGGGGGAAAGGCACGTGCTAGGCATGCTCTTTTGTTGATGCCGTTAATTTTTGTGATAAAATTAACGGAAGAATGATTCTTGCAGCTCTTTAAAGAGTACAGGGATGATTTTTGTTCACTAGGGTAACACAAGGATGTACCCTTGGTTTGGGCCATAGTTTAAGGATGATTTTTGCCAAAAACTCAACTTCATCTTGAAAAAGTTTAAAAAGATGCATTTATAAAATATACAAAAATTATTCCGTTCGCTGTAAAACAAGGTAAAAATAGCACGAGCTAGACAGTTTTCGGATTGGTAATTGAAAAATAGCTACTATTTTGCTACAACACGGAAAGTTTCAGCATAACATACTGGAGATTGGTGCATCTGTGTATGAACTTCCAACATATTATATTGAACAGGTATATTATACTGGAGCTTCAGTATATTATGTTGGAATTCCAGTATATTATACTGGAACTTCCAGTGTACTTATAGCCTGTTTGGTCAAGCTTTTAAAATCAGCTTAATTTGAAAAGTACTTTTTTCAAAAGTACTTTTCAAAAAAGTGTTTTTGATGAGAAGCAGTTTGTGTTTGGCTAATTAATTTGAAAAGCACTTTTGAACAATAATTAGTATTTGGCCAAGCTTTTGAAAATTGCTTCTAAGTGTATTTTTCTCAAAAGTGCTTCTCAGAAAAGTACTTCTCAAAAACTACTTATAGCCCGTTTGGCCAAACTGTAAAAATCAGCTTATTTTGTGAAGTACTTTTTCTCAAAAGTGCTTTTCTCAAAAGTACTTTTGGTGAGAAGCAGTTTGTGTTTGACTAATTAATTTGAAAAGCACTTCTGATCAGCAATTAGTATTTGGCCAAGCTTTAAAAAACTGCTTCTAAGTGTATTTTTCTCAAAAGTGCTTTACAGAAAAGTGCTTTTGGAGAGAAGCTACTTTTTTCTGCTTCTCTAAAACCTCAAAAACACTTTTTTTTTCTTCAAAAGATTGGCCAAACACATTAATTTTAGAAAAAAAGTAATTTTGACCAAAAAAAAGTGCTTTTGCCTCAAAAGAAGCTTGGCCAAACAGGCTTTTATGCTTCTCCCCAAAAGCACTTTTTTCGTTCAAAAAGCTTGGGCAAACACTTCAAATTTTGTCCAAAAGTGCTTTTGGCCAAAAAAAAACACTTTTGGCCCTCAAAAAAGCTTGGCCAAAGAGGCTATTATGCCCCAGTATAATATACTGAAATTCCAGTATATTATACTGGAGTATTTTCCAGATTTTAAACAGTGTTTTCTTTCAGATTTATCTTTACATGAAAAGTGGCTAGAATTCGATTACTTTTGAAATTGTGGTTATTTTTCAATTACCACATGTAAATCTGGCTATTTTTCAATTTCTCCGTAAAACAAGCTATAAGAAACAATACTTCTTCCAGAAAATAATGTTCTTGTTTTATAAAGAATAAAATAATTATAAATACATAATAATAATAATAATTTGCACCTATATTTTATCCAATCTTCGGCTTTTAATCTCTAAAATTATTTTCTACAAATTTTAAAAAAAATCAAATCATTCAAAGCTTTACGTTATCTCCGTCGTATAGCAGCTACCCAGAGAATGGAATGGTATCTCCGTCAGCTAATTACATTTTAGAAGTGCATCTGAACACCCAAAAAAACAAAAAACAAAAATAGAGTATTAAAGAAAGATCAAAACTTTTGTTTAAAAAAGATGCACATTTTTTAAAAAGTTTTTCATTATTCACAATATGCATGTTTAGCAGTCAAATCCTTAGAGATAAAGATTTTCTCAGATTTTATGCCGCAGGTCAAAAGACTTGGCATCACGTTTTTAAGGATCAACAACAACATCAACACTAATGACCTAGTAAAATCACACTAGTGGGGTCTGACGAGGATAGTGTCTATGCAGACCTTACCCTTGGAGTAGAGAGAATATTTCCGATAGACCCTGTGAACCCCTAATTTTTGACAACATTTAATTTTTTATCACTTCTTTTATGTAAATATTTTAGGGGGTTTTAACCTACTATTATTTTAGCTTTATTATACTTTTTATTATAGGATAAAAATACAAAAAAAATTAAAAGTGAATTATCACAATTAATATTTTTTTAATTATTTTTTGTTTTTTTTATATAAAAAAATCCGAAAATATTATTTTTTTATAAAAAAAATAAAATTTCGGGAATGATTTAAAAAATAAAAAAAAAGGGAAGTATTGAATAAAAAAATATATATAAAAGTAAAAATAGGTAGAATTCTCTTTTTTTTTTAAAAGTAAAAGAATGTAGAAAATTAAAAAAAATAAAAAGTTTTGTGGAAATTTTAAAAAATTAAAAAGTAAAAGAAGGTTGGAATTAAAAAATAAATATAAAGGTATCTGAAAATTTAAAAAATTTAAAGTAAATGAAAGTAGCATTTTTAAAAGAAAAAGGAAAAGAAAGTGGTTTGTTTTTTTAAAGAAAAGTTAAACAAAGTGAGATTCTCTTTTTAAGAAATATAAAAAGTGAGATTTTAAATAAGATAAAAGTAATTAAAGTTGGAATTTTAAAAATAAAAGAAAATAAAGGTGGGATTTCTTTTTCTAAAAAAATAAAAGCAATTTGTAAGTGGGATTTCTTTTAATTAAAAAATAAACAAATAAAAAAAATCTGAAAAATTTCGAAAATTTTGATATAAATAGAAGAGAAAATTTAGGAAGAAGGGGGTTCAAAAAAGAGGAAAAAAAATTAGAGGAGAAGAAAAAAAGAAGGGGGCGGAGAGAGTAGTATACACTCGATATACACTCTGGATATACTGGATATACAGGGGCAGAATTAATTTTGGAGAGTTTTGGGAGTTGAAAAAGAATAGCTACTGTTTCATTGCCTCGCTTAGGATCTGAAATAGCTAGAACCTTTCTTCCTTTTACTTCTGCTCTATACTTGGAGTCGTTTATAGGTTTGGATCTATTTATTTGAGTTAAAATTCAATACCAGTTGGTTTGGTCAAGGTTGTGTTTGGGTGTTTTTTTTTTGGTTTCTACTGGGTTCATACTATTCTTGGTTTGGTCTAGTTAAGCTTTGGACTGTTGTTGATTTCTGCCCATTACTGCTGTTTGTTGATTGTTGAATACCAGTTGACCACCTGCTGCTGACCTCTCCTTTTCTATTTGATTCGATTTCCAGGTACACATCTCAGACTGTTTCAATGTATTGTCTCCTGTCGGAATAGCGAAAATGAAACTGAAGTTTTCTGCCGTAGATCTGTTGTCATCATAGTTTCATTATGTTTTTATATAACTTATGTAGTTTGGTTTGTTGTATGCTGTAATTAATTGGGGTGTATAACTGGACTGATTAAGTTGAATTATGTAGGCTGCTGGACTGTTATTTATGGTTATTCTAGCTTTAGACTTAGTATGGTTAGTATTTATTTAGTTGAGCATTTGGCTGTTTAAAATTTAAGAACCAAAAGCAGTTTAAAATTACAACCAAGTTGAAAGCAGGAGGCACTGACCACATCAAGTTCATTTCTAAGCCAAACGTGCTTCAGTAGTTGGAATTTTGACATAATGGTTAATATTAGTTCAGGGCTTAAACCATTTCTCATGAGTAAGTTTCTTTTATTTTGATTGGCATGTGAACTCAAATGGTCCTCCCAAATTAATATTAGTGTTTGAGTATAAGTCAGTGAAGCAATGGTCAAGTCTGTTAAGTTTTGGTCAATAAGTTGGTCAATTTGATTTAGGTAGCATAAGTTGAATCCATATGATAATCGTGTTCTCTATTTCAATAGCAGGTTCATTAATGCCAATTAGTAATATTAGTTCGGATCAACCTAAAAATAACCGGGTTTTCACGATCGTGTTTCCAGTAGCTAATACATAAGTATTCTAAGTCTTAAACTAGGATTCTAGGGATCACTATTTCATTAATTTCTAATAAGTAAATACGGCTTCTCCTTGATTCTAATTGTTAAGCACGTTTGAATAATCTGGATAATCTCAGTGAATAAATTAGGATTTTTTTTAAAGACGAATAAAGTAGAGAATCATAGTTGCTTTTAGGTTTGCCCTCTTAAAAACACATGAGATGGGCCTCGCCGATCAAAACAAATGCATAAATTGTGGGGTCCTCTTAAATCGTTATAATGAATATATAGAATTCGGGATGGGCCGTTTAGCAAATTTCATGGCCTTCCCCAACATAATAACGCGTTAGTCACTTTAGGCGCGCTTTTAGTAACATTACCTCCCTAAACTCGGGTGCACATTTACGTGACCCAAATCCAAATCTCAACGGAGTTGAAATGTCAATAACCACGGGTGCATTGATGTGACGTGGTTCGAGATGTGTTTTCACGACGTTGCAATTCTCGTTAAAAAATAATAATAATAAAAGCGGTAAAAAGTTTAAATTTGCACATATGTTCAATATGAATTAAAATCAGATAAATAAGCCGAATATGACAGTTGAGCAACCATGCTAGAACCACGGAACTCGGGAATGCCTAACACTTTCTCCCAGGTTAACAAAATTCCTTATCCAGATTTCTGGTTCGCGGACTGTAATATAGAGTTAATCTTTTCCTCGACTCGGGATTCAACCGGTGACTTGGGACACCATAAATCTCCCAAGTGGCGACTCTGAATTAAATAATAAATCTCGTTTCGATTGTCCTTTAATTGGAAAAACTCTCATATATACCCTTTTCCGGGGTGTAGGTGATAAAGGAGGTGTGACAGCTCTGGCGACTCTGCTGGGGAACCGAACCCAGAATCTCTGGTTCAGGGTTCAGAATTCGAGCTTAGATAAATTGTTATATTTGGCTTTATCTGATTTTTTTTGCATGTTTGGGACTAATGTGCTAAATGCTGCTTTTACCGCTTTATCTGAACTGTATATAAACTGTGCCGAAACCCTTCTCTTCTTACCTCCAGGGATGTTGCTTACTGGTTGAGACTCCATATTCTGTTAGTGTTATACCCTGAAATAAGAAAGAGGCCGGACAAGTTACAAAGCCGGACGATCCCGCGGGTCCCCGGTACGTAGCCCCCTCCTCGATTCGAGTTGTCCGCTCGGGTACACAGTCTAGAACAAATACCTAGGTTACGAACCTAGATTAACTCAGCTTCATGTCGGATCCCTAGTAGGAACGTTTATTTGCATCATGTGCATTTGACTTTGGAGGCTCAACACAGGGGTTGGGTCTGTCTAGGACAGGTGTACCAAAACCACAAAAGACCATCCTGATGCATCCTACTTGCTACATGTGCATTTGTTTGGTTCGGACTTGCAGGCTGACCGGCTTTTGAATACTTTGAGGAAAGAGAGATAGAAGTAGTTAATCACCTGTTTTGAAAAAAAAAATTAAAAAAATGAAAATCAATGTCCAAATAGCGTCGAAACTCTGTCGAATTTTTGAAAAAAAAAATGAAAAAAGGGGGTTTTGTTTATGAAAAATGGTTTTTCATTGAAAAGAGTCTTGTTTTCAAAAGAAGTTTGTTTTATCTACCCGAACTACGCCGGTTTGATTCTCACTGGATGTGAGATACGTAGGCAACCCTCATCGGGTCCAACTTCCCCTTTTTTGCAAAAATACCCAAAAAATGTCAAAATTTTTAGTTTCGTCATAAATAAGTCGGGTGACGCCGCTTTTGTCAAAATAGTCGAATGTTCCCAAAAGGGACGCCAGAAGGCTGACTTTGCATAAACGACCACTTGTAGTCATTTTTGGATGCCGGTTGACTCGCCCAGTTTTAAAATCTTCGTTCCCGAAGTGTTGAAAAGCCGTGTGCGGAGCCGGATCTTCCTTTTAATCTATGAAAAATTTAAAATAGTCAATTTGTTGAGTCAAATAAATTTTATTTCTTAATCACCTTAATAAATGTGTAGGATGAGCACGATGCAAAATGAACCTTTTTCAATAATGACTAAAATCCCTTTCAAGTTGCGGCTATGGTGGGATGATTTAGGTGGTGAAGGGCAAGAAGAGGTCAAGAAATATCTAAAGGGTCTTACGGGTTTATTGGAAATCCAGCCTCGGGGGGATATCATAAGAGCTTTGGTCACCTGCTGGGACCCGGCACACAATGTCTTCCACTTCTCCGATTTCGAACTCACTCCGACTTTGGAGGAATAGCCGGGTACATCGAAAATGCTGAAGTTCCGTTGAGGCAAAAATACCGGGTTGCTCCAAGAGTTGTCACTGTACATCGGTTTTTAGATTCGTTAAAGTTACCTAGGACGATCCATAACCCAGATTTGACCGCAGGTTTTTGTAATCCGCACTTCATATACGACAGATACGGTCATGTCGGAGGATTCAACAACCCGGGTAACAAGTTATGCAGCAAAAGTAACCGTAAAAAATGGGACGAGCATAGACGAGTGGCTTTTATGATAACCTTTTTGGGCCTTTTGGTATTTCCAAGGAAAGACGGAAACATTAATCTGAAAATAGCCGGGGTCGTCAGTACCTTGCTCATTCAAAATGAAAGCACTCTTGCGCCTATGATAATATCTGATATCTTCCGAGCTCTCACAACCTGCAAAGCCAGAGGGAACGTTTTCGAGGGGTGTAACTTGTTGCTACAAATGTGGATGACTGAGCATTTCTGCCACCGTTCCCAGCTTTTGAGTTATGGCTCCTCGAAGAAAACTTGCATAGAGGAGTTCTACACAAGAATCAAGGGGGTCAGTCTACCCGAGGGAGTTACGGCATGGACATCATTCTTTAGGACCCTCACCGCCAGCCAAATACAGTGGACACTAGGATGGTCGCTCATTGACGAGGTCATCCATATGCCGGCAGCTAGGACCCACTTTCTATTGATGGGGCTCAAGAGCATTCAGCCTTACGCGCCATATCGAGTTTTGAGACAACTCGGGAGATGCCAAACAGTGCCACGGGAGGAAGATCTTAGTGCTCAAGTAATTGAGATTAGCCTTGACGGACAGTTCCCTGAAGCAAGAGTCCGTCAGATCTGGAGTGAATGCCAATATTTAAAAGCAGATACATGCGTGCAGGATCGGGCCAAGGGCGTAGTGGCGCCGGGATACCTTGCTTGGTACAGAAGAGAACTTGAGCACGAAAGGCCGGCTAAAAGACCCCATCTCCATGAATTCGTCAAGGCATCGCAAGAACAATGGGATTGGTTGGCTAAGGAGCACGAGTATAGGGTTACAATAGGCAAGTTGGAGAAGCAAGTTTTAGATTTGAAATTTGAGAGAGATTTACATATCGCTGCAGATGAGGGAGAAAAGAGAAAACTAGCTCAGGAAAATGAGGTCCTCAAAGCTCAAATCCGGGAAATGAAAATAGTGACCAGAAACCCGAAGAGAAGCCGGGCTGATGAAAAGCTCATAAACGGTCTGAAGAAGAAAGTCCTCGAGTATTAAGAAGACCTGGAAAAATCTAAAGCTGGTCTAGCAAGGATCCAATTGAAATGGATAAAGAAGGCAGAAGAGCGAGCACGGTCTATGAAACAAATGAAGAGGGACTACGAAAGGAACATCGCTATATTGAGAGAAACAATATCCACTCTCGAAGAGGGGATCTTCAGACAAGCCCGAGATGCCAGAGCAGATAGGAAGCGCTACTATGATCTAGTGGCTCGAATGGAGAAACAGATAAATGCGTTTCAGGATCAACTCCTTTACAATGCGCAAATGCTGGGGACGCGGAATCAACAAATAGAGCAACTGTTCATGGAAAGGGATAGAATCAGGGGTAGAATTGAGGAGATTGGGCATTACATCACCATGAGGTTCCTAGCATGTGAGGAAATACCCTGTGATACCCTTTTTGCCTCAGTCATGGGTTACGTCCACCGAATCATGGAAGAATTGAAAAGCTTGCAAAGGGGCCTTGCACCAAAGCCCGCGGAAAGGCCGAATGATGCCCCGTGGGCACCAAAATTCAAAGCGTTAGTGTACTCCTAGTTCAAATATGTATTTTTCTATTTTCAAAAATTTGTTGTCTGTCCGTGTGTTTCCTTTTAGCATCAAATTATGATTAGTACTTCGGAGTCCGTATTTTGTTTTCCTTTTCCAAATGGGTAGTTTGTAATAGAAGTTTTAGTAATGAAATAAATTTTCCAAAAATTGGTGTCTTTATTTGTGGCAGAACTACGCCCGGTCTGATTCATGCGGGGACATAATACGTAGGTAATCCACATAAGATTCGACCACCACTAAGAAGAAAAGGAGGAAAAGGCAAAGTGAATAAAAGAAAGGAAAAGAAAGAAATAAAAAGAGAGATAAAGAAAGCTTCAGAAACACTTAAACGAGGCACAAACAAAGTAAGCCGGAATGACGCATGCGGTCGAAGCAAAGACATGTTAGAATTGGTTAAACTGCCTAGGAACATTGCATCCCCCAACGTGAAATTGCAATATGTGTTAAACTCTAACGCTAACAAGTTTGTTGTTTATCCAGAGATTTCGAAACAGTTAGCTCGTTAGAACGTTCTGGCAGATTACCATTGCCACACAAGATCTAAAGGGCCCATTCCGAAAAGCATGTCTGGTTCGGACAAAAGTGTTGAGGAGGAAAAGACAGAGATGCAAATGATGAAGGAGGAAGTAGACAGGTTGAGACAAGAGATAGCTGGGATGCACCTAGCCTGGGCTAGGGGACAAACATCACCAATACCTCCTCCTACTCCTACCCTCTCACCGACTCGGACTCCGGAACACCCTCTCACTGGTCCATCAACGAGCTTCCCCATTGCCCAATACTATCAGGGGGAAACTTCCTATAATCCCCAAACTTTACCACCCAAACAGAACCCTCCTCCACCAACTGTTCCTATTTTCGTAGAACCTCTACCAACCGCATTGCAAAAATCATCTGATAAACCAGTGTTTCAGGTTCACGACAACCAATACTATCCTCCCGGACTCCCCTTCAAAGCACCCGAGCCATACACTTACACCCCTCACCTTGAGCTCCCGGCGGAAACTGAGAGGCCGAAAAAGAATCCGGAGCAAGACGAAGTGCTTCGCAAAGTGAAAAGCCTGGAGCAGTCCTTCAGGAATATGCATGGATTGGGCAGCCAAGTTAGTGTGGCCTACAAATATCTGTGCCCCTTCCCCGATGTTCAATTGCCGGCAGGTTTTAAGATGCCAAAGTTTGATCTATATGAGGGACATGGTGATCCCATGGCACATCTACGAGGTTTCTGTAGTAAGATGAGAGGGGCAGGTGGAAAGGATGAGCTGCTGATAACTTATTTTGGTCAAAGTTTAAGCGGGTCCGCACTGGAATGGTACACGAGGCAGGATCCTCGCAGGTGGTATACCTGGGACGATCTAGCACAAGCATTCGCAGGTCACTTCCAGTACAACCTTGAGATCGTCCCTGACCGTCTCACATTGCTGAAACTTGAGAAGAAGCCGGGAGAGAACTTTAGATAATTTAGGTTCTGGTGGAGAGAACAGGCAGCAAGAGTTGATCCTCCGATGAGAGAGGGGGAAATGGTGGACTACTTTCTGCAGACTCTAGAGCCAACTTACTTTGATCACTTGGTGACGTTAGTTGGCAAATCTTTCAACGAGGTGGTGAAAATGGGCGGTATGATTGAAGAGGGACTTAAGTCCAACAAAATCCTAAGCTATTCGGCAATCAAAGCAACAACTCAGGCCATTCAGAGCGGCACGGGAGGTGCGCTCGGGAAGAAGAAAAGAGAAGAGGTCGCAACAATAGAGGCAGGTAATTGGTCCAGATCGAGAGGTCCTTTCCCCCGCTACCAAGCCAGACCCCATCACCCAAATTACCCATACACTCCAAATTACCCCCCACAGCCCTACTACCCACCACAAGAACCACATTTCACCGTCCATCAAGCCCAGACATATACCCAGCCTCCGGCTCGCCCACAGTGGCGCACGCCGGCTCCCCAAAATACTTATCTACCTCCACAGAATATATATCCACCTCCACAAAATATATATCCACCACCAAGGGCCTACAGGAATCCCGTAGGGCCAGGTTTCCGGGGGAATCAAGCTTTCAGAAATGAAAGGGTGTAGATACAAAGAACATTCACTGAGTTGGGAGAAACCTATACTGCTTTGTTCCACAAATTAAGGCCGTTAGGTTTGTTGAGTCCTGTTGAGCCCTGATTGCCGAATCCCCTTCCCCAAAATATGGACCACTCGGTAAGCTGTGAGTATTGTTCGGGGGCTCCCAGACATGATATCGAGAAGTGCTGGAAGTTGAAACGTGTAGTGCAAGATCTTATTGACACCAACAAGATCGAGGTTCAGACACCGGAGGCACCCAACATCAATCATAACCCGTTGCCAGCACACCACGAAACCCACATGATCGAGCTTGTGCACGAAGGAGGGGAGCTAAAGAAACCCTCACAGACGGTGATAATGATCCGTGTCAGTCCAAAAGAAAAGTCGACAGGTGGAGAAGAGGTGGTACAGTTGGAAAAGGTAGACGTCAAGCCAGTAGTGGTGATGGGGAAGAGTTCGCCTGTTGTTGCAAAGAATCCAGAGCCGGTCAAAGTAACAGTGCGAGGGGTACCAAGCAAGCCAGCATGCATAGGGCCAGTTGTCATCAGGCCAGTAATGCAGATGCCGATAACCAGCGAGAAAGCCGTGCCATGGAGCTACAGTAAAGCGATGGTAATGTACAAAGGGAAGGAGGTTGTGAAAGAAGTATGTGAGGCCCAGGGCTTAACTCGTTCGGGAAGGTGTTTTGCTCCCGTAGAGTTAAGAAGGTCCAACCCAGCGGTGGTAAAGAAGTCAGTGATGGAGGAAGAGGCTGAGGAGTTTTTGAAGAAAATTAAGGCACAAGACTACTCCATTGTGGAGCAGTTAAGAAAGACCCCAGCGCAGATTTTGTTACTATCATTGTTGATCCATTCCAGCGATCATTGCCAAGCACTGATGAAAATCCTGAACGAGGCCCATGTTCCAGATAAAATCTCTGTAAATCACTTGGAGAGGATAGTGCACAAAATCTTCGAGGTAAACCGAGTGACGTTTTCTGATGATGAATTGCCAGCAGAGGGTACAGAACACAACAAAGCCCTATACTTGACCGTGAAATGCGAAGACTCGGTGGTCACCCAAGTATTGATTGATAATGGATCAAGCGCCAACATCTGTACTTTGACTACTTTGAACAAGCTGAAAGTTGATCATGACCGGATTCACAGGAACAACGTCTGCGTCCGAGGTTTCGATGGAGGTGGTACCGACACGGTGGGTGATATCATACTGGGATTGACCATTGGTCCAGTGGAATTCACCATGGAATTCCAAGTGGTAGACGTGGCAGTATCATACAATCTTCTATTGGGGTGACCCTGGATCCATGCCGCCAAAGCAGTGCCTTCTATATTGCACCAGATGGTGAAATTTGAATGGGACAGGCAGGAGATAGTGGTGCACGGGGATGATGGTACAGGCATTGTGAGTGATGCCGTTGTGCCATTCATAGAAACTGATGACGACAAAGGTCCATGGGTGTACCAGGTTTTCGATGCGGTTTCAGTGGATAAAATTTCTGAAGGCAAGGACCTTACACTTCCCAGGATCACAGCTGCGACCTTCATGGTAGCCTCGGAAATGCTAAACAGTGGGTTTGTACCAGGGAAAGGTTTGGGGGTTGATCTGCAAGGTATGGTCCAGCCAGTTTCTTTGCCCAAGAACCTGGACATTTTTGGGCTAGGATTGAAGCCTACGGCAGCATATGTAAGGCGGGCCCGAAAGTTGAAGAAGAAAGTTTGGGTTCTTCCCAAGCCAGTTCCATGTCTTTTCATATCCTTTGTCAGAGCAGGTATCAAAAGGTTGTCAGTCCCCAAAATTTTTGGACCTCTGATTGGGTCAGATGGAGATTTGAATCAGGGTTTTAAAAGGTTGTTCGCCGACGTCAACGTGATAGAAGCTGGAGAAGGTTCCAGTAGGGCAGATATACAGTTTGTCGGGCCTAGGGCCAATATCAACAATTAGACAGCTACTCCTCTTCCTACCCGGAGGGAGTCTTGGTAGTAGGCTCTGGATTTTCTTTCTTGTTTTCTGGATTATTCCAGAGTTGTAATCCAGTTTTGTTTTATTTTTGTATTCGACAAAAGCGTGAAACTCTATTATCCCGCTTTTAATAAAGTGAAAATTTTCTCTCTTTATTTTGTTTTAATTCTGTTTTCTTCTTTTCTCTTTCTGAACAGTTCTCTTTATACTGGTTCTAATGACATGGCATGCACAACGGATCTTCAACCTAGTCTAAAAAATCAATCTGATTCCGAACTAATTGTACAAGAGGTCGATTATGATGATGAATCGGAATACGATGAGGATGAAGCCTTTGAAGAGATAAACAGAGAATTAAGCCAGTTCGAAGAGAAACCCAAGCCCAATTTGAACGACACTGAAGCTGTCAATTTAGGGGATGCAGACGATGTCAGGGAAACCAAAATAAGCATCCACATTGAGCCGAACATCAGGAAGGAACTAATCAAAGCACTCATTGAATTCAAAGATATTTTTGCATGGTCGTACGATGACATGCCGGGCTTAATCACCGATTTAGTGATTCACAAATTGCCCACTGACCCGGCGTGCCCTCCCGTCAAGCAGAAATTGAGGAATTTCAAGACAAATATGAGTGTGAAGATTAAAGAAGAAGTAACCAAGCAGTTGCAGGCAAAGGTTATTCGGGTCACTTGATATCCTGATTGGTTGGCTAATGTGGTGCCAGTGCCGAAGAAAGATGGGAAGATCAGAGTGTGTGTCGATTACCGCAATTTGAATAGGGCAAGCCCCAAGGACAACTTTCCATTACCCAATATCCATATCTTGATCGATAATTGTGCCGGACGTGAGATCGGGTCTTTTGTAGATTGCTATGCTGAGTATCATCAGATTCTGATGGATGAAGAAGATGCGGAAAAGACGACATTCATTACGCCGTGAGGGACTTATTGCTACCGTGTAATGCCTTTTGGCTTGAAGAACGCTGGGGCAACGTACATGAGAGCAATGACTATGGTGTTTCATGACATGATACACAAAGAGATTGAGGTGTACGTAGATGATGTGATCATAAAATCTAAGCGTCAGGAAGACTACGTGGCAGACCTAAGGAAGTTTTTCCAAAGACTTCGAAGGTACGATATTAAGCTCAACCCGGCCAAATGTGCATTTGGTGTTCCATCTGGAAAGCTATTGGGATTTATCGTCAGTCGGTGAGACATTGAGTTGGACCCGTCAAAAATCAAATCCATCCAGGAATTGCCACCGCCGAAGAACAAAACAGAAGTAATGAGTCTGTTGGGAAGGTTGAATTATATCAGCAGGTTCATCGCTCAACTCACGATGACTTGTGAACCCATTTTTCGGCTACTGAAGAAAGATGCTGCGGTAGAATGGACGGCAGAATGTCAGGAAGCCTTCGATCAAATCAAGGGGTATCTATCAAACCCACTTGTGTTGGTCCCACCTGAACCAGGAAGACCGTTGATTCTTTATCTGACGGTACTGGAGAATTCATTTGGTTGCGTACTGGGGCAACATGATATCATAGGAAGTAAGGAGCAAGCCATCTATTATCTCAGTAAGAAGTTTACAGTCTATGAGGTTAAGTACACTCAACTTGAGAAGACGTGTTGCGCTCTAACTTGGGTGGCACAGAAGTTTAAACATTATCTGTCATCATATACTACTTATCTCATTTCACGCTTGGATCTATTGAAGTATATTTTCCAGAAGCCTATGCCCACAGGGAGGTTAGCGAAATGACAAATATTACTCACGGAGTTCTACATCGTCTATGTGACGAGGACGATCATGAAAGCCCAATCATTGGACGATCACTTGGATGAGAATCCTGTTGATGAAGAATACGAGCCATTGAGGACGTATTTTCCTAATGAAGAAGTGATGCATATAGATGAGTTGGAATTATCTAAGGAACCAGGTTGGAAGCTCTTCTTTGATGGAGCCGCAAATGCGAAAGGAGTTGGAATAGGAGCGGTACTTATTTCTGAAACAGGACATCATTATCCTGTTATGGCAAAGCTACGTTTCTATTGTACCAATAACATGGCTGAATATGAGGCATGCATTTTGGGCTTACGGTTAGCTACAGACATGGATGTCCAGGATGTCTTGGTCTTGGGAGACTCGGACCTCCTGGTGCATCAAATCCAGGGTGAATGGGAAACACGAGATTTGAAGCTTATACCATATCGACAATGTTTGCATGATCTGAGCAAGCGATTTCGATCAGTGGAGTTCAGACACATCCCAAGAGTTCACAATGAGGTTGCCGATGCTTTGGCCACTTTAGCATCGTGTTGCACCACCCAGACAAAATTCATGTTGACCCGTTGCATATCCAGGTTCGTGATTAGCATCTTATTGCAACATGATAGAGGAAGAAATGGATGGTGAGCCATGGTTTTATGATGTCAAGGAATACCTAAAGATGGGGATATACCCAAAGCAGGCCACTGGAGATCAAAGGAGAGTCATTCGGCGATTGACAAATGGTTTTTTCTTCAGTGGAGGAGTGTTATACAAAAGAACACCAGATTTGGGATTGCTGAGATGTATAGATGCTGGTCAAGCCACGACAGTGATGACAGAGGTACATGCGGGAGTTTGTGGGCCACATATGAGCGGATATGTATTGGCGAAGAAGATTCTTCGAGCAGGGTATTATTGGCTCACTATGGAGCGTGATTGTATCAATTTCGTGCGAAAATGCCATCAGTGTCAGGTACACGGAGATTTGATTCATTGTCCGCCAACAGAATTGCATACAATGTCAGCACCATGGCCATTTGTTGCATGGGGCATGGATGTCATTGGACCGATTGAGCAGCAGTTTCCAATAGTCATAGGTTCATTCTGGTCACCATCGATTATTTCAACAATTGGGTTGAGGCTAAAACTTTCAAGTCGGTAACCAAGAAGGCAGTGGTGGATTTCGTTCATTCCCATATCATCTGTAGATTTGGGATCCCCAAAGTGATCATCACGGACAATGGCGCTAATCTTAACAGCAGTTTGATGAAAGAAGTATGTCAACAGTTCAAGATTACACACTGTACTTCCACCCCGTATCGTCCCAAGGTGAATGGCGCGGTTGAGGCAGCCAACAAGAACATAAAGAAGATATTAAGGAAGATGGTAGAAGGGTCCAGGCAATGGAACGAAAAGTTGCCATTTGCATTGTTGGGATATTCTGCACCTCAGTAGGTGCAACTTCTTATTTATTGGTATACGGAACTGAAGCAGTGATACCGGCAGAAGTAGAAATTCCATCCCTTTGGATTATCGCTGAGGCTGGGATTGATGATGATAAATGGGTCAAAGCCCGAATGGAGCAGTTGAGCTTGATTGATGAAAAGAGATTGGTAGCAGTATGTCATGGCCAGTTGTATCAAAAGAGGATGGCAAGAGCATAGAATAAGAAGGTGCGTCCCAGGAAATTTGAAGTGGGCCAGCAAGTGCTGAAACGCATCCTGCCACATCAGGCCGAGGCAAAGGGCAAGTTCGCCCCGAATAGGCAAGGGCCATTCATTGTAACTAGAGTGTTGTCCATTGGCGCTTTATGTTTAACAGATATCGAAGGGAAATGCATCGACATGGCTATCAATTCTGACGTAGTTAAGAGATATTATGTGTAATTCCTTTGATTGCAATTGATGTTTGTCTGTTTGTACTTGGCATTTATTGGAGAATGAAATGACGGAGGCAATTCTTTCTTCTATCCAAATACTTTAACCTTTGCTTCCCCTTTTGAGACTTATTTATTTCTTTCATACCCCTCTTTTGGAATCAGTAATGAAAATGAAAGAAAAAGAGAAGAGAAAATAATGATAATAAAGACAAAAGAAAGTCACAAGAAAAACAAAGGAATTGGGAACTACGTTTGACCTGATTCCTCAAAAAAGGATACGTAGGCGCCTCACAGCTCGATCATAGTGTAACAAAAAACGAAAAAATCCCCAAGCAAGAAAAACTGGGGCAGAAGTTGTATTTATAATTTTGGGAAAGAAAGTTGATTCGAAGAGTTGTAATATTTTCCCCATCAAAATTATTTTGAACCTTTTACCCTTTTTCTTTTAGCCATACACAAAAACCCATATTGATGTCCAAAAAGACCTCCCGATCAGTATCCGAGAAGTGCCAAGTCATGCAAATGGAAGTCGGGAATAACACTCTGATCCCCAGTAGAGAAGAGGATCATAAGCTGGAAATGAATTGATAGCCGAAAGAATCCCCAGTAGAGAGAATTTCATCGGCAACACTCCAATCCCCAACTGAGAAAGAGAAATAAAATGAGAGGGTCTTATTGGTGAAAACCTTCACAGGCACCATAAGGCGACAGGAGTTGAGAGAAATGAGAGAGTCTTGTTAGTGAAAACCCCTCGAAGGGCACTAAGAGGCGACAAGACAAGATTGGCGGAAAGGATCCGCAGTTGGCAAAGAGTTGAGTGCATGTTTATCCCCAGCGAAATGGGGCCACCAGAAACATTGATTGATACAAGTGGACTGGGTTGATTAATCCAGAATGCACGACATGATCATTGGGATCGGTTATATCATTCAGATAAGTCCTTTTCCTTTTCTTCTCCCCAGCATTCATTCGGAAAGACTTCTTCTTTTCCATCTTTTGAAATCATCACTTTTCATTTCTTTTGTTTTGAGACTTTATCTCCCTAACAGTTTGTTTTGAGAAAGATTTTTCAGAGCTTACTACTAGCTGCCAAAACGGTGCAAAGCAAAATGCGAATATGACAGGCCAAAGTTAAGGCAACAAAGCGAAAAGAAGTTTGTCGCAAGACCAAATGATGAATGGGTCTAGATTCTAGGAGGACCGAATTTCCAGGGGAAATTGGAGAAAAATAGAAAAAACAACAGTTGAAAGGTTCTGGATCAAATTCCAAGAGGATCCCCAGCAGATTTGCGAGATGCAGGAACAACTCCGACAGATTATCGATCAAGTTCCGCGATGGTCGGACAACACAGAGCGGGGAAGGAAGAGAAAAGAAAAACCATCCCCGGTAGGAATATCATCCCTAGCAAGTTTTGTAGTAAAGCGCAAAGCAAGGAAAGGAAGAAGGGAAAAATCGTCCCCAGCAGGAGTGGCACGACCACTCACCACGTTTTAAACTAACAAATTTTTCTTTGATTTGAAGCAGAGAAAGAAAATGTTATTGACAGCGGGAAGACATGGCCACAAAGAAGATTATCAAACTGGGGCAGAAAATTTTCTCTCATTGCGAAATTTTTCTTGAAATCAGATACCCACTTGGGGAACATGGAAGATAACACAAGTTTTGAAGGAAGTGGAATCCCCAGCAGTATACGGGAGAAGGCAATACAAATTTTAAAGAAAGCAATCTTGGGAGAAGCAAGATAACCCGAGTTTTAAGGGTAGTGGTCTTTGAATCAGTACCATCCCCACCATTGTTAAAAGGAGTAAAGTAACTAGTCTTAAAGAAGAAAGATAATTCCCCAGTAGTGTTATCCCCGACAGGTTTCAGAGAAGTGAAAGCACCAGCTTTAAAGGAAGTAGTCTTTGAAGAAGAAAAATAACATATTTGTGAATAAAATATCGGTGTTATCCCCAGCAGTTTTCAGAGGAATAAAACACCAGTTTTGAGGGAAGCAGTTCTGAAAGAGGATGATTCAAGTTAGAAGGAAAATGGTTTGGGAGGCAGGAAGGAACAATAGCAATAAATTAAGAAGTAGTTGGAGTCAGGAACCCGCCTGGAGAATGGAGGTATTACATTTTACGAAATAGTTGAAGTCAGGAGCCCGCCTGGAGAATGGAGGTATTATATTTTAAAGTTTATTGAAGTCAGGAGCCCGCCTAGAGAACGGAGGTGTTATAATTTTAAGAAGTTGTTAAAGTCAGGAGCCCGCCTGAAGAACGGAGGTGTTACATTTTAAAGTTAGTTGAAGTCAGGAGCCCGCCTGGAGAATGAAGATATTATCTTAAATTGTTTATCAAAGTCAGGAGCCCGCCTGAAGAATGGAGGTGCTATATTTTTAAGAGTAGTTGAGGTCAGGAGCCCGCCCGGAGAATGGAGGTATTACGTTTTGAGTCGTAGTTGAGGTCAGGAGCCCGCCTGTAGAATGGAGGTTGTTAATTTTAAGTCGAAGAAGTTAGGAGCCCGCCTGTAGAATGGAGGTTGTTATATTTTTAAAAAATTGTTGAAGTCAGGAGCCCGCCTTGAGAATATAGGTGTTATATTTTTAAGAAGTTGTTGAAGTCAGGAGCCCGCCTGGAGAATAGAGGTGTTGTATTTTTAAGAAGTTGTTGAAGTCAGGAGCCCGCATGGAGAATGGAGGTGTTATATTTTAGGAAGTGGTTGAAGTCAGGAGCCCGCCTGGAGAATAGAGGTGTTATCTTTAAGAAGTTATTGAAGTCAGGAGCCCGCCTGGAGAATGAAGGTGTTATATTTTAAAAAGTAGTTGAAGTCAGGAGCCCGCC
Source organism: Nicotiana tabacum (assembly GCF_000715075.1). Classification (NCBI taxonomy): domain Eukaryota; kingdom Viridiplantae; phylum Streptophyta; class Magnoliopsida; order Solanales; family Solanaceae; genus Nicotiana; species Nicotiana tabacum. The sequence continues at coordinate 96,289,999 of NC_134086.1, read as the reverse complement.
TGGAGAATGGAGGTGTTATATTTTTAAGTTATAGTCGAAGTCAGGAGCCCGCCTGACGAGAGGAATGGCGTTTTATTTTAAGTTGTTGTTGAAGTCAGGAGCCGGAGGCAAGAGGGAACAATGGCAATACGAATGCAGTTCTAAGTTGTTGTTGAAGTCAGGAGCCCGCCTGGAGATCGGGATGGCGTTATATTTTTAAGTTGTTGTTGAAGTCAGGAGCCCGCCTGAAGAGAGGAATGGCATTTTATTTTCTAAGTTGTTGGTTGAAGTCAGGAGCCCGCCTGAAGAGAGGAATGGCGTTTTATTTTTAAGTTGTTGTTGAAGTCAGGAGCCCGCCTGAAGAGAGGAATGACGTTTTATTTTCCAGTCTTGAAGTTGGGAGCCCGCCCATATAACAGAGGAATACATTTCAGTCTTTACATTTCAAGTTTTGAAGTTGGGAGCCCGCCCATATAACAGAGGAATACATTTCAGTCTTTACGTTTCAAGTTTTGAAGTCGGGAGCCCGCCCATATAACAGAGGAATACATTGAAGTTTGAAGTCAGTAAAGCGGAGGGTTACAACAAAAATCCCCAGCAGAAATCAGAAGGAAGACCACAAGTCGAGCCAGAAGTAAAGAAACAGCGGAGGAAGCACAAATCGACAAGGCAACATCAGTCACAAGATCAAGTTTGGAAATAAATCTTTGTAAAACATAGATTATAGCTTAGTCTAGCTTCTTCATTTTTTTTCATGGTGTAATAAGGAAGTCAGTAGGCAGTATCAATAGCAGCAGCAGCAATAACAGCAAAACCGCAGCTTCATGGTAGTCCCAGCTACCAAAACTTTCTGAACTACACGCGACCTGATTCCCTTATAACCAGGGATATGTAGGCTGTCCAAAATCAGGACTCGGTTGTGCCTTTCCTTTTTATTTTCTTCCTCTTTTGAATAACGATATGATCAAAAATTAGTCGCATTGTTCACTTTATCTTTGCCCGAAAGCTCTTCGTGTTTTCGAGCAAAAAGGGGCAGCTGTGAACACCTAATTTTTGACAACATTTAATTTTTTATCACTTCTTTTATGTAAATATTTTAGGGGGTTTTAACCTACTATTATTTTAGCTTTATTACACTTTTTATTATAGGATAAAAATACAAAAAAAAATTAAAAGGTGAATTATCACTATTAATATTTTTTTATTATTTTTTGTTTTTTTATATAAAAAAAATTCGAAAATATTATTTTTAAAAAAAATAGGGAATGATTTAAAAAATAAGAAAAAGGGAAGTATTGAATAAAAAAAATATAAAAGTAAAAATAGGTAGAATTCTCTTTTATAAAAAAAGTAAAAGAATGTAGAAAATTAAAAAAAATAAAAAGTTTTGTGGAAATTTTAAAAAATTAAAATGTAAAAGAAGGTTGGAATTAAAAAATAAATATAAAGGTATCTGAAAATTTAAAAAATTTAAAGTAAATGAAAGTAGCATTTTTAAAAGAAAAAGGAAAAGAAAGTGGTTTGTTTTTTTAAAGAAAAGTTAAATAAAGTGAGATTCTCTTTTAAAAAAATAAAAAGTGAGATTTTAAATAAGATAAAAGTAATTAAAGTTGGAATTTTAAAAATAAAGTAAATAAAGGTGAGATTTCTTTTTCAAAAAAAAATAAAAGCAATTTGTAAGTGGGATTTCTTTTAATTAAAAAAATAAACAAATAAAAAAAAATCTGAAAAATTTCGAAAATTTTGCTATAAATAGAAGAGAAAATATAGGAAGAAGGGGGTTCAAAAAATAGAGGGGGCGGAGAGAGCAGTATACATTCGATATACACTCTGGATACACTGGATATACTGGGGCAGAATTTATTTTGGAGAGTTTTGGGAGTTGAAAAAGAATAGCTATTGTTTCATTGCCTCGCTTAGGATCTGAAATAGCTAGAACCTTTCTTCCTTTTACTTCTGCTCTATACTTGGAGTCGTTTATAGGTTTGGATCTGTTTGTTTGAATCAAAATTCAATACCAGTTGGTTTGGTCAAGGTTGTATTTGGGTGTTTTTTTTGGGTTTCTACTGGGTTCATACTATTCCTGGTTTGGTCGAGTTAAGCTCTGGGCTGTTCTTGATTTCTGCCCATTACTGCTGCTTGTTGATTGTTGAATACCAGTTGACTACCTGCTCCTGACCTCTCCTTTTCTATTTGATTCGATTTCCAGGTACACATCTCAGACTGTTTCAATGTATTGTCTCCTGTCGGAATAGCGAAAATGAAACTGAAGTTTCTGCCGTAGATCTGTTCCTCATAGTTTCATTATGTTTTTATATAACTAATGTAGTTTGGTTTGCTGTATGCTGTAATTAATTGGGGTGTATAACTGGACTGATTAAGTTGAATTATGTAGGTTGCTGGACTGTTATTTTATAGTTATTCTAGCTTTAGACTTAGTATGGTTAGTATTTATTTAGTTGATCATTTGGCTGTTTAAAATTTAAGAACCAAAAGCAGTTTAAAATTGCAACCAAGTTGAAAGCAGGAGGCACTGACCACATCAAGTTCATTTCTAAGCCAAACGTGCTTCAGTAGTTGAAATTTTGACATAATGGTTAATATTAGTTCAGGGCTTAAACCATTTCTCATGAGTAAGTTTCTTTTATTTTGATTGGCATGTGAACTCAAATGGTCCTCCCAAATTAATATTAGTGTTTGAGTATAAGTCAGTGAAGCAATGGTCAAGTCTGTTAAGTTTTGGTCAATAAGTTGGTCAATTTGATGTAGGTAGCATAAGTTGAATCCATATGATAATCGTGTTCTCTATTTCAATAGCAGGTTCATTAATGCCAATTAGTAATATTAGTTCGGATCAACCTAAAAATAACCGGGTTTTTACGATCGTATTTCCAGTAGCTAATACATAAGTATTCTGAGTCTTAAACTAGGATTCTAGGGATCACTATTTCATTAATTTCTAATAAGTAAATACGGTTTCTCCTTGATTCTAATTGTTAAGCACGTTTGAATAATCTGGATAATCTCAGTGAATAAATTAGGATTTTTTTTTAAAGACGAATAAAGTAGAGAATCATAGTTGCTTTTAGGTTTGCCCTCTTAAAAACACATGAGATGGGCCTCGCCAGTCAAAACAAATACATAAATTGTGGGGTCTTCTTAAATCGTTATAATGAATATATAGAATTCGGGATGAGCCGTTTAGCAAATTTCATGGCCTTCCCCAACATAATAACACGTTAGTCATTTTAGGCGCGCTTTTAATAACATTACCTCCCTAAACTCGGGTGCACATTTACGTGAACCAAATCCAAATCTCAACGGAGTCGAAATGTGTCAATAACCACGGGTGCATTGATGTGACGTGGTTCGAGATGTGTTTTCACGAAGTTGCAATTCTCGTTAAAAAAAATAATAATAAAAGCGGTAAAAAGTTTAAATTTGCACATAGGTTCAATATGAATTAAAATCAGATAAATAAACCGAATATGACAATTGAGCGACCGTGCTAGAACCACGGAACTCGGGAATGCCTAACACCTTCTCCCGGGTTAACAAAATTCCTTATCCAGATTTCTGGTTCGCGGACTGTAATATAGAGTTAATCTTTTCCTCGACTCGGGATTCAACTGGTGACTTGGGACACCATAAATCTCCCAAGTGGCGACTCTGAATTAAATAATAAATCCCGTTTCGATTGTCCTTTAATTGAAAAAACTCCCATATATACCCCTTTCCGGGGTGTAGGTGATAAAGGAGGTGTGACAGACCCTCGGCTCGAAAAGACGAAAAGACGAAAAGAGACAATATATCAATATCATCAACAAAAACTATAGAAATAATAACAATATCACAAGAACCAGTGAATAGATGGAAAACAGAAATAATAACTAGTAAATAAGGCCCGACACTATGAAAACAGAAGAGTAGTGTAAACACAACACTGTAATGTCCTCGGGGATCTGAAGCCTCGTCATATCCCGCCTGATCACCTCTCCCAATACTTCTTAGGCCGCGCTCTACCTCTTCTTGTACCCACCAACGCCAACCGCTCGCACCTCCTTACCGGAGCATCCAAGCTCCTCCTCTGTACGTGCCCAAACCATCTGAACCTCGCTTCCCCCGTCTTGTCATCAGTAGGAGTCACACCCACCTTTTCCCGAATATTTTCATTCCTAATCTTATTCATTATCCTAGTGTGCCCGCACATCCACCTTAACATCCTCATCTCTGGTACTTTCATCTTCTGAATATGTGAACTCTTAACTGGCCAATATCAGCCCATACAAATAGCTGTTTTAAATGTCTGAAGTTCAAACTTCTGATTTAAATTTTAGATTCCTGATATTCAGGGTAATAGGATGTAACAAATCTTTCATTCCAAGAACCCAATTTTTCTTTTGGCGTATAGGTATAAAAGAAGCCAGATTATAATTTTTCTTATCTATGTTGTTATGGAATTTGTTATATATAGCTATAAAGGGAATCCAGGTAATAATTCTTCTTGTCTTTGTTGTTATGGAGAAAAAGAACAATTATTTTTGTCTACGTTGTTGTGAAGAATAAGGAGGACAAGCACGCGGTCTGAAGTTTGCCTTCATCTGGCTAAAATTTAAAACTATTATAAAGATTGACTATGCTTTTAGATGCTTTAAATAACATGTCTAAAAGTGGCGATATGTGCAAATAATTGTTGAGGAACTCAAATATAATTATCCAAACCAACCCTCATAAGATCTACTATCTTTTCTTACAAACTTCATTCTTGAAAAAAGTTTAAAAAGATGCATTTATAAAATATACAAAAGTTATTCCATTCGCCATAAAACTAAGGTAAAAATAGCACGAGCTAACCAGTTTTCAGACTGACAATTGAAAAATAATCAGTGTTTTGCAAATTCATTGAAAAATAGCCACTATTTTGCTACAACATGGAAAGTTCCAGCATAATATACTGGAAATTGGTGCATCTGTGTATGAACTTCCGGCATATTATACTGAACCGGTATAATATATTGGGGCTTCGGTATATTATATCCGAATGGCATTACGTTATAGCAGTATTTGCCATACTTATAGCCTGTTTGGCCAAGCTTCTAAAATCAGCTTATTTTGAGAAGTGTTTTTTTCAAAAGTACTTTTCAAAAAAGTGATTTTGGTGAGAAGTAGTTTGTATTTGGCTAATTAATTTGAAAAACACTTTTGAGCAGTAACTAGTGTTTGGCCAAACTTTTAAAAATTGCTTCTAAGATTCTGTTTGGCCAAGCTTGTTGGAGGCGAGAAGAACTTTTTTTCTCTCAAAAAAGTACTATTCAAAAAATTTAATCCGTTTGGCCAAGACGGAGAAGTACTTTTGGCCAGCAGCAGAAGCAGTTTTTCTGCTTTTGGAAAGAAGCAGAAAATTCTAGCTTCTTCCGAGAAGCAGAGAATTAATTTATTCAAAACAAAACTAGCCTCACCATAAATATATATTGTCCAAATTATCTCTTACTGATTTAAGTTTTTCTTTTCATTTTTGTTTCTAGTTTTTACCATTCTTTTAAAACTAAAGATATCATATACATGAATCATATTATAACTTTCCAAATTCTTTATTGACTTTTCTTGTTTTTGATTTTTTATTTGTGTAATGTCTTGTAACTTTCCAATTTATCTTATTCTTTTTTCATACTAAAGCAAATTATCTACATCCTTCTTTGGATTATCAATTCTCTTCCTACAAATAATCATTTATAATTCTTCTATTATATGCTATTAGTTCCCGAATCTTTAAAACATTTATCAAATCTAATTTGTAAAGATTACCTACAAATAGGTAACAAATTTATAATAGCATCGCATAATCTATCTTTATTATTATTAAAAGAAGAGGAAGAAACATCCATGTTAAGCCAACCGATAGCCTCACAATAGGCCATTTGGCAATTTAGTACAAAGTTAGTTAGGTTAAGTAATAATTAATTTCTTTTTGAATTTAAATTCTTAAAAAACGAAATTATACATTATGTATTGTTAATAATTAGTTACTCTTTTTGAATTTGAATTAAACCATTTTTTTTACGAAAACAATTTTTTTAAAATATATTTAAAATTATATTTCTATTTAACGCTTAATGTCATCTTTCAACTTTGACACTCAGAATCATCTAGTTATAACTTCCACGGCTATACGTAATTTCATCCGACAATCAATTTAGTACAAAGTTAGTTAGGTTAAGTAATAATTAATTTCTTTTTGAATTTAAATTCTTAAAAAACGAAATTATACATTATGTATTGTTAATAATTAGTTACTCTTTTTGAATTTGAATTAAACCATTTTTTTTACGAAAACAATTTTTTTAAAAATATATTTAAAATTATATTTTTATTTAACGCTTAATGTCATCTTTCAACTTTGACACTCAGAATCATCTAGTTATAACTTCCACGGCTATACGTAATTTCATCCGACAATAGTCTTCTACCGATAAAAAATTCAACTATTATGCTAATAAAGACATTACTGCAGAGCCTTTTGTTGTTCCTTTAGAAATGCAAGGCAAGTCTTCTACTAATATGGAGGCGTTGTGCGATAGAAGAAGAGATGAAATTATTGAGAAATGTTATCATATGTAAGTGACTTTATTTATTATTTCATGGTGGATTATCAATATATAGTAATTTGTGGAATAGACTTCTAATTCATACTGAATGATGTATTTTGATTATTCAAGTCATCATGTAACAATAAGTAATTATACAAGATAATATTATATACTTTGGTATAACTATATATGTAAAATTAATTTAAATCTTTAATATGTATGTTTACGTTATGTTTCATATTTTAATTAAATAAAATAAAGTAATAAAAGTATCTTACAATCAATATTAAGTTTATTTTTCTCTTTAAAATAATTATAAGACCTTTATACTGTCTTTTTTGGTAATTTGACACTCAAAAGCACTTTTTAGAAAGATTTGCCAAACACAATTTGTTTATCAAATGTTATAAAAAATACTTCTTAAATGAATTGGCTAAATACAAATTATTTTTTTTTTTCAAAAGTACTTTCGGAAAAAGTACTTCTGAAAAAAATACTTTTTACAATAAGCAGATTTTGGCAGCTTGGCCAAACAAGCTTTAAGTGTATTTTTCTCAAAAGTGCTTCTCAGAAAAGTGCTTTTGGAGGGAAATTACTTTTTTCTGCTTCTCAAAAAATGCTTCTCTTTCTCCCCCAAAACACTTTTTTTCCTTCCAAAAGCTTGGGCAAATACCTCAATTTTTGGCCAAAAGTACTTTTGGCCCCAAAAAAAAGCTTGGCCAAAAAGGCTATTATGCCCCAGTATAATATACTGGAATTCTAGTATATTATACTGGAGTATTTTCCGGATATTGAACAATGTTTTGTTTCAAATTTTATTTTACATGAAAAGTGACTAAATTTCGATTACTTTTAAAATTGTGGCTATTTTTCAATTACCACTTGTAAATCCGACTATTTTTCAATTTCTCCGTAAAACAAGCTATAAGAAACAATACTTCTTCCAGAAACTAATATTCTTGTTTTATAAAGAATAAAATAATTATAAATACATAATAATAATAATCTGCACCTATATTTTATCCAATCTTCTGCTTTTAATCTCTAAAATTATTTTCTAAAAATTAAAAAAAAAATCAAATCATTCAAAGCTTTACGTTATCTCCGTCGTATAGCAGCTACCCAGAGAATGGAATGGTATCTCCGTCAGCTAATTACATTTTAGAAGTGCATCTCAACACCCAAAAAAACAAAAAACAAAAATAGAGTATCAAAGAAAGATCAAAACGTCTGTTTAAAAAAGATGCACATTTTTTTAAAATGTTTTCATTATTCACAATATGCATGTTTAGCAGTCAAATCCTTAGAGATAAAGATTTTCTCAGATTTCATGCCGCAGGTCAAAAGACTTGGCATCACGTTTTTAAGGATTCAACAACAACAACATTAATGACCAGTAAAATCACATAAGTGAGATTTGGTGAGGATACTGTTTAGGCAGATCTTACCTCTACCCCGATGGGATAAAGAGATTGTTTCCGATAAACTCTCGGCTCAAAAAGACGAAAAGACGAAAAGAGACAATATATCAATACCATCAACAAAAAACTACAGAAATAATAACATCACAAGAACCAGAGAATAGATAGAAAGCAAAATAATAACCAGTAAATAAGGTCCGACACTATAAAAACGGAAGAGTAGTGTAAACACAACACTGCCATGTCCTCGGAGATCTGAAACCTCGCCATATCCCGCCTGATCACCTCTTCCCAATACTTTTTGGGCCGCCCTCTACCTCACGTCCATGCCCGCTTCCCTCGGCTCGGCACTGAATTTGCACTCAAGATATTCCTTTTCTCAAAATCTTTTTTTTTTTCTTTTTTTATTTGTTCCAAAAAGAGTAGTAATATATTTTAATATTTGGAAGCTCTTTTAACTTTACCACTAATTTCACCTTTAATTTAATGACATGCCATTATATGATTTTTACCTGGATCAACTATTCAACTTGTATTAATTGATCTCCTCGTTGTGCCTTGAATCATCATCAATAGTTAAAAAAAAAAAAAAAAAAAAAAAAAAAAAAAAAAAAGGAAAAGAAAAACGAACTTTCTCAACTGTTCCAATCAGAAAAGTTTCAAATCGAAACCAACTCATTTCCATGTTCTTCTGTGATGTCTATATTAAACTAACAATCGAAATGTCTTAGTTCTTTTAATGTGAACAACTAACAATATCGGACGTGCAATAATTTCGGCATTGTAGTTTTCCTATGAAATAATATGAGATTTCCTTTTCATTGGTTTGGCTTTAACTGATAGATAAAGTCAAAAGTATTAAGTAAAGAATTTCACTACTCTAAATATTTTCTTATTCTTTTTAGAGTTAATATATCAAAATCTCTTAACTAACGTTTGTTGAATTGTTAGATCAACTAGATTGATTATTTTATACTTAGCACAAGTTATACACGAAACTTAATTTGACGTCTAGTTTACTATTTATAACTAACTCAGATTCTGGAAGCTGGCTTAAAATTAACATAGGTTGACCCAAACAACGTATTATTCGTCGTGTGTTTCGCTAGAGGTTGGTATTAACCGGGGAAGAAAAATACAAAATTAATTATTAGAAACTTTAAAAAAAAGACGTGAAAATGCAAACTGTTCCTTTGGCTAATTAATCTGCATTTAGCTCTGATTGGATTAGAGGACAACTAACGCATGGCCTAACAAGTAACAAACCCAACCAACACAATGGAATATAATTGATTGGTCCAAGTCAAATATATACGTGACAATCATTTTCTCACATTAATAGTTATCAAATATTATAAGAGAATATTTATCATGTGCATCTTATTCATAGTGCTAAACCTACTCTCTACATGATGATAATTTTATTACAAATTAGGTGGCGCCTTTTCAAGTAAATTCTCAAATTATGAAATTTGAGACTCTCATGTCATTCCCAATAGGGGTAGTTTCAAGTACCTTGGATCGGTTATTCAGGGGATCGGGGAGATTGACGAGGATGTCACACACCGTATGGGGGTGGGGTGGATGAAGTGGAGGTTAGCGTCGGGAGTCTTGTGTGACAAGAAAGTGCCACCGTTACTAAAAGATAAGTTTTATAGAGCAGTGGTTAGGCCTGCCATGTCATATGGAACTGAATGTTGGCCGGTAAAGAACTCACACACCCAGAAGATGAAAGTAGCAGAGATGAGGATGTTGAGGTGGATGTGCGGGCATACAAGGATGGATAAGATTAGGAATGAAGATATTCGAGAGAAGGTGGGTGTGGCCCCCATGGAGGACAAGATGCGGGAAGTAAGACTCAGATGGTTCGGGCACATTCAGAGGAGGAGCACGATGCACCTGTGAGGAGGTGTGAGCGACTGGCTGTAATGGGCACGTGGAGAGGTAGAGAGCGACCTAAGAAGTATTGGGGAGAGGTGATCAGACAGGACATGACGCGACTTAGGATTACTGAGGACATGGCCCTTGACAGGGAATTATGGAGGTCGAGCATTAAGGTTGTAGGTTAGGGGAAAGTTGTGAATATTTCTACAGCACAATAGAGTGAGACTAGCTAGTTAGGAGTTAGACTAAGAATGTCATTGGTCGTCTATTGATGCAGGGCTTTACCTGCTAGTTTTACTATACCAGCCATCTATTTCGTATTTCGTATTTTGTATTTCATATCTCTTATATTGCTGTTATTGTATTATGCATTTTTTATGGTACTAATATATCGGCTCCTGTTGCTTTTTTTTGAGCCGAGGGTCTCCTGGAAACAGCCTCTCTACCTTTCGGGGTAGGGGTAAGGTCTGCGTACATATTATCCTCTCCAGACCCCACTTGTAGGATTTATACTGGGTCGTTGTTGTTGTCGTCGTCGTCCCAAATTATGAAAAGTCTCTGAGATGTGAATAATACCCACAACTAGCTATTGGCTTGTTAGTGGGATAGCTTCATGATTTAAAGAATTTTTTCCCATCAACCCTTCATATTTAAGGAATTCACCTTAGTAAAATTTACCAACAACTTCATGTAACCTTAAACTTGTAGTAGCACATAATTCAACTTGATCTAACAGAAGATTAATTTCTTTCAAATTACTGGTTTGCTATAGATGATAATTAACTTCTTCCTTTATGAAAAATATTGAGAGATAACTTATGAGACATTTTGAAATTATAAAAAACTTTAAAATGTAATATACTCTCTCCGTTCACTTTTACTTGTCCACTATGGACTTTGCACACCCCTTAAGAAATAATAAATAAAGTGCATAATTTACCTTGATACCCATATTAATTGATGCGTACTTTTAATGAATTTGAGAAAATTGATTGAAATGAATAATTAATACTGTGAGTATAATAGGAAAAAAATTGTTGTCTTTTGATATGTTAAAAGGTGATAAGTAAAAATGAAAACCTATTTTAAAATACTGGATATTAAAAAGTGAACGGAGGGAGTACAATTTAAGCATATATGTATTTTTATTTTGGCATCAAATATATATTGACAGAAAGGGACCACTGAGATTTAAACTCCCAGCTCGTTTGATTTGCATTGTGACCCCTTTATGTTGTCCGATAACACATTTACTCCCATATTAATTATGTGAAAAGAAAACTTGAATTATTCTTTAATTATACATACATACTTTTGAAAAACAAAGTCCCTTAAGCATATTTGCTGCATTCTTTTGTGATTTGATTCGTCCTAGAGAATAATCTTAAGCCAAAATCTTATGTTAGTCAAATATTTGATTCATGACTAAAACAAGCCAATTTTGTAGCGAGAAAGCCAAGTAAGTTGCAAAACTTAAATTCCAAGGTTAAGATAAAAGAAGGGGTAATGCCACGACACTTAGACGCCACAAAGTCAGCGAAAGGATAGAGAAAGACATTCAAATATATCCTAATAAATTAGGTAGACATGGGAAAGTAGAGGCACCAAATCTCCAGTTTAATATTATCACAAGCAATAAAAGTCTGGAGTTTTTTAATTTTTTAAAAGGTAATTTCTAGCATTGAACTACATGACATTCCAAGTTTTCATAATCTTGAACTCTCTATATAAGTAGGGCTAGCATCATTTGCTAAATGTGTACCATAATTGCTTTCTTCCATTTACTCTTCAACTCAATTTTATTAACTTTGAAAAGAAATCAAATTAAGTAATGGCAGTGTCAGCTGTAGCAACTCTCCTATTTCTTCTTGTTGCTTCTCCGGTGGCTTTTGCCGCAAACCACGTCGTTGGAGGCAGCGGCGGGTGGAGCCAGACCGCCGGAGATTACTCCACTTGGGCAGCTGGTGAAACCTTCAACGTTGGTGACACACTTGGTTCGTCTTTCAATTTCTATCATTTTTTTATTCTTTAGTTATTCAGTATTCCAAAGTTATTGGTCCGACTAATTTGAATATGCGTTAGGTAGACTCACTAAGAAAATATAATTTTCTTTACCAAAATGTTTTCCATTCATAGAAGTTGAACTAGATACTTTTAGGTTGATATACAATCAAAAGTTACAATGTAATTTTATTATGATAATAATGTAAAATCCAAAAGCAAAATAGGGACCATTGGGTAATTGCAACATCCCAAATATTGTATCATGTGGCACATAATCTCAGGACCAGAGTCAGTAATTAAAATTTTTTACCAAGAAAAGTCAACTAAATATGTGCAGGATGAAATATTAATTCCCCCCCCCCCCGGCTAGAATGCTAGATGATCTATCCCAATTGCCCTTATTAATTCAGATTAATTCGCATGAATAGATTCGCTAAGGGATTATAAATTACTTCATTCCTGAGACTTGAACCTAAACTTTTGATTAATTGATGAAAAGATTCCAACCATTCTACCACACTATATCGTGATGACTAGATTTTTGTGTCTATATATACCAGGAAACATCAAAAGTAGACTTGAGAGGAGATAAACTAGTTATATAATTAAAATTGACAAGATATAGTTTCTTTTTTAACATGTTATATATCTTTAGCTTAGAGAATTATAATTAACAAAGAAACTCAAGGGTTTGAGTTCTTAATTATTATTGTTATAAGTCTTTCTTTAGACTAAACCAAAATAGTAATTTGAAATTGCATGGTGATTATCAGAGTTCAACTATGGTGCAAGCCACAGCGTGGATGTAATAAGCAAAGATGACTACGACAATTGCAACACCGGAAACGCCCTCGAGTCTTACAGCGACGGCAAGACAACCATCAAACTTTCCAAGGCCGGTCCAATGTACTTCACTTGTTCCGCATTTGGTCACTGTCAATCTGGCATGAAGTTAGCCGTCGATGTCAAAGATAGCTCCTCCACTCCGTCAACTCCTTCAACCACTCCTTCAACTCCATCAACCACTCCTTCAACTCCTTCAGACTCACCCACCACACCCACCCCTGAGGTTGGTAACACGCCGTCCAAGTCGACACCGGTAACGCCTAATGGAGCAGCCGGAGTTATGGGCAAAACTATGGTCGGATTTTCAGTTGTGTTGGGAGCTGTGTTTGCGTTCATCTGCTAGGCGAGAGGCAGTGCTTTGTATTATTATTGTTAATTTTATTCCTTTCTTAGTTTGCCTATTATTACTATTGGTGGGGTTCAGCTGTTATTTTTGTTCCTTTTAATGTTTATGAGCAGCTAATTTTTGTGTGCATATTGTTGTAAGGAATAAGTGATTTTTCTTCACATTTTAGTTTCTCGAGCTGCCAGCTGTTGGATCGAAGAGAGATATTTTAAAAAATTGTTGCTTTACTTTTTGGTAGTACTAATATTTTATGCCGACCTACAACGGAAAAGGACAGTTTAATTTGCTATGGCTCAGGAGCCTTTAATAACCCCCCCGCCTTTACTAACCCCTCCTCTGAGCTGTTTGGTAGTAGTTGTAGATCATATAAGATGCAACAAGATATAGGAAAATAGAAAAGCTAGAATAAGTAAGCCCATCCGATTTTATTGATTATTCGAGATTAGGGGGATGAATTGAAGATCGGCCCCATAGTATATCAGACCGAGACATGAGGATAAGGTATTAACTTCGGAATTCGAAGTATCTATGAAGATCGAGACCGAAAATGATTAAGACCAAACAAGATAGACATCAAACAAGGCTGAAGATAGCATAATAACAGAAAGACGAAATATCCGTGACTGGTCGAGAATCATGGCGAAAATCCCGGAACGGATCAAATCAAGCACGGTTATTTAGTTGATCATGTGATTTCCTTCTGTAATTAGAATTGTACCATAATTGGAATTCATCTACTATATAAGGGAGGGGAGGGGGAGGGGAGAGGGAGGGGTTCTAATCATTTTTAGGCATCTAACATTCACGCATATCAAAGCAATATATCACACTTTTATCTTTTGCATGCTCTGTTATCCAGCCCATACTTCCAATAGCTAGTTCAGCTGGTTCAAGGGCAATTAGCTCAAGGGCCATAATTGTTCATCATATTGGTTTGCTTTGTTTTACTGTAATTCCTAGCATTAATTCTTATATTTACCAGTTTGTGCCAAGTGAAATCACAGATCCCTAAAACCACTTATAAGTTTAATTATTATCCGATTTTAAGGGTAAACAGTTTGACGCCCACAGTGAAGCTAAGGATAATAGTGATTGCCTGGTATAATCTTCGTAACACACATTATTTTACGCTTGTTCTTTAAAGTGTCTTTGATTTCAGGATCAACATGTCAAACTCCCAAGCAGCACCCACACACAGAGACAACAACCTTGGTCTTCACGGGGAGAACGAAAACATAGCCGCCCCTGGGAACGGAGTACCTCCAGCTAACCCCGATGGAGATCCGGCCGTGGACCAATCGATGTCAGCTCCCATATTGCCATTAACAGGAATTTGGGCGTCGACCCTGAGAATAGCATCCGCAGAGACGCTCGAACAGCAGATCATAACTCATAGAGCGGGGAAGAAGGCAGAATTAGCCTTCGAATAATATTTGAGATGTCGTAGACTCAATAAGCTGCAATAGCACAACTCCAAAATTTAGAATCGTGCACCAAGAACGATCGAGCTCGAGCCATCACAAGAAGTTGTTCATAGAGCCGAATCGGTGCCTAAGTGATCAAATAAAGGAGAATCGGAGACTAATCCCGCTATCGCAAAAATGTTCAAGGAACTGACGAAGCGAATCGAGACAGGGGAAAAAAAGATCGAGGAAAATGATAAGAAGGTGGAAACTTATAACTCTAGGGTCGGCTGATAAGTAGGGTTTTTGACCGCTTATTTGCTCTTTTTTACTTGCGTTTTAGTTCAAAAATGCTTAAAGGTATTTCCGAAAACTAATGAAATGTGCTTGCTTGCAGGAGTGTTGCAATATAAGCCAAAGAAATGAAAATCAACTCATAAAAGAGTCAAAAGTGGACAAGGACCAAAACAAGGAAAAAAGGCCCACAGTGCAGACCGCACAATACTGTGAGATCGCAAAACAAGGAAAGAGCCATGTCAGGTTTTCTTCAGAGTATGCGGATCGCACAAATATTGTGTAGCCGCAGAAGAGGAGATTCAAAGAGTTGGTTTTGGGCAAGTTGAAGATATGCGGACCGTACCATAATTGTGCGGCCGCAGGATGACAAGTGCGGACGCACTCACAATTATGCGGTCCGCAAAGAGAAGAATCAGAGAGCTGGGTTCAAGTACAAAGTCAAGGAGTACGGACCGTACTATAATTGTACAGAAGCAAGAGTGCGGCCGCACTCATAAATGCGCGGTCCGCACAAGAAGAAGGAGTGCGGTTGCAACCCAAAATTATACGGCCGCAGAGATGGACCTATCAAGCCAAGTCTATTTGTGGGGACCACACACATTATTGTGCGGCTGCACAACCTCCACAGGGGCATTTTTGTTAAATATTTTCAGCTTAGTATAAATAGAACTTTTTATCATTGTTAGGTTAAGTTTTGTTTTGGGAGAGCACCTGAGTCGTTTTTCTTTACTTCTTTGAGTAATATTGTACTAGATTAGGGTCTAAACATTAGATTTTCTTTCCCTAATCAATTTTTATGCATTCTATCTTAATTTCTTCTTTACTTTCTTCATTTTTCATAAGTAGCTAAATTTCTTGCTAGGGTTGTGGCCCAATCCTAGTGTGGGTACTTAATGGATGTTTGATTTAGGGCTTGTTTGTTATTGGGTTAGTGATATTTAGCCTAGTTCTTGCTTGAATTCAAGAATTAATGGTTGCAAACATTGATTTATGCCTAATTGACTTAGTCTGTACATGAGAAAGAAAGGCTAAGTCTAGGAAAACTTGGCTAACAAGAAATTGGGGTGAACTCAAGAAATTGATAGCCCCAATTAAAGGGTCAAATCTAGAGATAGTAAGACCCGACTTGAGTATATATCAATTATTTTGTGCAATACCCATTTGGATTTGAGAAATCCAAACTGGTAAAATCACTCAACTACCAAGAGGTATAGAGTGGCTAATTGTGTGTGATTGCTATATTATAACCCCAACTAATCAAACTTTCCCTAGAGTTTACAACCCGTTAGGTAACCACCTAGGTGGAAGCCACGAACCTAGATCTTTTATCATTTTAAAAACAACCAAAGCCAAAAGTATTGCTTTCTAGTTTGATAATTGCAATCAATAACTTAAAGTAGAAGTAGAAATAACAAACAAGAATGTGGAAGTGCAATTTGAGGCACATCATACCATTGCTCTAAATATATACCTAATCCCAATTCTAACTCCATGTGGATTCGACCCCGACTTGCGTTGATTTTTTATTATTGCTTCGAGTGCCTCACTACCTATATTTGTGGTGTGAGTTTAAGAGACATCATCGACCAAATCCTAGTGGCACCACCGGTATTGAAAGGAGTTGATTCCAAAAAGTTTGTCCAAAAATATTTCCCCCCGAGTGCGGCCCCAAAGCCGATATGCCTGAGATTCCAAAGTATAATGGGATGACATATCCAAACGAACATGTCACCTCATATACGTGCGCCATTAAGGGACACGACTTAGAAGATGACGAGATTGAATCCGTGTTGCTGAAGAAATTTGGAGAAACTCTATCAAAGGGTGTCATGATATGGTACCATAATTTACCACCTAATTATATTGATTCATTTTGCTATGCTTGCAGATTCCTTTGTAAAGGCACATTCTGTAGCCATTAAGGTTGCAACAAGAAAGTGGGACCTATTCAAGGTAAGGAAAAAAGATAACGAGATGCTCAGAGAATTTGTATCTCAATTTTAAATGGAACAGATGGATTTGCCACCGGTCACCGATGATTGGGATGTTCAATTTTCCACTCAAGGTCTCAACAAATGGAGTTCCATAGCTTCGCAACAATTAAAGCAGAATTTGATCGAATATCCAGCCGTCACTTGGTTCGATGTACATAATCGATATCAGTCAAAGATTAGGGTTAAAAACGATCAACTAGGGGCTCCAATTGGTTTGATTTATCCCAACAGGCCCGTGGACAGAGTTAAAAGGATGTCGATCAGGAATCACGATCGAACAGAGACCGATATCAGCCATATGGTGGAGATCAAAGAAATAACGGGCCTGGACGAAACCCCGTTCGGAATGATAGAATGGATGATTGGGGATAAAGCTCCCGAGGGCTCACGAGAAAGAGTGGGTTCGATAGGGACACCGGTCCAAAAAAGCACCTTGATTGTCAGAATATAACTTTAGTATAGATGCATCCGCCATAGTATCGGCCATTGGGCGTATCAAAGATACCAGGTGACCTCGGCCTCTGCAGACAGATCCGGCCCAGAGAAACCCAAACGAAATATGCAAGTATCACGGCACCCATTGCCATAAAACAGAAGATTGCAGACAACTAAGAGAGGAAGTAGCTCGATTGTTCAACGAGGGGAATCTTCAAGAATTCTTAAGTGATCGGGCCAAGAACCACTTCAAAAATAGAGATTCAAACAGATAGAACGAGCAAGAAGAGCCACAATACGTGATTCACATGATTGTTCGAGGGGTCGATATTCCCCAAGGACCAGTATTCAAATGCACCAAGGTGACAATCACAAGAGAAAAATGGACTCAAGACTACTTACTGGAAGAGACCTTGTCTTTCAACGATGGGGATGCAGAAGGGATAAAAAAACCTCACAGTGACGCACTGGTAATATATATCCTTATGAATAAAATTCAAGTTGAACGCGTGTTGATTGATCCAGGTAGCTCGGCCAACATTATTCGATCAAGGGTCATAGAAAAACTCGGCCTACAAGATCAAATTATGCCCGCAACCCGAGTACTTAATGACTTTAACATGGCAAGCGAAACCACCAAATGTGAGATTATTTTTCCAGTGAACGTGGTTGGGACTACAGGAAACTAAGTTTCATGTAATTGAAGGTGATATGAGGTACAACGCCCTGCTCAGAAGGCATTGGATCCATAACATGATAGCAGTACCCTCGACCCTTCACCAAGTTTTGAAGTTCCCAACATCGGAGGGAATTAAAACAATATACGGGGAGCAACCTGCAGCCAAAGAAATGCTTGCAATCAAAAAAGTAATACCGATATCGGCACTTTTATCAACAAATGGATTAGAGTCGAAGGGAAAACAGGAAATCAAATAGCAATCACAGTTACCAGCCTCGACTCGATCGGAAGAGCAGGAAAATTTTGAGGATGATGTTTATATGGTACCTTGAACCTTCATAATCCCTGTTGATTCTGACGAAACGAAGTTAATGGTCGAAGAGCTGGAACAAATCATATTGATTGAGCATCTGCCCGATTGAAAGTTATACCTGGGCGCATGGTTAACTCCTGAGCTTAGGAAAAACTTATTCAATTCCTTTTAGATAACATAGATTTTATTGCTTAGTCCCATCTTGAGATATGACAGGGATCTCACCAGAGATCACCACCCATCGACTAACTTGGACCCGAAGTTCCATCCAGTAAAGCAACAGAGAAGACCCCGGTCCAAGGTGAAGCATACAAAAATCAAGGACGAGGTAACCAAACTTCTCAAAATAGGGTCCATTCAGGAAGTAAAATATCCTGAATGGTTAGTGTAACACCCCGTAATATTACGATGATGTTATGTCCTGCAGTATCATATTACGTTGATGTTACGCTTTGCAATATTACATTACGATGTTGTTACGCTTCGCCGTATTAAGTTACGACAATGTTGTACACTGCAGTATTACATTACGGTAATGTTACGCTCGCAGTATTAAGTTATGATGATGTTGCACCCTATAGTATTGTACGTTGACTTTGTCATAAGGTAATTGACATCAGTCCAAGTAAAAGATTATTTGGAGATTATAAGGATTATGCTATTTCAAGCAAGTGATGAGTAAATTCGTGAAGGTGAGATGGGAAGCAAGTCAAGGAAAATGAATTTTCATCCAAGTTTGACATGTTGTATAAAATACGACTCGAGATAAAATACCCAATATTTATGGACTAGTGTCATACAAGGTAGTACATGACCATGATAGTAAGGTGTATAAGGTGTATTTAAAGTGAGTAGTATTTTAAGTAATTTGCGATAATTCTTAATTAATGGAAAATTAGGTAATTATGGATTTTTAGTGGGAGATTAATTATGTAACTAAGCTAATTGAGTAAATTAAGACATTTTGGATAAGGAGTTAAATCTCTCAATGTGGCAGCACATCAAAGTCCATTTGATGACTCTTAAATTTGTGTTATAAGATGGAAAATGAAGAAAGAATGATGGCTTAGTCACCACATAAGTGGGACCCATATCCAAGGACTTAAAAAGACTATCTAAAATCATTTTAAACCTCTACAATCACAAGGAAAGCTTCAGCAAAGTTTTTGGATTTTGAATAACAAAAACAATATTTTCATTCTAAAAACAATACATCAGATTCCTATAAAATTCCTTACCAAAACTCTACAATGAGATTCTAAAACATTACCTTAACAACGTGATTCTTTCAAGCAATTCTTACAAGATTTCAACCAAACTTCTTGCAACCAAACAATTCCAACGAGAATTGTTAGAACTGTAGCAACGTAAAATTTTGCGATTCTAAAGGAGTACGATGCAACCTTTTCCAAGAATATTAGACGGATTTTTCCCTACCCCAGGTATGTTAAGGCTATCCCTTCTTTCTTTTTGGCATGATCTATATGACACAAACGAAACGAGCAAATGCACAAATTTCATAAATGACTCTATTCATAAAAGTATTAGAGATCTATGTTCTTGAGTTTCCATAGGTCATAATATTCAATCATATGTTCATGGGTTTCAGAAGAATATGAAAGTTAAAAAGAGTTTACTTTACGATATTACTCAAAGGCAAAATGGTCTTATGACATTCCGAAAGATTTTATTAACATACTTTTCATGAATTGCATTCGTGTACATTGACCCATGACCAAATGCTGCTATATACGCATATATATGTATGTATATATATGTATATGGGATATGAAAAAGGTTATGGTGTTATATACGCACCACCTCCTGATCAACTGGTATACGTTGATGAATTTGCCCACAACAGCTGAGATGATATGATGGGATGCCCTTAGAGGCTGATGATGTTATGAAACATGTACCGATGCATGACATGACATTCATACGCATATGCATGACACTATAATTATTTCATGATTTACAAAGTTATCCAGACTTACAGGCGAAGTTATTTACTCTATATCTCCTCCATGTCTGTTATGTACTTATTTATGTACCTTACATTCTCAGTACATTATTCGTACTGACGTCCTTTTTGCCTGGTGACGCTGCGTTTCATGCCCGTAGGTCCCGATAGACAGGTCGAGAGCCCTCCAAGTAGGCCATAAGCTCAGCGGAAGATGTTGGTGTGCTCCATTTGTTTTGGAGTTACTTGTTTGGTTAGTATGAATTAGATATGTAATGTTTGGTATGGCGGGACTCTGTCCTGATCTTTATGAAAATTATGTATTCTTAGAGACTTGTAGATAGATGTCATGTACGTAAAAGATCGTATGGCCTTGTCAGCCTATGTTTAGTGTTTAAGTGGTTATTTTGGTCTTAGAGGCCTATATGTCTTATGTATAAGTTGGCATTACCTGTTGTATTATACCTATTTCACGGCAACCTCTCTAGCTCAGTTATTCATGATATTATGAAATGAAAAGATACGTTATGTGTTGTACTCGGTTGAGTAAGGTATCAGGTGCGCATCGCGGTCCATCGATTTGGGTCGTGATTAAAAGTGGTATCAGAGTAGTTCTATCCTAGGGAATCTACAAGCCGTGTCTAGTAGAGTCTTGTTTATGGGTGTGTCGTGCACCACACTTATAAGCAGGAGGCTACAAGGCATTTAGGGTTGTCACTCTTTCTTCTTACTCTAGATCGTGTAGTAGAGCTCACTTATAAGAATTCAAATTCCGAAATTCTATTTTATTCATAAAAGACAATACCTACCTTCGAAAAAAAGGTTGGAAAGAGAGATAGTTGTGGAAGAGCTAAGTCAAAGGAATTGGATTTTTGTATGATGCTTACGATAAATAAATGTGAGGTCTTTCGCAGATCATGGGTGTACTGAAAGGTGTAAGCTTAATGATAAGAAGCCTTAAGGCAAGAATACCTATCCACATTAATGGTGAAAGACAATGAGTGATTCATAAGATAAATACAAGTTTCAACAAGCAAAAGAAACAAGATGATGAAGAGTACGAGGCGCCCAATTAATGAAGGTTAACAACATTTATAATTCTAGTAGAGGAATATAAGCTTTTTGAGTTATATTCAACAGTAACAGAGGCACGTATAATTAGTCATACCCATATCAATTATGCCCTATGGGGGCTAACAGGTGTAGTTTAAGAAAAGGACGGAACATCAAGATCCGGTTGGGGTTAGAGTAACCCAAAATGGTGAATGGATTGTTTGTGTTAGTTTACATTTCCGAAGGGTATTACAAATGTGCCAATAGATCTTTTTGTGAGACACCCAGATGGCGCAATATTAATATTACAATTAGATGTGAATACTAGCATGAAAAAAATCAGAAGATAGGCACTGAAAGCCTGGATGGGATAAATATTACCTCATATGACTCTCGTCCCTAGTAGAGCAAGGACGTTGAGCAAACCGAAGAGCCGATGAATGAAGCAAGGAGAGTTAAAAGCGAAAGAATGTCATGTTGAATATTACCTTAGTGTGACTCTCGTCCCTAGTAGAGCAAAGACGTTGAGCAAATCGAAGAGCCGATGAATGAAGCAAGGAGAGTTAAAAGCGAAAGAATGTCATGTTGAAGTTTTCACAAGAAAGGGATATACAGAAATATTAGCAAAAGAGAGATAAGGAAGCATTATGAATAAGGTGTGATACATGGATAACGACGGTAGGAAAAAAGAATAAGAAGAAATGACAGTATTACAGAGTCTAGTCAAGTGAATGAAGAGACGAGATGTGATAGGCCTTAGGACAATAAAAGAGTATGGTACATGAAGTCATATCCTCATTTTAAGAAGTAAGTTCATGAATCTAACGTGATTACCAATAGGAAAAGCAAGACCCCGAAATAATAGAGATCAGTACGGGCTGGTGAACAAGGTAAAGTAAACATGAATTAGGGATTTAGTGATTTGATAATGGTCGACATCATGATAATTTTAGATTTCATGCCGACAATAATAGAATGGACAACAGAAGAAGATTCATGAGAAGTTTAGAGAATGGTCATTTAGGAAGATGCTTCCCTAAAGCAAGCAATGTGAGCAAAGTTAAGCTTAAGTGATTGTATGTGCCAGTTACACTAAATGTCACCATCGCGAGTGAGGAATTTTGTTATCCTTGGTACAAAAAGATTATAGCAAGTGAGTAAGGATCATCGATGATGTGAAAAGACGCAAAAGATGAAGAGGCAAAACATCTACAAGCAGGTTGTCATAGCTCCAAGTCTTAGTACTCCCCTAAAGGGGGGAATATGAAATGATAAAGGAAAAATGCGATAAAAATGAGAAAGGGATGAGATTGCATTTATCCAAATGTTACAGATATGCTATGATTCTAGGATGCTATGTAAGCACGAAATCAAAAAAAAAGGAAAGTAAGGGTTCCTGCCCGGGATGTTATTGATAGATAAGGAGCCAACACGTAAGGTAAGTTAAGACAAGGAAATAACCCAAGAAAGATTACGCAGAATATGGATATAAGAATGGCCGACGAGTAATTAGTAGTTGATTCAGGAAGAGCCTAGTCATGACTAGACAAGAAGTTACAGACAAATCACCAGATCATGCAAGATGAATGTGATAAACCCCAACATGGAGAATTCAGCCTCGCAGTAATGTCATTATAATACTTGAGATATATTTAAATAGGAGTCAGGGTAGTTAAAGGTACCATATGAGTGTTACAGGGATAAAAGAAAGTGCCATTGGGAAGGCAATCAAAATGTCAATTTAGAAGCAACCTTCCAAGTATAAGGGCATGGAGGTAAGCAACTACGGATAATTACAGGCAAGGAAGGACATCAAAGGTTTGTAATAAGCACACAACTTTATGAAGGTCAAGGGTTCTCCCTACGTACTACAACGAAATACTAGCTGAGGAAATAAGAAAAAAGGCCTCAACTTAAGCACAATGACCTAAAGAGGATGGCCGTGTAACAATAGTCTCACAACAACATTGTAAGCACTCAAAAGGAAAGTGGCACCTACCGTGGCTAATGAATGGGAAGTAAAATTAAAAGTAATATTCGAGATCATATGAGTTGCACGGAAACTCTGGCATGTGTGGACACTAAGATAAGCTAAGTATGGACGTAACAAGGGGCAGAAAAACTAGAAAAAGTAATAGATTACATTGAAAGAAAGCTAAGATGGAACGAAAGAAATTATTCAATCAATGATCCATAGTTGGTTACTTAAGGGTTCAGAGTTTTATACATGTAGCATATACAACCGTAGAAGATTTTGGTATACATTAAAAGAAAGAATTGAGCCTAGGTAATAAACGAAGGATTAAATTATTAAAGGATTGTATCATGCATATTCCTCAGTGCCCATGAAAGGCTAAACAAAATAACTAATACCAGGAACCACAGATCAGAAGATAGCCTAAGCCGACATAAAGGCTGATCAGAAGGATGAAACTAAAGAGTTACATCACCCAAGTAAATCAGAAGTTTGATTATTGGACCCCAAAAAATAGAAACATCATGATCAAGAAAATTGCAGGATCTCCCTTAAAATCAGAGGTACGGGAGAGATAGTACAACAACCATAGTCTATAACGGCTCTATGATAAAGCCAGTTAAAAAAAAGTAACAGCCTCATAAGAAGTTAGTATGAAGCTCCTACCGGATTGTAGTATTATAATAGAGCTTCAAGTTGTGGTGTGAATCATACCTATGTGGAAGGGAGGTTATGAAGCAGATAGAAGATATGATGCGAGATTTTAAGTAAGTAAGGTAAAGGTGAATGACGTAAGAGATACTCAAATGCAGAAAGTTGTGAATAGTCCATACTTTGGATAGAAGGCTAGAAGCGTGGGGTATTAAATATCCAGGAATGATAGCGGCATCGTCAGTGGCATATCTCATAGCCTATCATTTTTAGGTATCGAGGAGGCTAATTAAGACAGTAAAGAAGAGTTAGAGACGATGTGATGTCTCGCTTGATGTTCCAGAGTGACATAAGGAAACCTATGATACAAGCAAGTTGAAGGAAGGTTGCGAGTAATATAAATAAATATGGGTAGGTCGTGAGCTTAAGTATGGAAAGCGGAAAGGTTTTAGGAAGGCAAGAGTAAGGATACGAAAGGGCGAGTGAGAAGGTGACCATAATGGATAAGTCCTCAGGATTAAACCCATGAAACAAACGAGCTAATGGTTTCTCTAAGTCATAAAAAGCTCAGTACAACCTAAAGGAACTCAAAGGAGTCCAAGACTAATATCATTTGAAAAAGATGAGGGTGCAATTGTGGTAGATAAAGAATGACATTTGGACCTTCATTTGAATAATGATTTTGAAAAAAAAGAAGAGAAGGAGAAATTCACTTACGGCACGAGATTAGGATACCCCTATAAGGTTAATTACATTGAGACACTATGAAATACGCTTATGAAAATCACTTCAAATATTCCTCAATGTAACGTAAGCCCTAGCGGCAATGTATTACGTAAGACGTTTCAAATCTTCAAGTGGAGGTTTGTAGATCAACATTGAGGTGAATCAACAGTGGACAGATACAAGTTACAAAGTATAACATGAGATTACGCCATCCTTCTTAAGACGAACGGTAATGAAGGAGCATTAAAGGACTGAGATTTATACCTAAAGGATAGGCAACAAAAGTAACTGGGAGTTTGGTAAGCA
Organism: Nicotiana tabacum; assembly: GCF_000715075.1. Taxonomy (NCBI): domain Eukaryota; kingdom Viridiplantae; phylum Streptophyta; class Magnoliopsida; order Solanales; family Solanaceae; genus Nicotiana; species Nicotiana tabacum. Next base: position 96,265,137 of record NC_134086.1, on the reverse strand, counting down.
TACCTCAATAACGATAAATTAAAGTAAAAAAATTATGGTATAGTATGACCCATGTAGATGCAGTAAAGCCATACGAATGGATAACCAAATCTATGAAATAAGATATGGCCATATTCGCAAGTTCTACAAAGTATCAAGCAAAGAACTTCAGTACACCTATAGATGCCCAGAGAGGCATCCTATTAAGCCTTGTATATGTTTACAAGCTAAGGACTAGAGATTGACTAAAAGCTAAAAGGAAAAATGAATCGCATAAGCGCACTTACAAAGCCAGGGTCATACAGGCTGCATGACAGGAGGTAGAAGCAGTTGAAGGATTAGAAAGATTTCAACCACAAGTCATGATATGAGCAAAAAGACTAAAGGGGGGAATACCCTAGACTTTGGATTTATTCACAGAGCAACTATTTAAATGACAAGGAGAGTATTAAGTTATTCACAAGAGCTATAAGTTATGAAAATAATAAGAGCAATGTTCCAAAGGGGGGAATGATGTAATACCTTGCAATATTACGATGATGTTACGTCCTGCAGTATTATATTACGATGATGTTACGCCTTGCAGTATTACATTACGATGATGTTACGCTTAGCTATATAAAGTTCCGATAATGTTGCACCCTGCAGTATTACATTACGGTGATGTTACTCTTCGTAGTATTAAGTTACGACAATGCTGCACCCTGTAGTATTATACGTTGAATTTATCGTAAGGTAATTGACATCAGTCCAAGTAAAAGATTATTTGGAGATTATAAGGATTATACTATTTCAAGCAAGTGATGAGTAAATTCGTGAAGGTGAGAGGTGAAGCAAGTCAAGAAAAATAAATTTTCGTCCAAGTTTGACATGTTGGATAAAATACGGCTCGAGATAAAATACATGGTATTTATGGACTAGTGCCATACAAGGTAGCACATGACCATGATATTAAGGTGTATAAGGTGTACTTAAAGTGAGTAGTATTTTATGTAATTTGAGATAATTCTTGATTACGTGGAAAATTGGGTAATTATGGATTTTTAGTGCGAGATTAATTATGTAACTAAGCTAATTGAGTAAATTAAGATATTTTGGATAAGGAGTTAAATCTCCCAATGTGGCAGCACGTCAAAGTCCATTTGATGACTCTTAAATTTGTGTTATAAGGTGGCAGATGAAGAAAGAATGGAGGCTTAGTCACCACATAAGTGGGACCACACCCAAGGACTTAAAAAGACTATCTAAAATCATTTTAAAACTCTACAATCACAAGAAAATCTTCAGCAAAATTCTTGGATTTTGAATAACAAAACAACATTTTCATTCTAAAAAAAAACTACATCAGATTCCTACAAAATTCCTTACCAAAACTCTACAATGAGATTCTAAAACATTATCTTAACAACGTGATTCTTTCAAGAAATTCTTACAAGATTTCAACCAAACTTCTTGCAACCAAACAATTCCAATGAGAATTGTTAGAACCGTAGCAATGTAAAATTTTGTGATTCTAAAGGAGTACGATGCAACCTTTTTCAAGAATATTATATGGATTTTCCTTACCCCAGGTATGTTAAGGCTATCCCTTCTTTCTTTTTGGCATGATCTATACGACATAAATAAAACGAGCAAATGCACAAATTTCATAAATGACTCTATTCGTAGAAGTATTAGAGATATCTATGTTCTTGAATTTTCATGTGCCATAATATTCTATCATCTGTTCATGGGTCTTAGAAGAATACAAAAGTTGAAAAGAGTTTACTTTACGATATTACTCAAAAGCAAAATGGTCTTATGACATTCTGAAAGATTTTATTAACGTACTTTTCATGCATTGCATTCATGTACATTGACTCATGACCATATGGCGTTATATACACGTATATATGTATGTATATATATGTATATGGGATATGAGAAATGTTATGGTGTTATATACGCACCACCACCTGATTAGCTGGTATACGTTAATGAATTTGCCCACAGTGGCTGAGATGATATGATGGGACGCCCTCAGAGGCTGATGATGTTATGAAACATGTACCTATGCATGGCATGACATTCATACGCATATGCATGACACTATAATTATTTCATGATTTACAAAGTTATCCAGACTTACAGATGGAGTCATTTACTCGATATTTCCTCCATGTCTGTTATGTACTTATTTATAGTCCTTACAAACTCTGTACATTATTCGTACTGATGTCCCTTTTCCTGGGGATGCTATGTTTCATGCCCGTAGGTCCCGATAGACAGGTCGAGAGCCTCCAAATAGGCCATCAGCTCAGGGGAAGATGTTGATGTGCTCCATTTGCTTCAGAGTTGCTTGTTTGGTTAGTATGAGTTAGATGTGTATTGTTTGGTATGGCGAGACTCTGTCCTGACCTTTATGAAAATTATGTATTCTTAGAGGCTTGTAGACACATGTCGTGTACGTAAAAGATCGTATGGCCTTGTCGGCCTATGTTCAGTGTTCAAGTGGTTATTTTGGTTTTAGAGGCATATATGTCTTATGTATAAGTTGGCATTACCTGCTGTATTCTACCTATTTCACGGCAGCCTCTCTAGCTCAGTTATTCATGATATTATGACATGAAAAGATACGTTATGTTGGTACTCGATTGAGTAAGGTACCGGGTTCCCGTCGCGGTCCATCGGTTTGGGTCGTGACAGTTAGCAAACGTAGTGGTGGTCCCTAAGAAGAAAAATAAACTTAGAATGTGCATAGACTATAAGGACTTGAACAAGGCTTGCCCTAAGGATTCTTTTCCTTTGCCAAACATCGATTGCATGATCAATGCCACGACCGGCCACGAGATTCTCAGTTTTCTCGATGCCTACTCCGGGTACAATAAAATACAACTGAATCTGGAGGATTAGGAAAAGACTTTGTTTATCACTAAATACGGCACCTATTGTTCTAAAATAATGCCGTTCAACCTAAAAAAATGCTGGTGCAACTTATCAATGCCTAGTAAATCGAATGTTCGAAGAACAAATAGGTAAATGTATGGAAGTTTATATTGATGACATACTAGTTAAGTCCCAGCGAGCAGAGGACCATTTGAAATATTTGCAGAAGACTTTCAATATGCTAAGGAGGTACAACATGAAACTCAACCCAGAAAAGTGTGCATTTGGGGTCGGCTCGGGCCAATTTCTCGGCTTCATGGTGTCCAGTCGGGGGATCGAGATCAACCCCATTAAAATCAAAGCTATCAAGCATATCAAAGTCGTAGATAATGTGAAGGCCGTGTAGAGGCTGATCGAGTGCATAGCCGCCCAAGGGCGATTCATCTCGAGGTCCTCAGATAGAAGTCACCGGTTCTTCTTACTGCTTGAGAAGAAGAACAATTTTGTATGGACCCTGGAATGCCAACAAGGCTTAGAAGAACTAAAACGATACCAGTCAAGCTCTCCAATGCTTCACACCCCGAAGGCGGACAAGCAACTCTACTTATACTTGGAGGTCTCGAAAATAGCGGTCAGTGGGGTTCTAATTCGAGAAGAACAAGGTACGCAATTCCCTGTTTAACATGTTAGTCGGACCTTAGGTGAGGCCAAAACTGGGTATCCCCACTTAAAAAAATTAGCGCTTGCTTTAATAAGCGCCTCTAGGAAATTAAAATCGCATTTCCAATGTCACCCAATATGTGTTGTAACTACCTATCCCCTTCGAAATATTTTGCATAAACCCAAATTTTCAGGGCGACTGGCCAAATGGGCCGTGGAATCATTGGGTACGATATTAAGTATCAACCCCGAACAACCATCAAGTCTCAAATCTTGGCAACTTCCTGGCTAACTTCATGCCCACTGTTGATACCCAATTTTTCCTTATATATTTTAAATATGCACAAATACTTTCAAAAATAGCATATAGATACATATATAAGCATGCACAAGATTTTTATAATTTTTTCCATAATTGTAAGGATTAAATTGATTTATTTCCTTCCCTTTTATTCATAAAATCCGCAATAATTATTTTCCAAATTATTGTTATGATGATTTATTTATTTAATCTCTATACTTATGCCAAAATATGGTTAATATATCTTTTATGTATTTTTGTAATTGCATTTAGTATTTTTTAAGCTAAATTGCATATAATTGCAATGTTAGCCCATTTAATGGATCATTACATTTTATAGGCGTAGAATTGGTCCCTATATTTTTAAAATGATAAATATATATTTTAAATCATTTTGGTACATAAAATTATTTTTATAGAAATTGTTTATTACTTATTATAAATTAAATAGGGAAAATTGGCTATTTGAATTATAGCCAGATTTGTATTTCGATTATAGCCTAAATTGAACCCAACCACGGCCCAATTTCATACCCAAACACCCGACCCAAACGCTGAACCTGCCTACCCAACCCAATATTAATTAAATCCTGGCTGTTGATCTCTCAGATCAACGGCCCGTATCAAGCCTTTCCTTTTTTAATTCCAACAACCCCTAACCCTATCTCATTTCCAAAATTCCGCCGCCCTTAAATCCTCTCATCTCTCAACCTAACCCTAGCCTCTTTCAACTGCCTCCCTTCTCCGGTCTTCTCCGGTGACCACCCTTCAACCCCAAGCCTCCGATGGCTCCTCCATTGCCTTTCTCATCTTCTCTAAGGCCTTCAAGGGCCCTGGGCCACGCCAAATTGTATCTAGGGTTTTCTGTCTTCACCATTCATGGCTACTCCGGTGTGATTTCGAGCAAAATCACACTGTATTTGTTACGATCTTTGAAATTCTAAACAGGTTCTTTCATTTCTATTTGGGTTTCTTCTGAAACCCTAATTTTTGTTTGCATCTCTTAGATCTGTGCTATTTTTAAATGATTCGAATCTGTTCCTTCTATGTTCTGAACTGTTCTCGAACTTCTTTTGCAAAAATCATCGATTTCAAGTTGTTTTACTCTCTTTTAAAGTTAGGCTTTTTTGGAACTTCTTCTACACTTTGTTTAAATCGTTTCTTCATGTTTTAACTTCTGTCCTTGCATATCTTGACTGATTCTATGTTTTTTACTCCCTTTTCAACTCACCTATGTTGAAAACCCTAATTTCTTAGTTCCAACCTCGGGTTTCTGGGTTCTGTTTGATAACGTGTTCAGTAAATCTGTATGTTCCTATGATTCTATGATTTTTTGCCCTATGTTTGCTTGTTATGGTTCCTAATCGAGGTTATCCCTGACTATTGTGTGATGTTTCCTTATTTGGTTCACCAATGTTTCTGATTCTTCATTTCTCCTACCTGTATCATGCTTAGCTTACTAATTTAGACTATGCTCTACATGAATCCCTGATTTTATATGTGATTCTTGTCCTACTTGACCTCTTAGGTTTCTGATTTTTTCTTACCATGTGCTTGTTCTTATAGAGTGGTGTTAAATAAATGCTACCTCCTATTCTTGCATTCTTGAATCTTTGTGATTGATCTCTCACTGATTCCGCGTGTTATTTCTGTTGATTTTTACGTTGTAGAATGATTTTTGACCTTATTCTATGGTCAATTATGCTATTAATTGATTTCTTAAGACTTTCCTTGATTTAAATGTGCTGAACCTAGCCTCTATTACCTATTGTGTACTTGTACTATGCAAAAAATATTTTCTTATTTGTCATGTTCAGCCTTATACGATTTCTTTCCTTACTTGTCATGTATCTATGACCGTTTGAGGTTAACTCCTCAATTAAAGGGAGTACTTGCCTTGATTTTCTGATTGACTGATTCTGAGTTTCATAATTACTAATGGACTCTGATTTTTACCTTATTTACTACCTGCTTTCAAACTACAAGTACCCTAGTCCTTCATTAGCACAACACATGAACTCTTGGTTCAAAAACTATCTCTCACACTCAAACTTTCTACTCTCTCTTTTTTACTACTTGCTACTGCTTTAAGTTAGCCAGCTGCAAGCCAAGGCTAACCATTGTGTTCTCTTGTTCTTTCATTCTGCTCACTATCCTCTTTACTGGTATGTTCTAGTTTCAATTCAAAGTTCCAACAACGATACAATTCTCTTATTGTTTCAGTTCATCCTTCTTCTGGTTTGCTTCTATTTGTGGTTTTGTTGTGAAACTTGTAGTTGATATTTACATTATAAGCATGTTATATACTTCCCCTTCCTCAAGATCAGTATGTTACCCCTCTACTTATTTCTGAGCATGTCCATACCAATTACTTGCTGTATGCTTATCATCATGTGCTCCATGAATCCCCATATCCTTATCACCCATGTAAGTGATCTTGTTCTTTGTGTCTGGTTTTGTGACTATGCCTGGTCAGCTATTTCTGAGCATGTCTATACCAATTTCTAGACCTTTTCTTGATTATGTGTTTGCAATCAAGTGTTCTATGTATCCCAAACCCCTTCACCCCTGTTTGTGACTACTGAATTTACTTTGGTTCTGTGACTACTAGCTGTGTATAAACCTGTCCTAAGGTATTTGGACTTCTGTTCATTTCTTTAATCTCTTTCCAAACAGTCTCTATTGTTTTAGTACATTACTTTCAAACAGACTTCCTCTTTTAATACAGGTTTTTACTAAAAAACTTGTGTCAATCACTTACACTCTAGTCTTAGTCAATAAGTTCTGTCCCCTCCAGTATGTGTACTACCTGGGATCCTCTTGAGAACCCTCTGAACTCTGGCATACTGAGGCTGGCCCTTCCACACTACACTTGTTCAATCTTTGGTTACCAAGTCTAGGTGTAAGCACTGTCCGAGATCCTTGAGATCCTTAGGGAACTTTGATGTATCTAGACTCTGACATTGTCTATGGAATTGAGGCATTTGAGGCCATTGGAGGCTTTGGAAATCTGGGCCTAAATGAAAGCTTCCTATAGAATAGCTTCTTATTTATCTTATTTAATTATTTAATTCATTCATTGGTCTGTAATAACTTGTAAACAAATATTGGGGTATTTAGTGAAAGGGATGGGTAGATGCATATTTGTGGGGGGTAATACGGGTAGAAATAATGCTCCTAGGGCCTTATGTTTAAATCTGATTATTTTCCAGTAGAAATAATGCTCCTAGGACTTTATGTTTAAATTCGATTGCCTTACCAAGTAGAAATCATGTTTACAAGGCTTTACATTTTGGTCATGTTTTAGAAACCATGCCTATAGGTTCAAAATAATCATGCCTTCAATGTCTTAAAATCAGATTAACTAATAGATGCCATGCCGATAGGACTTAATCTAGATTCTGTTATGATAAGTGTTCATGTATGTTCTTATTGTCTTAAAATCAGATTAACTTATTGATGCCATGCCTATAGGACTTAGTTCAGATTCTGTTACAACGAGTGTTATGTATGTTTCCATGCCTCCAAGTCTTTAAAATCAGTATCAAATGTAGAGATCATGCCTATAGGAAATCATACTCGAATTCATGCCTGTTAATCTAAGCTAGTCTGAATAATTTAACTTAGTCCATGCTTAGCTCACTTCTGAATTGGTTTAACTAAGTATTCCATATTTCCTGAAACGAGTCTTTTAAAACTGCCTCAATCTCATTAGATATCATGCCTATAGGTGTTACAGAAAATTCGTTTCAAAACCTACTTTGTTTCACTATACAAATGTGTTAATCAGTGCTTCGCGTATAGGCAAGCCCTTAGGGAATTTTTAAAACTGCATTTCTGAAACTGTTTCTATTGCTTAATGTTTTCTGATCCTAACAGGCTTTAAAAAATCCATAGGCAACTGCTAGGGTCACTACTCCTGAGTTTCTAAAAAATTAGTTGTTTGTTTATGCATATTCACCTAGATATCCTGCCTTACGACACTGTCTGATAAAAGACCTTAATTATGCTTGAGTCGTGCCGTTATATGCTTATTTGAAGAGGAAATTTTGAGCCTTTAATTGCTTCTTTCTATGTGCTGAAAGTCCTAAGTGTTTTGCTTGTCGCCTTAGAATTTTCGCCTTTTAAAACCTTAGGGGTCCGTCTAGAACCACCTATAGGTAGAGGTCCTAACTCCCTCCAGGACCATTAAGATGGGACGGGTAGCAGCATGCAATAGAGATTGTTGACCAAACACTCGCTTTACATGACCAATAAACGGATGGGAAGGGTAGATATGGGATATGATGACTACGCGCTAATGTCACGTGTAGCCCCTCATTGAGGAGTGTTTACCGGACAATGTGTGGGGTGATCCTATAGGATCACTAACCTAGGACCCCTCCTTTACTGAAATTCCCTTTTTCTTTAAACCTTTGTTTTACAACTTGTTTAAATCTTTATCTTATTACTTGATTTATCCAACGGGATTTACTTGCAACCTATTTGATTCAATTGTTTACTTGTAATGGACTAATTTGTGAATATAAGTTCGGCCGGGATCCACAGTTGTGGACCAAGAAGGGTGTCTAACACCTTCCCATCGAGTTTACTTCGAGCCCTTACCCTAATCTCTAATAATGCAGACCAACCCATAAGTTAATCACTCTAGGTACCCTAACGCACCATAATTCGTTAGGTGACGACTCTTCCAATACCCTATTCCCAAAAGGAAATGAGTTATTACCCCCATTAATGTCGAAACCCGGACTCTCCCCGTCAAAAGGGAAGAAAAGGGGGCGCGACAACATGACAACTCTACTGGGGATACCTTTAGGTTCTTACCATAACGAACTTATCTTTTTTCATATTAGTCCAAGCATGCTTTATCCCGTCCCTTTATCCCTTATTTGAATTTAACTGTCCATTTTTAAGCGTTTATGGTTCTTTATCCCTGAAACTGACTTGTCTCTTTTTTGTTTTTCCCTGTAACTATCTTTCAATTATTTAAATGTTGTATTTATTTTTCCTACGTACAAATACTTGACTGTATGTTATTAATTACTGCATAAATCATGCTCTGCATCATATTCCACTAGTGCGTATCAAATCCTATAGTAACGCTTTAATGAGTGGTTGCGCTTTTCCTATTTACTGCCCTTAAATTCAGAAAGGCTTATTTGCGGTAAAACTAATCGATCAACGGTGCAGTCGACGGTTCCGTGCCTTCCCCATCGAGTTGTTCGCTTGAGGGTACAAGTCTAAGACCCCATAGAAACCTTACTCTGGTTAAAATTGTGCATGAATCATGGTCAAACCTAGTCGGATTAATTATGTTGTCCACATAATGATCCTTTAAGATAAGCCTTATCCAAAGTCCATCGGGTTTTCCATAATCCCAATGGACACAACCAACTTCTATGCATTAATTTGGAGAACTAAATGCCGATATGTTGATCATAAATGTATAAATAGTCGAGTCCGGTGGGGGTAAGGTCTAACCCTTTTGTTTTGCAGAAAATGAGGCATGAGGTCCCCAGCTTCGGTATGGTTAGTACACCCATACTCTTGCTAGACTGGTGGAGGAATCTTCCATCAGATGACCAAATTAATGAATGGAAAGAGAGGGCTGCCAAATCTAGCAAAAAGTTGGAATATCTGGAATACAGCCTGTTGGAATTGGAAGGAAAAGTTAGGAAGAGAGTCACCGATTGCCAGAACGTCGAGGGAAACTAAGGAGGACATTTGGAAAAGGCATTCTTACTGGTGAACCTACGCGAACTGGAGGATTTGATCAACGAGAACATTCAACCCGAGAAAGGTCCTTCCGGGACCAAATAGACTAGATTTACTTGCTTTTCCTAAAATGTAATATGGTCAAGTGCTAGTAGTGACTTATTTATCATTATATTAGTGTCGTTTTGGGATTCGTCTATTTATATATTATGAAATGAAGCATTTATTGGCATTTGAAGTTCTCCAAACTTATTTGTCGCTAGGCCTACCTCAGGTACAACGAGGCTCTCAAATTAGGATACGAGTTTGCAATTCGCAATACGTATTTAAATACTGCAAACATTTCAGAATCCTCACTAACTTATTACCTTTTTTGTTTTTGCTTATTTTTATTATTATTCCTATCCCCTTAGGTTAGTTCACCCATACTGACCTCATCAGCATATCACACCAGATCTAGAAGCCCTCCACCACCTCCTCCTCTAAGCAACACAAAGGGCAAAGGAAAATCAAAGATGGACAACTTAAGTGGAATCCAAAAGGAAAATATTGAGAACACAGAGACTTCCTATGGCCGTAGTACTCCGGCCCCGATTGACTTGGTTTTGAGACTGAAACAAAAGATACTAGAACTACAAGGAGAATTTGATCAGGTCCGCAATTTGGCAAACCTGTCACTTACCCTTAATGTCCTTGATATCCACCAACAAAACACAAAGTACCTGACACCTCCTCAGAACGCACAAAACCAACCACCACAAAATCCTACCGCACCAAATCAATACGCAACTCTACCCCAAAACATCAATCCACTGTCAATACCAACTCCACCACAACATCATAATCAACCAATTCAGTACCCACCAACCACCACTTACCACACTCCCCAAAATACACCACCACTCATTCCCGATCCATAAAACTCCACTAGTGACCATCATTATACCCAAGTTCCTGGCACACATCAAAGCAACCCTATATACATGGAAACTATACCCCATTTAACCCAGCCAATCTCATATACACCGAAATTCGCCGAGAAGGACCTGCTCATTAAAAATATGGCTGAAGAACTTAAGAAGGTAACAAGCCGAGTTTAGGGTGTTGAAGGCGACAGAGGGATAAAAGGTTTGAATTATGAAGATCTGTGCATACAGCCGGATGTCGAACTGCCAGAAAGGTACAAGCCTCCCAAGTTTGAGATGTTCGATGGCACAAGTGATCCCAGGGTTCACCTAAGGACCTATTGTGACAAGCCTCTCGGGGTCGGGAAAGATGAAAATATCCGAATGAAGCTCTTTATGAGGAGCCTTACCGGGGATGCTTTGTCTTGGTATATCAGCCAGAATCCCAAGAAATGGTCCAATTAGGTAAGCATGGCATCGGAGTTCATGGACCGGTTCAGGTTTAACATAGAGAATGCACCAGATGTCTTCTACATTCAAAATCTTAAGAAGAAACCTACTGAGAATTTTTGTGAGTACGCTACTCGCTAGAGGTCGGAAGCGGCCAAGGTCATGCCCTCTTTAGACGAAGAACAGATGAATAAATTCTTTGTCAGGGCATAGGATCCACAATACTACGAGAGGTTGATGGTCATCAAAAATCACAAATTCTCTAATATCATCAAGCTCAGAAAAAGGATCGAGGGAGGAATCAAGAGCGGGATGGTAATGAAATTTGAGGCACTGTAGGCCACAAATAAGGCACTACAATTAGGTAGCATATCAAAGAAGAGAGATGTTGGGGCAGTAATAGTGGCCCAGGGCCCAAAATCTCTACTAACCTATCAAACACCTCCACCCGCATATCAAACACCTCCACCCACATATCAAACACCTCCACCCACATAACAAACACCTCCACCCACGTACCAAGCATCACCACCTACATATCTGCCTTCATCTCCTAGATATTCCCAACCAGCCTCTGTCTATCACACCTATAACTCCCAACCATCCCACTTCCAAACACCACCAGCTCGCCAAAATTACCCAAGACCAAGCCCCAACTTCGACCGAAAGCCACCCAGACAATACACCGCCATTGCTGAGTCCATCGACCAAATGTATGAAAGGTTGAAAGCCGCAGGTTATGTCACTCATGTTCCCGCAGTGGCATTAGAAAATCCATCCCAATGGGTCAATCCGAACAAAACTTATGCGTACCATTCTGGTATGAAAGGGCATACCACTGTTGAGTGTCGAACACTGAAGGATAAGATCCAGACACTAATTGACAACAAGGTCATACAAGCAAAAAAAGTTGCACCTAATGCTCGCAACAATCCCCTCCCTGACCATAGAGGTGATGGTGTACATGTTATAGAAAGAAATGAAGAGTGGGACCCTGAGAGGTCAATAGGGCTTATTCGAAAAGGCGATGACTTCAAGGTTGCAATCACACTTACTCCTATTGTGGTTCAGACTCAGGCACCAATCGATATTGAGGTAACTGCATCAGTTCCATTCAAGGTAGAAGTGGCTCCACCCGTAGCCACCTCCGCTCCATTTGAAGTAGAGGTGGTCAAACCTTTTACTGTGACGGTATCAACCACACCCTCATTCAACTCAAAAGCAATACCTTGGGATTATGTTGCCGAGGCTCGGCGAAAAGGGAAGACTAAGATAGAGGAATCCGACGCCACACATGGGATGACTAGAACTGGAAGAGTCTATACACCTGTACACCTGGGAGGTTCGAGTAAGGAGGCCACTACTAGGCAGCCTATCATTGAGACTGGGCCAGATGGCCTGTGGAGGAAAGTACAGTCAAAGGAATACTCTGTTGTTGACCATCTGAACAAAGTCCTCGCTCAGATATCTATCCTGTCACTATTACAAAATTTAGAGGCACACAAGAATGCCTTGATTATAGTACTGAGCGAGGCTTATGTACCCAATAATATCATTGGTGGGGAAATGGCCAACATGGTCGGCCAAGTGCTGGAGAGACATAAGATTATCTTCCACGAAGATGAGCTACCGCCCGAAGGTCTGAATCACAATCGAGCATTGCATATTACAGTACAGTTTGAAGACAAGTTCATTGTCAGGGTCCTGGTTGATGGAGGTTCGAGCTTAAATATTTGTCCATTGGACACCTTGAAAAGCTTGGACAAAGGTTTCCATGATATACGGACAGGAAGCATGAATTTGAAGGCTTTTGATTGGTCTCAGAGAGCCACGATCAGGGAAATCAACCTTTTCTTGCAGATGGGGCCAACCTGGTTCGATGTTGAATTCGAAGTACTTGACATACCGGCCTCATACAATCTTCTGTTGGGCCGACCATGGATCCATGCTGTTGGAGCCGTTCCTTCCATAACTACATCAAGCCATGAAATTCGAATGGAACCGCCAGGAGGTAATCATTCATGGAGATGGAAGTAACCCCATCTACACTAGTCAAACCATCCCGGCCATTGGACAAAGAAGAAGGCTAGGAGGGGAAACCTATCATCACATCGAAGGGGTCAATGCCGTAGAGAAGGATAAGTGGTGGAGTAACAAAATAGAAAGCATACTAACATGGTCTGGATATGAACCCGACAAAGGGTTGGGAAAGAACCTCCAAGGTATCACCAAACCAATATGGCTAAAAAAATCATGATACCACCTTTAGGCTCAGATACCAGTGGACATGACAAGAGTACAATGATTAGTCGCTTCCGTGGCGCGGGCCGTACTACCCTCTTGAGCAGCCAGTGCGACGTTTGGAACAAGTTTTCAATCAGGCGGACACAATATGGGGAACTGCATAAGAAGAAGTACTAGCTAGGCTGAAGGATCTATTCTTGGAAGACGAGGACATGGATTGCTGTGCCATAATTGAGGAGGAGGAGGAAGAAGGCCTCACTATTCAGACTGTGGCAGAGGGAGCTATTCTCAGAAACTGGACCACCGCACCATCCCGAGCCCGCAAACTCCCTGGGTAGCTTGGCAGGATTTACTTTTATAGCCGTTTGAGGCGTTTAAAATTTCCTGTAGTTTTGTTTTAATCTTTACTTGTTTCAAAATAAATGCTCGATCCATCGAGCCATGCTTTGTCTAAACAATTTCTCAAGTTTTAATCGAATGCATTTGCTCTTTATTATTCACTACTATCTTTACAATTTTTCTTTCCATAGCGCTATTAGTACTTTTCCTGATGAACCAATGACTGTGACATGTAATGAGTGTGAGCACGTGATTTTTCCCCTATATGAATTACTCCCACAAATTCAAGAAAATAAATTTTTCCATTATTTGCAATTTCGTAGATTTTTGAGGCATTTTTGTCGATTGTTTGCCTTTGTCTGTGCACGTTTATTTTATCTAATTCATGGAAATACAAAAATATGTTGCATTTGCATTTAGGATTTAATTTTACATTTTTTAGACTAATTAGCAAATTAAGTTGTTTTACAAAAAATGGAAAAATCACAAAAATAGTTTATTTTTACACCTTTAAATTTTAATTTTGAATTTTGGTAGTCTTTCTTTTAATTTGGCTTTAATTAATAGTAGTAAGTATTATTTGTAATAATTAATTTGATTAGATAATTTGGATTAGGAATTAATTTAGGTTTATTTTTAGTTTTAAATTAAATGAAATTAGAAAAATTCAAAAAAAGAAGAAGAAAGCAAGTTGGGCTGTCTTGATTTAATTTACACACGCCCAAACGATTTCCCACCAATTACCCCAAATACCCGCCCAGTACCCGCTTAAATAAGGCCCAGAACCGGTCCCCCACCAAGCGAACCAAATGACCCCGTTTAGGCTAGCTTTTGATCTGGGTTGTTGAGTTGATCGGATCAAACGGTCCTGAAGTGGGGTGAGGTGGGTATATTACTGTCCGAATCTCATTACCCCCATCTCATCTCCCTCACTTCCCCTGTTCTTTAGAGACACCACCCCTGAGACCCTAGCAGCCGCCCCCTTTTCCCACCGCTTTAGGGTGGCGGCGCCACCTCCGTTCACCACCAAAATTACAACCCATAAGGCCCGTGACCCCCTCTTCCTATATCACAGACCAGTTTCCCTCGAATCCTGCCCAAACTTCTTGAATCTTAGATCAAAGCGTAACCCTAAAATCCCAAATTTTCTAAGCCAAGATTTCTATGAAGATTTTAGGCTCCCTCTGACTTTATTCATGTGTTTTGATAAGAAACACATGATTAATCTTAGATTGAGCTGAAGATTTGATAGTTTGAAGATTCGTCGCCATTTTTTCTGTCCGAGGCATTTCTTTAGGTATTTTTCTTCTTCTGTTGTTATCTTTCGGTTTTCTTCTTCCATTGTTATCTTCTTTTATTTTCTTCTATCCATCCGTTTTCTCAAAATCATCTTTGCATATTTCTTCTTAGTTCAGTGTAGGAGTTAATTGCTATTTATTTGGATTCATTAGTTTAGTTGTTTTTTAATTTCCTTATTTTTCAAATTTTGGGCTGAAGTAGCCTTATTTTTCAAATTTTGGGCCGAAGTGGGAACATTTAGTCCAAAGGCTCATTTGATTCCAATACCAGTTGTTTGTATGCCCTCTAGGCCTTTTTATTTGAATTAGTGAAATGGACTTGGGTTCAAAGAAAAGGGGTTAGCCCAGACTTAGAATTGAAACACTGGGTCTACTTGACCCATGTAATTTGCTGAGGGTAATTTCAGGAGTTCAAGGGGGTAGTTTAGGAACTCTAGGTAGGAAATCTTTGTTTAACTGAACTTGAAGCTTTTAGGAAGCTGGGGTGGGGGCATTTCTGAATTTTTGAGTTTTACACTAAGGCTCCCTAAGCAAAAACAAAAATGAGAAAATGACTAGGGTGCAAATTGATTCTTAGGGGGCTGCCTTAATGCCTTACCTATAAAGGGATCATGACTTGATATTCAAGTCAGATTTTAAGAGAAGAAAATATCCTGAAAACTAAAACAGTTGGTTTTTTAAGAATTCTGAAATAATCTCAAATCCTCTTCAGTTTCTTTGGGAAAACTATTGAAATTCTGATGAATTTTGTTCCTCATCTTCAGACTTTAGTTCAAATTGACTGAAATCTTATAGTTTCTCATTCTGGGATTGAAATGGATTGAGTTTGAGTTTTGAAAAGTTCTGGTTCAAGTTTTGTTGTTGGTTTACTGTTCCATTGAAATTCTTGAGCTGATTTCACTGCTTGATTGGTCGAATCTGGGCTAGCTGCTACTGTTTACTGCTGATCCCTCATTTTTCTGTTTTTTTTTGCTTTCCAGGTACACTTTTTTGAATCCCACATTATGTGAAGTTTTGATTTGAAGTGTGAAATAAAACTCGAAATGCTAAGCATGGCTTCAATATTTTGAATCTTTAGTTTAGTTTCATCTTTCCTAGATTACATGATTCTAAGCCTATTTTTTGTAATGTATGTTCATTATGAGAACTAAGTTGGTTTGTATTTGATATGAGGTTATTCTTTTTAGCAAAGCACTCATAGCTAAGTGTCGGATTTAGAGTTCTTGTTATGGTTTTTAAGTCTGAACTGAAAGAAACTTGATGGGAATATGTGAAATGAATCATTATTTAGGTTCTGTGTTGAGCATGTTAGCCTAAAGTATGTTGTGTTGGATCTCATTGCTTTGCAAGTTAACTGTTAATTTCAAGTCATGGGGAATGAGGATTTAAGGTGAGGGAAATGGGATGTAGAGAAACATATGTTAATATATGCATGCTGAATATGAAAATCGTGTTAGTATGCAGATTATTGAGTAAATTGCTTGTGTATAAAGAATTGTAATAACAACTTGGACAGTTCAATTGAATGATGCTTAGTGTAGGTGTTTGTTTGTTTCGAACAATTAATGATACATTTGTTTATAATGCTGAAATCCAGTAACTTATTTGCGGGTTGATTTCATAATGGCTATTTGGAGCCTAGTTTCTATGCTTGAATTGGTTTGGGCTCCACAGGAGTTCGATCTCTGATCAGCTTATGCTAATGCCCTTTCTCTTGTTAAATTTGGGCTCTATCTGGGCCCAGAGCATCGAAAGCATTAGGAAAATAGGAAATGGAAAACCTTGCCATATGAGTACTTTCTCGCTGATGGTCGTTGTTGGCCCAACTCGTTCTAATAACTGGCCCAATTCCCCATCGTTACAAATTGGTTAAGTCTGGTTTCGTAAAATTAATTCGAAAACTTCTTATTCCCTTTAATCAATTAGCCAAACCCCTTTAATAATTGAGGTGAGCCATATTATATAATACAAATAGCTTATGGCCCTCCAAAATTTAGTTTGAGCTCCCTTAAATTAGAATCGAGGTGTACCACCCATAATTAAATCAGATATGGCCCTCTATTAATTTCTTATGATTTAGATATAAAATAAAAAATGTTCGTAGTTTGCTTTAGGCCCGTTTAATATACCATCGCGGTTGTGGACACGTTCGCGTGACATGATTGTGATTTCTAAAAACAAAACCGGAGTATGCATTCGCGCAACTTCGGTCAAACTTTCTTAATAATAATAAAGTGTTGTTAATTGTGGACACATTCACGTGACATGATTTTTGATGCGCCAAACAAATGGGTACATGTACGCGTGACCCGTTTCAAGATAACTTTTTAATTATAAGAGGTGAAAGCACATAGGTTCCAAAATCAGAATTAGACAATTTTAATAAGCCAAGTATGATCAAAGCGACCGTGCTAGAACCAAAAACTTGGGAATGCCTAACACCTTCTCCCAGGTTAACATAATTCCTTACCTGGATTTTTGTGTTCGCAGACCATAATTAGAGTCAACTTTCTCGATTCAGGATTTTAAACCGGTGACTTGGGACACCATTGTTATCCCAAGTGGCGACTCTGAATTTTAAATAAATAATCCTGTCTCGATTGTCACTTAAATTGGAAAACTCCCTTATACTCCTTCCAAGGGTGGTAAAAAGGAGGTGTGACAGCTCTGGCGACTCTACTGGGGACCAGAACCCAGAATCTCTGGTTCAGAGTTCAAGAATTCGAGCTTGTTTTTATGATTTTTACTTAGCTTTATTTATTGTTAATATTACTGTATTCTGTGAACCTTTTTGTGCTAAATGCTATCTGTTTACCGCTTTAATATTGTTTTAATTGTATATAACTGTCTTCTTATGCCACCCCTCTGAGTCTTTTGGAAATTGTGCATACGTTCGCATAGCCCACTTTTTCTGTAGAAATTATACCAAATAGAATGAGGTTGGGCAAGCGACAAGGCCGGCTAGACTTCAGTGCTCCCGGTACGCCGCCCTCTCTTTGGCCAGTTGTCCGCTCGGGTACCCCAAGTCTAGACCAAAACCCCAGGATTTAAACCTAGAAAAACACAGCTTTATGCCGGATCCCTAGTAGGAACATTTGTTTGCATCACGTGCATTTGACTTAGGGGACTCAACATAAGGGTTGGGTCCGTCTAGGACAAGTGTGCCCAAAATAACAGACCATCCTGATACATTCTATGTGGTATGTAAACATTTATTTGTTTCGGCTTGCATGCTGACCGGCTAGGAAAAATAAAACAAAAGGAAAACCAAAAGTGATGTAGGGAAGAAATAAAGCTCGGTTCTAAAGAAAAAAACCCGATATTTCAGAACATCCCGAAACTCTGCCAATTTATTTTTTTTAAAAAAAGATTTATTTCAAAAGAGTCAAACACTGTGTCAAAGCTGACCGAATTACGCAGGTCTGATTCTCACCGGATGTGAGATACGTAGGCAACCGACATAAGGTTCGGCCTTATTTTTGAAAAACAAAAAGAAAAAAAAAGAGAGCCAGTGGTCAAGTAAATGTAGTTTGGAGTTTTGGTCAAAATGAGTCGATTCAGCTTTGACAATGTCTTAAACCATTCTTGCCAAGATAGCCTTAGAGTATTTTCAGTTGTCCAAGGACTATTTTCGTAAAATAACGGACAAGTTTGTGAAGTGTCATAAAATAGTCCTCCCCGGCCTCAAAATTCATGTGGAATTGGGAAGGGGCCACGTTTGCAAAAATAGTCATTTGGATAAAATTGTCATGTAGGGGGGAGAATCATGGTCTTTTAATTTTTTGTGTAAAATTGGAAACCTGTTTTACAAAGGGTCCACTAGATTTAACCCTAACCTTAACCTTCCACAGGAACAAATGAATACTATCTAGGATCCGTCAGAAGTGGTCAGGAAATAACTTAGCTGCACTTGCATATGTGGTGGAATGATCTAGATGAAGATGGTCAGAAATGGTGAAAAAGAAGTTGGGTGCCCTTATAAACATTTTTGAGATTAAACCACGGGAAGATCTAATCAAGGCTTTGGTAACTTTTTGGGACCCTGCCCACAATGTTTTTCGTTTCTTGGACTTTGAGATCACCCCTAATTTGGAGGAAATGGCCGGGTACTTTGAGTTTGGCAGGATTTAAGGAAGAAACAACTTATATTTCCAAGGGCTCCGTCGGTGCACAAGTCCTTTGACCTCCTGAATGTCAGTAAACAGATGAGGAAAGCCCATGTAAGCAAAGGGTGTTGTTCTTCTATTTCTTGTACTTAGGTTCGGGCACTCAGCTGGGTTCGAAACGCATGAAAAGGGTTTGAGCAACAAATAAGATAAGGGCCTTTGGAAAATTCATCGCCGGTTTGCATTTATTATGACGTTCTTGGGGATCATGGTTTTTCCAAATGATGAAGGGACAGTGAATACTCGTATGGTTAGAATTGCCCAAGTCCTCACTACCAAGGAAGATCATAAACTTGTTCTGTTGGTGCTGGCGGATATTTATCGAGCATTGACATTATGCAAAGCGGGGGCTCAATTCTTTGAAGGTTGCAATATCCTTCTACAAATGTGGTTGATCGAGCATCTTCGCCATCACCCCAGATTCATGAGTTATGGTTCAAGCCTGGGTAACTTCATCACCAGTTACGAGGAGAGGGTAAAGGATTACAATGTACCATAAGGGTTTGAAGCATAGGTCTCCCACTTGAAAGCTCTCAAAGTAGGCCAGGTCGAGTGGACTATAGGATGGCTCCCGAGGACAGAAGCCTTATACATGACTACTACCAAGGGCTACCTGAGGTTGATGGGTGTAAAGAGTATCCAGCCATATGCACCGCAGAGGGTCTTAAGGCAATTGGGAAGATATCAGATTGTGCCCGAAGATGAAGATCTAAGAACCTAGGTCATAGAGCTGCATCCAGAAGCTGCATTGACCAAGGCTTTAGTTCAACAGGATTGGAATAACTACCGGTATCTAAAAAATGGCACTCAGGTATTTATCACACCATGGGGAACATACTACTACAGGGTCATACCTTTCGGTTTGAAAAATGCTGGGGCAACTTACATGAGGGCAATCACAACCATATTCCATGACATGATACACAAGGAGATCGAGGTTTATGTGGATGATGTAATCATAAAGTCTAGAAAGCAGTCTGATCATGTCAGAGATTTGAGAAAATTCTTCCAAAGGCTTCGCAGGTACAATCTTAAGCTCAATCCTGCAAAATGCGCATTTGGTGTGCCATCTGGAAAATTGTTAGGATTCATAGTCAGTCGTCGAGGTATTGAATTGGACCCGTCAAAGATCAAATCTATCCAAGAATTGCCACCCCCAAGGAACAAAACTGAGGTGATGAGTTTATTAGGGAGGTTGAATTACATCAGCAGGTTTATTGCTCAGCTCACGACAACTTGTGAGCCTATCTTCAAACTATTGAAGAAGGATGCTGCGGTCAAGTGGACAAACGAGTGTCAAGAAGCATTTGATAAGATTAAGGGGTACTTGTTGAACCCACCTGTGTTGGTGCCACCTGAACTAGGGAGACCTTTGATTCTGTATTTGACTGTTTTGGACAACTCGTTTGGTTATGTGCTAGGTTAGCATGACATCACTGGCAGGAAGGAGCAGGCCATCTATTATCTCAGTAAGAAGTTCACATCTTATGAGGTTAAGTACACTCACCTTAAGAGGACATGTTGCGCCCTAACTTGGGTAGCACAGAATTTGAAGCATTATTTGTCATCTTACACCACTTACCTTATCTCTCATTTGGATCCGTTAAAGTATATCTTTCAGAAGCCTATGCCTACAGGGAGGCTCGCAAAATGGCAGATCTTGCTCACAGAATTTGACATCGTCTATGTGACTAGGACTGCGATGAAAGCCCAGGCATTGGCCGATCATTTGGCTGAGAACCCAGTGGATGAGGAATATGAGCCTTTGAAGACTTACTTCCCTGATGAAAAAGTCATGCACATTGATGAGTTGGAACCAGTTAGAGAGCCAGGTTGGAAACTTTTCTTTGATGGAGCTGCTAACATAAAAGGCGTCGGGATAGGGGCTGTACTTATTTTTGAAACAGGGCATCACTACCCTGTTACGGCTCAACTTCATTTTTACTGTACTAACAACACGGCTGAGTATGAGGCGTGCATTTTGGGTTTGAGGTTGGTTGTAGACATGGGTGTCCAGGAATTCTTGGTCTTGGGAGACTCGGACCTTCTGGTACACTAGATCCAAGGGGAATGGGAAACACGGGATTTAAAACTCATACCGTACTAGCAATGTTTGCATGATCTTTGTCAACGGTTTCGATCAGTAGAGTTCATCCATATTCCAAGGATCCATAACGAGGTTGCCGATGCTTTGGCTACCTTAGCATCAATGTTACATCATCCAAATAAGGCTTATGTGGACCTTTTGCATATTCAGGTCCATGATCAGCATGCTTACTGTAATGTGGTGGAAGAAGAACTCGATGGTGAGCCTTGGTTTCATGATATCAAGGAATATATCAGGATGGGGGTGTATCCAGTACAAGCCACAGGTGATCAAAATAGAACAATTCGTCGGTTAGCAAGCGAATTTTTCTACAACAGAGGGGTTTTGTACAAAATGACTCCGGATCTTGGATTGTTGAGATGCATAGATGATAGACAGGCCACAACTATCATGACCGAAGTACATTTTGGGTCTGTGGTCCCTCATTTTTCTGTTTTTTTTGCTTTCCAGGTACACTTTTTTGAATCCCACATTATAAGAAGTTTTGATTCGAAGTGTGAAATAAAACTCGAAAAACTAAGCATGTTTTCAATGTTTTGAATCTTTAGTTTAGTTTCATCCTACCTAGATTACATGATTCTAAGCCTATTTTTTGTACTGTATGTTCATTATGAGAACTGAGTTGGTTTGTATTTGATATGAGGTTATTTTTTTTAGCAAAGCACTCATAGCTAAGTGTCGGATTTAGAGTTCTTGTTATGATTTTTAAGTCTGAACTGAAAGAAACTTAATGGAAATGTGTGAAATGAATCATTATTTAGGTTCTGTGTTGAGCATGTTAGCCTAAAGTATGTTGTGTTGGATCTCATTGCTTTGCAAGTTAACTGTTAATTTCAAGTCATAGGGAATGAGGATTTAAGGTGAGGGAAATGGGATGTAGAGAAACATATGTTAATGTATACATGCTGAATATGAAAATCGTGTTAGTATGCAGATTATTGAGTAAATTGCTTGTGTATAAGGAATTGTAATACCAGCTTGGACAGTTCAATTGAATTATTCTTAGTGTAGGTGTTTGTTTGTTTCGAACAATTAATGATACATTTGTTTATAATGCTGAAATCTAGTAACTTATTTGTGGGTTGATTTCATAATGGCCATTCGGAGCCTAGTTTCTATGGTTGAATTGGTTTGGACTCCACAGAGGTTCGATCTCTGATCAGCGTATGCTAATTCCCTTTCTCTTGTTAAATTTGGGCTCTATCTGGGCCTAGAACATCGAAAGCATTAGGAAAATAGGAAATGGCAGGCCTTGCCACATGAGTACTTTCTCGCTGATGGCCGTTGTTGGCCCAACTCATTCTAATAATTCGCCCAATTCCCCATCGTTAAAAATTGGTTAAGTCTGGTTTCGTAAAATTGATTCGAAAACTTCTTATGCCCTTTAATCAATTAGCCAATCCCCTTTAATAATTGAGGTGAGCCATATTATATAATACAAATAGCTTATGGCCCTCCAAAATTTAGTTTGAGATCCCTTAAATTAGAATCGAGGTGTGCCATCCATAATTAAATCACATATGGCCCTCTATTAATTTCTTATGATTTAGATATAAAATAACAAATGTACGTAGTTTGCTTTAGGCCCGTTTAATATATCATCGCGGTTGTGGACACGTTCGCGTGACATGATTGCGATTTCTAAAAACAAAACCGGAGTATGCGTTCGTGCAACTTCTGTCAAACTTTCTTAATAATAATAAAGCGTTGTTAATTGTGGACACGTTCGCGTGACATGATTTTTGACGCATCAAACAAATGGGTACACGTACGTGTGACCCGTTTCAAGATAACTTTTTAATATAAGAGGTGACAGCACATAGGTTCCAAAATCAGTAATTAGACAATTTTCTTAAGCCAAGTATGATCAAAGCGACCGTGCTAGAACCAAAAACTCGGGAATGCCTAACACCTTCTCCCGGGTTAACAGAATTCCTTACCCGGATTTCTGTGTTCGTAGACCATAATTAGAGTCAACTTCCTCAATTCAAAATTTTAAACCAGTGACTTGGGACACCATAGTTATCCCAAGTGGAGACTCTGAATTTTAAATAAATAATCCCATATTTATTGTCACTTAAATTGGAAAACTCCCTTATAATTCTTCCGGGGGTGGTAAAAAGGAGGCGTGATAATGAGGCAATGCAATATGAGAATAGTGACTCAGAGGAAGAAGATGAGATACTCGAGGAAATTGTCAGGGAGGTTGAGAATTTTGAGAATAAGCCTAAGTCCAATCTGGACGAGACAGAAGCAGTAAATTTTGGAGACGCCGAGACCGTCAAAGAGTCCCGCATCAGCATTCACTTGTCGCCAACAGAGAAAGAAGAGTACATTCACTTCCTAAAATTATATGAGGACATCTTCTCATGGTCGTATGATGACGTGACTGGTTTGAGCACTTCTATAGTAGCTCACAAGTTTCCTACTATTCCCATGTGTCCGCCAGTAAAGCAAAAACTCAGAAAATTCAAACTAGACATGAATCTAAAAATCAAGGAGGAAGTTACCAAGCAGATCAAAGCCAAGGTTCTTTGGGTGGTTGAATATCCAACCTAGTTAGCTAACATTGTGCCAGTTCCAAAGAAAGACGGGGAGGTTAGAGTATGTGTTGACTATCTGGATTTAAACAGAGCAAGTCCCAAAGATGATTTTCCACTACCAAATATACACATCCTAATCGATAATTGCGCCAAGCATGAACTCCAATCCTTCATAGATTGCTTCGCGGGTTATCATCAGATTTGGATGGATGAAGAAGATCAGAGAAGATAGCTTTTATTACACCGTGGGGTGTATATTGTTATAAGATAATGCCATTCGGTCTGAAAAATGCTGGGGCCACCTACATGAGAGCCATGACGACCATCTTCCATGATATAATACACAAAAAAATAAATGTGTATCTGGATGATGTCATTATCAAATCCAAGAGGGCCGCAAATCACATAACGGACTTGAGAAAGTTCTTTGACAGGCTAAGGAGGTACAACTTGAAACTGAACCTCGCAGAGTGTGCATTCGGGGTTCCCGCAGGAAATTTACTGGTATTCATTGTCAGTCACCGAGGGATCATGCTGGATCCATCCAAAGTCAAAGCTATTCAATAGTTACCACTGCCCAAGAGCAAAAAGGATGTAATGAGCTTCCTGGGGCGTCTCAACTACATTAGTCGCTTCATAACACAGTCCACGGTCATATGTGAACCCATTTTCAAGATGCTGAGGAAAGATACTGAGATAATTTGGACTGAGGATTGTTCGAAAGCTTTTGACAAGATCAAAGAGTACATGTCCACACCACCAGTTCTGGTCCCGCCAGAACCAGGACGACCTTTGTTACTCTATCTATCTGTATTGGATGGAGCCTTTGGATGTGTTTTGGGACAACATGATGAGACAATAAGAAAGGAGCAAGCCATATATTACTTGAGTAAGAAGTTCACACCTTATGAAGCATAGTACTCTCTGCTTGAATGCACTTGCTGTGCTTTGACCGGGACAACCCAGAAATTGAGGCATTACTTCTGTGCCTACACTACATACCTCATATCCAGGATGGATCCTCTGAAGTACATATTTCAGAAACCCATGCCTACTAGGAAGTTGGCTAAGTGGAAAATACTATTAAGTGAGTTCGATATCATTTATGTAACTCAAAAGGCGGTCAAGGGACAAGCATTGGCAGATCACCTCGCTGAAAATCTGATGCAAGGAGAATACGAACCCTTGAAAACGTATTTTCCTGATGAAGAAGTATGATTTGTAGGAGAAGACATTACAGAAGCATATGTTGGTTGGAGGATGTTCTTTGACGGGGCCGCAAATTTCAAAGGAGTGGGCATTAGAGCAGTTCTAGTATCAGAAATGGGTCAGCATTATCCGGTATCTAGTAAACTCAAATTTCCTTGCACCAACAATATGGCAGAATATGAAGCCTGCATATTAGGGCTCAACATGGCAGTCGACACGAACATTCAGGAGTTGCTGGTAATCGATGATTCAGATTTGCTTGTGCACCAGGTGCAAGGAGAGTGGGCCACCAAGAATTTCAAGATATTGCCATATCTGCACCAGGTGCAGGAATTGAGAAAGAGGTTTACAAAGGTAGAATTTTGACATGTGCCCAGAATTCAGAATGAGTTTGCTGAAGCATTGACCACTTTGTCATCCATGATACAACATCCAGATAAGAACTACATTGATCCCATTCCGATATGGATCCATAATCAGCTGGCATATTGTGCTCATTTCGAGGAAGAAGCAGATGGAAAACATTAGTTCCATGACATCAAGGAGTACTTATCAAAATGAGAATATCCGGAGCATGAAAACCACGCTAAGAAACGCACACTTCGGAGATTGTCCAATCACTTCTTCCATAGTAGAGGAAACCTGTATAGAAGAATCCCCGATCTGGGATTGCTAAGATGTGTCAACGCAAAGGAAGCTTCTAAGCTACTTGAGGATGTACATGTTGGGACCTATGGTCCACACATAAATGGTTTCATTTTGGCCAAGAAGATATTCAGGGCAGGTTACTTTTGGATGACCATGGAGACGGATTACATTCAGTATGTCCGCAAATGCTTTCAATGTCAAGTACACGCCGATATGATAAAAGTGTCGCCAAATGAGCTCAATGCAACAAGCTCACCTTGGCTATTCACTGCTTGGGTAATGGATGTTATTGGTCTGATTGATTCCACTGCTTCAAACAGACACAAGTTTATTCTAGTAGCCATTGGTTACTTCACAAAATGGTAGAGGCTGCATCTTACAAAGCTGTAACCAAGAAAGTCGTCACAGATTTTGTCAAGGATCATATTGTTTGCCGATTTGGAGTTCCTGAGTCCATTATTACTGATAATGCCGCCAATATCAATAGTGATTTGATGAAAGCTATGTGAAACTTTCAAAATCAAGAACAAGAATTCTATAGCCTACAGACCTCAGATGAATGGAGCCGTAGAAGCAGCCAACAAAAACATTAAAAAGATATTAAGGAAAATGGTAGAAAACCACAAGCAATGGCACGAGAAGTTACCCTTTGCTCTGTTAGGATACCGCACTATGGTTCGCACGTCAACCAGGACAAATCCCTACATGTTGGTCTATGGTACCGAGGTTGTCATCCCAGCTGAGGTGGAAATTCCTTCTTTAAGAGTCATACAGGAAGCTGAACTCATCGATGCGGAGTGGATAAGGAGTCGCTATGAACAATTGGCCCTTATCGATGGAAAGAGAATGAACGCAGTGTGTTATGGCCAACTTTATCAGAACAGAATGTCCAGAGCTTTCAACAAAAGGGTCAAACAAAGATAGTTCGCACCAGCGCAGCTGGTATTGAAGAAAATCTTCCCGCATCAAGATGAAGCAGAGGGGAAATTCTCTCCCAACTAGCAATATTCGTACATGGTTCACAGAGTACTAACAGGAAGAGCACTCATACTTGCAGAAATGGATGGAGAAGTCTGGCCAAAACCGATCAATTCAGACGCAGTCAAGAGATAATACACTAAGATACTTTACATTTCCTTATTTGATGTAATTGAACTACGCTTGACCTGATTCCTGTTTAAGAGGGGATACATAGGCAGCCTTATGGGTTCGTTCATATCATAATAAAATTTTTATTTTCCCCAAAATAAGAAATCAGGGCAGAATTTGGAGGAGGGTCCTCAAAATTCCGGAGCAAGTCTAGCCAGTGCCATCACATGCCGAGAAGTCAGTAATCAGTTAAGAACTAGGGCACAATTATGAGAAGGGTTCACAAAATTCCGAAAGAGGCTCAATAGGGTCCATCATCCGCAAACAGTAAAAGATCATCTACCAAACTGGGGCAAAATTTTGAGGAGGACCCTCAAAATTCCAGTAAGAGATTGCTGCAATTCCTTTAAAATGTGTCACGGTCACTAGTTCATCAAAAATTACTTGATATATCAATACGTTTCCAAAAAAACTCTATTTTAGCAATAATTGCATATTTTTCAAAAAAAATTCTATTTCTATAACAGTCAGGTGTTACCTAGGGGGACTCGAAGGGGATTTCAGAAAGAAGCAGAGCAAGGCCGGCAGACGAAGCGATAATCAACCTCCCCTCAAAAAACTTACGATTTTTCTTTGAATGCAGGCACATTTGACGTAACGGTAGCATTCGCGAAACATATATACACAAAGAAAATTCACCATCCATATGGCCATCAGACACTGAATATATCTCCAGCTAAGACATACACTACCCTTATCTGTTATTCGCTCTTTGCATGGGACTAATCCCTGTCCCCCACATTTGCATGAGGCTAATCCTTGTCTCCATATTTACATGAGTCTAATCCTGGACTCCATATTTGCATGAGTCTAATCCTGGACTCCATATTTGCATGAGTCTAATCCCTGACTCCATATTTGCATGAGTCTAATCCTTGACTCCATATTTGTATGAGGCTAATCCTTGCCTCCATATTTGCATGAAGCTAATCCTTGCCTCCATATTTGCATGAGTCTAATCCCTGCCTCCATATTTGCATGAGGCTAATCCTTGACTCCATATTTACATGAGGCTAATTCTTGCCTCCACATTTTCATGAGGCTAATCATTGCCTCCATATTTGCATGAGTCTAATCCTGGACTCCATATTTGAATGAGTCTATTCCCTGACTCCATATTTGCATGAGGCTAATCCTTGCCTCCATATTTGCATAAGTTTAATCCTTGACTCCATATTTGCATGAGTATAATCCTTGACTCCACATTTGCACGAGGCTAATCCTTGCCTCCCCATTTGCATAAGGCTAATCCTTGCCTCCCCACTTGCGCGGGACTAAGTACTGTCCCTCTTTGCACAGATATTTCTCTATTTCTACTACTATCTATTTGATTTTCAATCGGGCTAAGCTCTGTCCTCCCTTTCACAAGACTAAGCCTTGTCTTGTTACATCATATTATTGCATATCATGGGCAGAAACATTGCCGATCTATCTGAAGGCGTCATAGTCTAAATGCATCATTCTCATAGCCGGAAGACACCATACCATGCCATGAGGGTCTCTCGAACTTGCATATCATTATTATAAGGCGTCATGGTTAGGAGGCACCATTTTCATGGCCTGAGAATACCATTTCATAGCCTGCAAATCCCTCACTAAATAATTCATGGCCCAGGACGCCATGGTCTAAGGACGTCATCTTTAATCGTCCGAAGACAACCTTCATGGTCCAAAGGGAATCTGCATCATGTTTAAATTTTCGCAAATACGTTTGTAGCATCTTTTATCTGTAGGTAACCAACAAGAAACTGCTATCCTAGCAGGAGCAATCTCGCTCCAGTTCCCTCCAACCGTCCCGAGCCTCAACTACTCACCGTAGCCGCTTTCGCATCTCGTATTCGTTTTTGCAATAATTTCATCGGCATACTCCGCGGGTGAATCTAGAACTACACATGGCCTGACTCCTGTAAAATCAGGGATATGTAGGCAAGTTGAAGACCGGATTTCGGCCTCTGTCTTTCAAAACATCCCATCCGTTCAAAATTGACCATCATTTCTTTACCCGAAAACTCTTTCATCCTTCCCGAGTAAAGAGGGGTAGTTGTTGATACCCAATTTTTCTCTATATATTTTAAATATGCATAAATAATTTCAAAAATAGCACACATATATATATATATATATATATATATATATATATATATAAATTGCATATATTGCATATATATCTTTACCAAAAAACTCTTTCATCCTTCCCAGGGAAAGAGGGGTAGTTGTTGATACCCAATTTTTCCTTATATATTTTTAATATGCATAAATACCTTCAAAATAGCATATATAAGCATGCACAAGATTTTTATAATTTTTCCCATAATTTTAAGGATTTAAATTGATTTATTTTCTTCCCTTTTATTCATAAAATCCCCAATAATTATTCCTCAAATTATTGTTGTGGTGATTTAGTCATTTAATTTCTATATTTATGTGAAAGTAGGGTTAAAATATTTTTTTTGCATTTTTATAATTGTATTTGATATTTTTATGCTAAATTGCATATAATTGCAATGTTAACCCATTTAAATGATAATTACATTTTATATGTTTACAGTTGGTCCCAATATTTTTAAAATGATAAATATATATTTTAAATCATTTTGGTACATAAAATTAATTTTTTAGAAATTTTTTATTACTTATTATAAATTAAATAGAGAAAATTGGCTATTTGAATTATAGCCAGATATGCATTTCGATTATAGCCTAAATTGAACCCAACCCCCACCCCAATTTCATACCCAAACACCCGACCCACACCCTGAACCCGCCTACCCGACCCAGCATCAATTAAATCCTGGCCGTTGATCTCTCAGATCAACGGCTCGTATCAACCCTTTCCTTTCTTAATTCCAACAACCCCTAACCCAACCTCATTTCCAAAATTCGGCCGCTCTCAAATCCTCTCCTCTCCTCTCTTCTCTCAACCTAACCCTAGCCTCATTCAACCGCCTACCTTCTCCGGTGACCACCCTTCAACCCCAAGCCTCCGATGACTTCTCCATTGCCTTGCTCATCTTCTATGAGGTCTTCAAGGGTCCTGGGCAATGCCGACTTATATATAGGATTTTCTGTCTTGACCACTCATGGCTACTCCGGTGTGATTTCGAGCGAAATCATACTGTATTTGTTACGATCTTTGAAGTTCTAAACATGTTCTTTAGTTTCTATTTGGGTTTCTTCTGAAACCCTAATTTTCGTTTGCATCTCTTAGATCTGTGCTATTTTTAAACGATTCGAGTCTGTTCCTTCTATGTTCTACATTGTTCTCGAACTTCTTTTGCAAAAATCATCGATTTTAAGTTGTTTTACTTTCTTTTAAAGTTAGGGGTTTTCGGAACTTCTTCTACACTTTGTTTAAATCGATTCTTCATGTTTTAACTTCTATCCTTACATATCTTGACTGATTCTATATTTTTTACTCCCTTTTCAACTCGCCTATGTTGAAAACACTAATTTCATAGTTCCAACCTCGGGTTTCTGGGTTCTGTTTGATAACGTGTTCAGTAAATCTGTATGTTCCTATGATTCTATGATTTTTTGCCCTATTGTTGCCTATTATTGTTACTAATCGAGGTTATCCCTGCCTATTGTGTGATTTTGCCTTATTTGGTTCATCAATGTTTCTGATTCTTCACTTCTCCTACCTGTATCATGCTTAGCTTACTAATTCAGACTATGCTATACATGAATCCCTGATTTTATATGTGATTCTTGTCCTACTCGACCTCTTAGGGTTCTGATTTTTGCTTACCATGTGCTTGTTCTTATAGAGTGGTGTTAAATCAATGCTACCTCCTATTATTGCATCCTTGAATATTTTTCATTGATCTATTACTGATTCCGCGTGTTATTTCTGCTGAATTTTACCTTGTAGAATTTTTTTGACCTTATTCTATGGTCAATTATGCTATTAATTTCTTTAGACTTTCCTTGATTGAAATGTGCTGAACCTAGCCTCTATTACCTATTGTGTACTTGTACTATGAAGAAAATATTTCCTATTTGTCATGTTCAAACTTATACGATTTCTTTCCTTACTTGTCATGTGTCTATGACAGTTTGAGGTTAACTCCTCAATTAAAGGGAGTACTTACCTTGATTTTCTGTTTAACTGATTCTAAGTTCCATAATTATTAATGGAATCTGATTTTTTCCTTATTTACTACCTGCTTTAAAACTATAAGTACCCTAGTCCTTCATTAGCACAACACACGAACTCTTGGTTCAAAAACTATCTCTCACACTCAAACTTTCTGCTCTGTCTTTTGTACTACTTGCTACTGCTTTAAGTTAGCCGGCTGCAAGCCAAGGCTAACCATTGTGTTCTCTTATACTTTCATTCTGCTCACTATCCTCTTTACTGGAATGTTCTAGTTTCAATTCAAAGTTCAAACAACAATTTGATTCTCTTATTGTTTCAGTTCATCCTGTTTCTGGTTTGCTTCTATTTCTGGTTTTGTTGTGAAACTTGTAGTTGGTATTTACATTATTAGCATGTTATATACTTCCCCTTCCTCAAGATCAGTATGTTATATACTTGTTGTATGCTTATCATCATGTGCTCCATGAATCCCCATATCCCTATCACCCATTTAAGTGATATTGTTATTTGTGTCTGGTTTTGTGACTATGCCTAGTCAGCTGTCTCTGAGCATGTCAATACCAATTCCTAGACCTTTGCTTGATTATGTGTTTGCAATCAAGTGTTCTATGTATCCCAAACCCCTTGACCCCTATTTGTGACTACTGAATTTACTTTGGTTCTGTGACTACTGGCTGTGTATAAACCTGTCCTAAGGTGTTTGAACTTCTGTTCATTTCTTCAATCTCTTTCCAAACAGTCTCTGTTGTTTTACTACATTACTTTCAAACATACTTCCTCCTTTAATACAGTTTTTTACTAAAAAATTTGGTGCAATCACTTTTACTCTACTCTTATGTCACGACCCAAACTGAAGGGCCATGACTAGCACCCGACCACACTTGCCGAGCACCAACGTACATTTCATCTAACCTTCATTATTATCTTTTAAGGCTGACGAGATCAATATAAATGGTAGACCTAGATCATGGACAACCAGCAATAAAATATGATGGCATGCATATACATAGCAGGGGATGACCAGACAATCAAGAAACTACATATAAGGTATGAGCTACCACGCTACTATGAAAGACTATACAACAAAAACTAGCCGACAAGGCATACCAAACTATACATGAGCCGACACCTGTCTATGAGCCTCTAAAATAACATAAGTGTTGCAACATAGCCGGAACAGGGCCCCGACATATCCATAATGTCTATAACAAAAATTGCATACCAAGACCAAGGCAAGTCCGGAGAAGGGATCTCGCCAATCACCGCTGAACTGGACAGTCTACTGTGGTGGGAGAGCTGCACATGCCTGTCTATCAGGACCTGCAGCACGACATGCAGCGTCCACAAATAAAAGGACGTCAGTACGAATAAAGTACTGAGTATGTAAGGCAAGGAACCATAAATACGATCAGTAATGTAAGCAAGGATAGAGAATATACAACCTGTAACATCTTAGTACCTCTGAGGGCTACTTACATGAAATGCATGATACATATGTATAAATACATAAACCTTTAAAGCATTCGCCTCTGTGGGCATCATCATCATCATATCGTACCCGGCCATAATAGGCTCAGTAGAATCGTACCCGGCCACGTGGAGCTCGGTAAAACCCAACTGATCAGTGGTTGCACAATAGGTGCCGTACCCGGCCAACTATAGCGTGTCTCGGTAGAGTAAAATAGATACATATATATAATGCATGCTCGACTCATGGAATCACATTCTAAACCTTTCGGAGTGACGTAAGGTCGGTATCCTCTGTACACGTTATTAGGACTAAGTCTTCACTATGAACCTTATAAGATTCAGGAAGTATGAACAACATTGATAACATAAGAATAAGAGAAGCAACATTAACATCAATCGTTCCATAAGAGGGAAAACTATGTAAGTACTGCTAGCTTCTAAGAGTAGAGTATCTTTGGAAGCTCGTTCATTACATTATGTACAATCGGAGTCGTGCAAAAGAAGGAAAGGGATAGCCTCACATACCTTGTATATACTGCCCCAATCTCAAGCTATGCAATTGTCAAAACTCCTTAGTCTACAATAAGAGAAACGATACTATCGTTATCATTTAAGCGTCATAACTATTATGTATCGACCACAACCTATTTTACGATGAAACGGACAGCACATCCCCTATATATATGACCTCACACCATTCAAAATAGTCACCAAACAGCCCAAACAACATCAATAATAAACATATTGAGCCTCCCAATATAGTCCACACACAGCCTAATCACTCCATACATACGACGACCACCATAGTCGTGTCAAACAATCTGGAAATGTTACGAATAACTATCAGCCCATAAACCTACATATATATGGTGTTTCTCCACACCCTTCCTCCTCCAAAACTCCACAAGATAGTAGTAAAATACGCAGCCCAACAACAACGCAAAACAGTCCACAAAACAATAACACTACTACCAAACCTTTCGATATATATCTCACAAGTTCTAGCTTCAATGGCTTAGCCGCAACTTGGATAATCTTAAATACATATAGAGTAAGAGGTTCCTTACCTTTATAC
Source organism: Nicotiana tabacum (assembly GCF_000715075.1). Classification (NCBI taxonomy): domain Eukaryota; kingdom Viridiplantae; phylum Streptophyta; class Magnoliopsida; order Solanales; family Solanaceae; genus Nicotiana; species Nicotiana tabacum. Next base: position 96,231,915 of record NC_134086.1, on the reverse strand, counting down.
AGAAAGAACAACTCCAATTTGACCTTAAATTTCCAAGAAATATCCCTCCAATGCTGCCACAACAACAAAAAGGCGAAACTAGCGATCAATTAGTGTTTTTCGGCACTAGAATCACTTTAGAAGGCTTGAAATCACCTAGGATTAATATTAAGAACATTAGGGAGTATTTACAGAACATATACCCTTTAAAACAACCTCCCACACGAGTTGGAACGACACAAAAATGAGCAACAACAAGAAGAACAAGAGACTTACTAGCGCCACGGAATTCCCGACACTTGATTTGTGTTGTTTGCCCTTTTTTGGGTCTTGAATCTTGAGAGAACCTTGAGAGGATGTTCCTAGGGTTCTAAGTTCTGAAAATAGTGAAAATAAATGACTTAAAAACGGGTTGTGGTCATCCTATATAAGTCCAAATATCTTAAACCGACTTAGTGGGCCCCATAGAGAGGTGCTTGGCGCAGTCTCGCGAAAACGCGAATATCTCTCTACTCCGAGATCGTATCGATGAACGGTTTAATGCGTTGGAAACTAGACTCATAGATCTTTAATTTGGTGGGTAGATCACCCCGTAATTCCTTGTAAATTATGAGAAAAGATTAGAAATATTTGACCTAATGTTTAAGTAAAATTATGAACCTAAGTTGCGACAACTTTTGTCGACTTTTGTTTCATAACTCGTTTGACTTCAAGACTTATGATACGGATATTATATGATTAAAATACCTTAATAAATGACCTCTTGAGTGTATTAAGCACCGCTAGATTACCTGAAAATACGAGTTACAACATCCTTGATTCGTTTAACTTCTAATACTGGTTAATCACCCTTATACACTCTTGTATCACTTAAGACCAATAGGATTGACTTCTTATCATCTCAAAGATAATTCCTTCTTGGATTTATGTTAACTAATATATGGCATGAACTAACACATGTGGATATGGGTTGTAACACCCTCCCCCTTAGGAACATTCGTCCTCGAATGTAAGGGTTTATGGGGAGTTTAAATCATCGTGGATTCCAATGGAAATTTCCGATCAATTTTCCCCTATAAAATGGTCACTAGCAAAACTTGCATGTAATTAAGCCCAACATATGGCTTCACAAGGCTACACAAAGCATTATGCGTATTTACATTATCTACATATCACCATTTTGTATTAAGGAGGAGTATTCTCAAATTATTGCTTACCTCATAAAGCCGTTTCTTCTTCCAATGTATCCTGTCTTCCACCAGCATCCTTGTTATCTTCATTCTGGAATAAGTAAGGGTATTTAGACTTCATCTCCTCTTCTGCTTCCCATGTCATTTCTTCCATATTTTTGTTCCTCCACAATACTTTGACGGAAGCTACATCTTTTGTTCTCAGCTTGCGGACTTGCCGATCTAATATCGCCACTGGCACTTCTTCATATGATAGGTCCTCTGTAACTTGTACATCTTTGATAGGGACGACTCGAGAAGGGTCTCCAATACATTGTCTCAACATAGATACATGGAATACCGGGTGGACAAATTCCAATTCGGATGGCAATTCTAACTCATAAGCAACCTGTCCAATCCGTCGAAGAATTTTATACGGCCCGATATACCTTGGACTCAGCTTACCTTTCTTCCCAAAACGCATAATACCCTTCATTGGTGAGATCCTCAGGAAAACCCAATCACCAACCTCAAACTCTAGATCACGACGTCGGACATCAGAATAAGATTTTTGCCTGCTTTGTGCCGTCCTCAATCGCTCCTATATCACTTTCACCTTCTCAATAGCTTGGTGAATCAAATCTGGCCCATATAATTCTGTTTCACCGACTTCGAACCATCCAACTGGTGATCTACATCTCCTCCCGTATAGTGCCTCGTATGGGGCCATTTTAATACTGGAATGGTAGCTATTGTTATAGGCGAATTCTATGAGTGGAAGATGATCATCCCAATTCCCCTTAAAATCTAGAACACATGCTCGTAGCATATCTTCCAGTGTCTGAATGGTACGTTCAGCCTGTCCGTCAGTCTGCGGATGAAATGCAGTGCTGAGATTTACTTGTGTGCCTAAACCCTTCTGGAAAGACCTCCAAAAGTTAGCCGTAAATTGAGCTCCTCGGTATGATATAATAGATATGGGCACACCATGAAGCCTAACAATCTCCTTGATATACAACTTCGCATAATCTTCAGCCGTGTAAGTTGTCTTCACTGGCAGAAAATGGGCACATTTTGTAAGTCGATCAATTATCACCCAGATGGAGTCAAACTTATGATAAGAGCGAGGTAATCCAATAATGAAGTCCATATTAATCACCTCCCACTTCCAGGTCGGAATCTCTATATTTTGAAGCAATCCACCGGGTTTCTGATGTTCTATCTTTACTTGTTGACAATTGGGACACTGGGCCACAAATTCTGCAATAGACTTCTTCATATTATCCCACCAATACTGCTCCTTGACATCATGATACATCTTTGTCGAGCCGGGATGGATGGAATATCGGGATTGATGAATCTCATTCATAATCTTCTCTCGCAACCCTGCCACATTAGGCACACACAATCGGCTCTGGTATCTCAGTGCCCCATCTTTTCCGATCCCAAAAGCCATACTTTTACACTGTTGAATGCTTTCTCTTAATCGTACTAAGATAGGATCTTCATATTGTCGTGCTTTTACCTCGGCTACCAAAGATGATTCTGATGTATTCTGTACAGTAACACCTCCGTCATCAGAGTCTAACAATCTGATTCTCATATTGGCTAGCTGATGAAGCTCTTTAATCAACCCCCATCTACCCGCCTCAATATGTACTAAGCTTCCCATTGATTTACGGCTGAGAGCATCTGCCACAACATTGGCTTTACCGGGATGATACAATATCTCGACGTCGTAGTCTTTCAATAATTCAAGCCACCTACGCTGCCTCAAATTCAACTCTTTCTGCTTGAAGATGTATTGTAAACTCTTGTGATCTGTGTAGATGTCAACATGGACGCCGTATAAGTAGTGCCGCCATATCTTCAAAGCATATATTACTGCAGCCAATTCCAAATCATGGGTTGGATAATTCTTTTCATGCTTCTTCAATTGTCTTGATGCATAAGCAATCACATTCCCACGCTGCATCAATACGCACCCCAAACCTATACCTGAGGCATCACAATATACCACATAATCTTCTGTTCCTTCAGGAAGAGTGAGCACTGGTGCAGATGTCAATCGATTCTTCAGCTCCTAAAAACTACGTTCACAAGTGTCACACCACTGGAATTTGGTAGCTTTTTGTGTTAACTTAGTCAATGGTGATGATATAGAGGAAAATCCTTCTACAAACCGCCTATAATATCCTACTAGTCCTAGGAAGCTGCGGACTTCTGATGGTGTTGTAGGTCTCGGCCAATTCTTTACTGCATCGATCTTCTGAGTGTCGACACTAATACCCTCATCAGATATCACATGGCCAAGGAATGCTACTGAGTTCAGCCAGAATTCACATTTGGAGAGCTTAGCATATAACTTACGATCCTGAAGCGTCTGTAATACTATCCGCAAGTGGCCCGCGTGTTCCGCCTCCGAACGAGAATACACTAGAATGTCATCAATGAATACAATCACGAACACATCAAGATAGGGCCTGAATATAGTATTCATGAGATCCATAAAAGCTGCTGGGGCATTTGTTAGCCCGAACGACATCACCAAGAACTCAAAGTGCCCATATCTTGTCCGGAAGGCCGTCTTTGGAATATCTTTCTCCCTAACCCTTACCTGATGATACCCTGAACGTAAATCAATCTTGGAGAAATACTTGGCACCCTGGAGTTGGTCAAACAGGTCATCAATTCTTGGAAGTGGATACTTGTTCTTTATAGTAGACTTATTCAACTGTCGATAGTCGATACACATCCGTAACGACCCGTCTTTCTTCCGCACGAATAGGACTGGTGCACCCCAAGGTGAAGTGCTAGGCCTAATAAAGCCCTTATCCAGCAAGTCCTTCAACTGCACCTTCAACTCTCGCAACTCTGCCGGGGCCATTCTATATGGAGGAATAGAGATCGGTTGAGTGTCAGGTAACACATCAATGCTAAACTCAATCTCCCTTTCAGGAGGAAGGCCTGGGAGTTCATCTGGGAAAACATCTGGGAATTCGTTGACCACAGGGATTGATTGTAAAGTAGGCGGTTTCGCCTCCACATCCCTAACGCGAACGAGATGATAAATGTAACCTTTTGAGATCATTTTCCTTGCCTTAAGATAGGAAATAAACCTACCTTTCGGTGTAGCAATGTTCCCTTTCCATTCAATGACGGGTTCACCCGGAAATTGGAACCTAACCATCTTCGTACGACAGTCAACATTTGCATAGCATGAGGCCAACCAGTCCATTCCCATTATCACATCAAAATCAACCATTTCTAACTCAAATAAATTTGCCGAGGTTTGACGACTACAAATCATCACAGTGCAACCTCTATATACCCTTCTAGCAATCACAGAATCTCCTATCGGAGTAGATACCGCGAGGGGTTTACTTATCAATTCAGGTTCAATGCCAAACTTATTAGCCACAAAGGGTATAACATATGATAATGTAGATCCCGGATCAATCAACGCATATACATCATAAGAAAACACAGATATAATACCTGTAACAACATCTGGAGACGACTCGAGATCCTGTCGACCTACTAGAGCATAGGTTCGATTTTGAGCACCACTCGAACTCGGCACTGCACCTCTACCCCTACCACGACCTGTCGACTGCTGAAAACCCCGTGCTGAAGGTCGAACTGATGAGGAAGAACCAGACACAGATCCAGTCGGCTGAGCCATACCATCACCTCCTCTATTAGGACAATCCCGCATCATATGGCCAGGCTGCCCGCACGAATAGCATGCATCAGAACCTCGACGACACAGTCCAAAGTGGGCCTTGCCGCACTGATCACAATGTGGTGTTGGGGGTCTCATCTGACTAGTATTCCTGTGATGTTGCGAGCCAGATGCCAGCGAACTCTGACCTGGACCAGAATAGGATCGATCATATCGAGGCCTCTGAAACTGTGGAGGAGCACTAGCTACAGGTGGCGCCGAACTCCTCAAAAACTGTGGCCTGATGCGGCCTCTGAAGTCATCAGAATACCCTGCAAATCTCGTCCTCTTATGCTGGCCTCTATCCTGCTCCCTAACTGCCCTCTGCTGGCGTTTACGATCCTCTAGGGTCTGGGCATAAGCTTGAATACGGGAAATATCCATGCCCTCCACCAAGGAGGCTGTCGTACACTCATTTATCAGATGTGGTCCCAACCCATTCACGAACATATGCACCCTATCACTCATCTCGGCCACCATATGGGGAGCATACCTTGCCAAAGAATCAAACTGCATACTGTACTCTCGTACACTCATATTACCTTGTCTAAGGTTCAAAAACTTATTAGCTCTAGCTCGTCGTATCTCAACTGGCAAGTAGTGACGAAGAAAGGCCTCAGAAAATTCCTTCCACACAGCTGGAGGAGGGTTCGGACCCCTGGATCTCTCCCAACTATCATACCAGAGAACCGCTAAATCCCGTAGCCGATAAGAAGCCAACTCTACTGTCTCTGTATCACTAACATGCATAACATGAAGTGTACGATGAACCTGGTCAATAAACGTCTGTGGGTCCTCCTTGGGGTCTGATCCGGTAAACACTGGAGGGTCTAAATTAATAAAATCACGAACTCTTGTACTAACTGGTTTCTCAGCAACACCTGTATTCTGCCTCTGAGCCTGAGCAGCTGCCAAGCTAGTCAATAACTGCAAAGCACTCCGCATATCCTGGTCTGGAGTGTCAGACGAAGGAACTGGAGGCGCTGGGTGCCTTCTAATATCCTCTGGAGGAGATGGAGTAGATGAGGTATGAGAGGGCATCTCACTTTGAGCCTCACTTTGTCCTGCTCTGACTTGGGGAACCTGACTGGTACCCTCTCCCACTGCTGTATCAAGCCGTCTACTAATCGTTTGCTTCCTAGTCGAAGGCATCACTGAAAAAAACAAGGTGAATATTAGAGACAAACACTTACGACTCAACTCTACGCACGATCTAGATTCAGGAAGAAGGTAACAACCCTAGATGTCATGTAGCCTCCTGATTATAAATGTGGCGCGCTACACATCCATAATCAAGACTCTACTAGACACGGCTCATAGACAACCCCTAGGACAGACTTGCTCTGATACCAAGTTTGTCACCACCCAAACTGAAGGGCCATGACTAGCACCCGACCACACTTGCCGAGCACCAACGTACATTTCATCTAACCTTCATTATTATCTTTTAAGGCTGACGAGATCAATATAAATGGTAGACCTAGATCATGGACAACCAGCAATAAAATATGATGGCATGCATATACATAGCAGGGGATGACCAGACAATCAAGAAACTACATATAAGGTATGAGCTACCACGCTACTATGAAAGACTATACAACAAAAACTAGCCGACAAGGCATACCAAACTATACATGAGCCGACACCTGTCTATGAGCCTCTAAAAGAACATAAGTGTTGCAACATAGCCGGAACAGGGCCCCGACATACCCATAATGTCTATAACAAAAATTGCATACCAAGACCAAGGCAAGTCCGGAGAAGGGATCTCGCCAATCACAGCTGAACTGGACAGTCTACTGTGGTGGGGGAGCTGCACATGCCTGTCTATCAGGACCTGCAGCACGACATGCAGCGTCCACAAATAAAAGGACGTCAGTACGAATAAAGTACTGAGTATGTAAGGCAAGGAACCATAAATACGATCAGTAATGTAAGCAAGGATAGAGAATATACAACCTGTAACATCTTAGTACCTCTGAGGGCTACTTACATGAAATGCATGATACATATGTATAAATACATAAACCTTTAAAGCATTCGCCTCTGTGGGCATCATCATCATCATATCGTACCCGGCCATAATAGGCTCGGTAGAATCGTACCCGGCCACGTGGAGCTCGGTAAAACCCAACTGATCAGTGTTTGCACAATAGGTGCCGTACCCGGCCAACTATAGCGTGGCTCGGTAGAGTAAAATAGATACATATATATAATGCATGCTCGACTCATGGAATCACATTCTAAACCTTTCGGAGTGACGTAAGGTCGGTATCCTCTGTACACGTTATTAGGACTAAGTCTTCACTATGAACCTTATAAGATTCAGGAAGTATGAACAACATTGATAACATAAGAATAAGAGAAGCAACATTAACATCAATCGTTCCATAAGAGGGAAAACTATGTAAGTACTGCTAGCTTCTAAGAGTAGAGTATCTTTGGAAGCTCGTTCATTACATTATGTACAATCGGAGTCGTGCAAAAGAAGGAAAGGGATAGCCTCACATACCTTGTATATACTGCCCCAATCTCAAGCTATGCAATTGTCAAAACTCCTTAGTCTACAATAAGAGAAACGATACTATCGTTATCATTTAAGCGTCATAACTATTATGTATCGACCACAACCTATTTTACGATGAAACGGACAGCACCTCCCCTATATATATGACCTCACACCATTCAAAATAGTCACCAAACAGCCCAAACAACATCAATAATAAACATATTGAGCCTCCCAATATAGTCCACACACAGCCTAATCACTCCATACATACGACGACCACCATAGTCGTGTCAAACAATCTGGAAATGTTACGAATAACTATCAGCCCATAAACCTACATATATATGGTGTTTCTCCACACCCTTCCTCCTCCAAAACTCCACAAGATAGTAGTAAAATACGCAGCCCAACAACAACGCAAAACAGTCCACAAAACAATAACACTACTACCAAACCTTTCGATATATATCTCACAAGTTCTAGCTTCAATGGCTTAGCCGCAACTTGGATAATCTTAAATACATATAGAGTAAGAGGTTCCTTACCTTTATACAGAAAGAACAACTCCAATTTGACCTTAAATTTCCAAGAAATATCCCTCCAATGCTGCCACAACAACAAAAAGGCGAAACTAGCGATCAATTAGTGTTTTTCGGCACTAGAATCACTTTAGAAGGCTTGAAATCACCTAGGATTAATATTAAGAACATTAGGGAGTATTTACAGAACATATACCCTTTAAAACAACCTCCCACACGAGTTGGAACGACACAAAAATGAGCAACAACAAGAAGAACAAGAGACTTACTAGCGCCACGGAATTCCCGACACTTGATTTGTGTTGTTTGCCCTTTTTTTGGGTCTTGAATCTTGAGAGAACCTTGAGAGGATGTTCCTAGGGTTCTAAGTTCTGAAAATAGTGAAAAGAAATGACTTAAAAACAGGTTGTGGTCATCCTATATAAGTCCAAATATCTTAAACCGACTTAGTGGGCCCCATAGAGAGATTTGGTGGGTAGATCACCCCGTAATTCCTTGTAAATTATGAGAAAAGATTAGAAATATTTGACCTAATGTTTAAGTAAAATTATGAACCTAAGTTGCGACAACTTTTGTCGACTTTTGTTTCATAACTCATTTGACTTCAAGACTTATGATACGGATATTATATGATTAAAATACCTTAATAAATGACCTCTTGAGTGTATTAAGCACCGCTAGATTACCTGAAAATACGAGTTACAACATCCTTGATTCGTTTAACTTCTAATACTGGTTAATCACCCTTATACACTCTTGTATCACTTAAGACCAATAGGATTGACTTCTTATCATCTCAAAGATAATTCCTTCTTGGATTTATGTTAACTAATATATGGCATGAACTAACACATGTGGATATGGGTTGTAACATCTTAGTCAATAAGTTCTGCCCCCTCCAGTACGTGTACTACATTGGGATCCTTTTGAGAACCCCCTAAACTCTGGCATACTGAGGCTGGCCCTTCTACACTGCACTTGTTCAATCTTTTGTTACCAAGTCTAGGTGTAAGCACTGCCCGGGATCCTTGAGATCCTTAAGAAACTTTGATGCACCTAGACTCTGACATTGTCAATGGAATTGAGGCATTTGAGGCCATTGGAGGCTAGCTTTTTATTTTTCTTATTTAATTATGTAATTCATTCATTGGTCTATAATAACTTTTAAACAAATATTGGGGTATTTAGTGAAAGGGATGGGTAGATGCATGTTTGTGGGGGTAATACAACTAGAAATCATGCTCCTAGGGCCTTATGTTTAAATCTGATTGTTTTCCAGTAGAAATCATGCTCCTAGGACTTTATGTTTAAATTCGATTGCCTTACCAAGTAGAAATCATATTTATAAGGCTTTACATTTTGGTCATGTTTTAGAAACCATGCCTATAGGTTCAAAATAATCATGCCTTCAACGTCTTAAAATCAGATTAACTAATAGACGTCATGCCTATAGGACTTAATCCAGATTCTGTTATGATAAGTGTTCATGTATGTTCTCATTGTCTTAAAATCAGATTAACTAATAGATGCCATGGCTATAAGAATTAATTTAGATTCTATTACAATGAGTGTTATGTATGTTTCCATGCCTCAAAGTCTTTAAAATCAGTATCAAATGTAGACATCATGCCTATAGGAAATCATACTCGAATGTCTGCTTGTTAATCTAAGCTAGTATGAATAATTTAACTCAGTCCACGCTTAGCTCACTTCTGAATAGGTTTAACTAAGTATTCCATATTTCCTGATACGAGTCTTTTAAAACTACCTCAATCTCATTAGATATCATGCCTATAGGTGTTACAAAAAATACGTTTCAAAACCTGTTTTGTTTCACTATACAAATGTGTTAATCGGTGCTCCGCGTATAGGCAATCCCTTAGGGCATTTTCAAAACTGCATTTCTAAAAACTATTTCTATTGCTTAATCTTTTCTGATCATAACATGCTTTAAAAAATCCATAGGCAACTGCTAGGTCACTACTCCTGAGTTTCTAAAAAGTAAGTTTTTGGTTTCTGCATATTCGCCTAGATATCCTGCCTTAGGACACTATCTGATAAAAGACCTTAATTGTGCTTGAGTCGTGCTGCTATGTGCTTATTTGAGGAGGAAATTTTGATCCTTTAATTGCTTCTTTCTATGTGCTGAAAGTCCTAAGTGTTTTTCTTGTCGCCTTAGAATTTTTGCCTTTTAAAACCTTAGGGGTCCGTCTAAAACCACCTATAGGTAGAGGTCCTAACTCCCTCCAGGACCATTAAGACGGGACGGGTAGCAGCACGCAATAGAGATTGCTGACCAAACACTCACTTTGCATGACCAATATGGGGATGGGAAGGGTAGATATGGGATATGATGACTACACGCTAATGTTACGTGTAGCCCTTCATTGATGAGTGTTTACCGGACATTGTGTAGGGTGATCCTATAGGATACCAACTTAGGACCCCTCCTTTACTGAAATTCCGTTTTTATTTAAACCTTTGTTTTACAACTTGTCCAAATCTTTATCTTATTACTTGAGTTATCTAACGGGTTTTACTTGCAACCTATTTGATTCAATTGTTTACTTGTAATGGATTAATTTGTGAATATAAGTTCGGTCGGGACCCACAGTTGTGGACCAAGAGGGGTGCCTAACACCTTCCCCTCGGGGTTACTTCGAGCCCTTATCCTAATCTCTGATAATGCAGACCAACCCAAGAGTTAATCATTCTAGGTGCCCTAACGCACCGTAATCCATTAGGTGGAGGCTCTTCAAATACCTAATTCCCAAAAGGAAATGAGTTATTACCCCCATGAATGTCGAAACCCGGACTTTTCCCGTCAAAAGGGAAGAAAAAGGGGCGTGACAGCATGGCGACTCTGCTGGGGATACCTTTAGGCTCTTACCATAACGAACTTATCTTTTTACAAATTAGTCCAAGCATGATTTATCCCGTACCATTCTCCCTTATTTTAATTTATCTGTCCATTTTTAAGCGTTTATGGTTCTTTATCCCTGAAACTGACTTGTCTCTTTGTTTTCTTTTTCCCTGTAACTGTCTTTCAATTATTTAAATGTTGTATTTATTTTTACTACATGCAAATATTTGACTATATGTTATTAATTGCTGCCTAAATCATGCTCCGCATCATATTCCACTCGTGCGTATCAAATCCTATAGCAGCGCTTTAATGAGTGCTTGCGCTCTTCCTATTTACTACCCTTAAATTCACAAAAACTTATTTGCGGTAAAACTAATCGATCAGCGGTGCAGTCGACGGTTCCATGCCTTCCCCCTCGAGTTTTCCGCTTGAGGGTGCTAGTCTAAAACCCCATAGAAACCTTACTCTTGTTAAAATTGTGCATGCATCATAGTCAAACCTAGTAGGATCAGTTATGTCATCCACATAATGATCCTTTAAGATAAGCCTTATCCAAAGTCCATCGGGGTTTCCATAATCCCAACGGACTCAACCACATTCTGTATATTAATTTGGAGAACTAAATGCCGATATGTTGATCATAAATGTATAAATAGTCGAGTCCAGTGAGGGCAGAGTCTAACCCTTTTGTTTTGCAGAAAATGAGGCACGAGGTCCCCATCTTCGGTATGGTTAGTACACCCTTACTCTTGCTAGACTGGTGGAGGAATCTTCCATCAGATGACCAAATCAATGAATGGAAAGAGAGGGCCGCCAAATCTAGCGAAAAAGTTGGAATAACTGGAATACAACCTGTTGAAATTGGAAGGAAAAGTGAGAAAAAGAGTAACGGACTACCAGAACGCTGAGGGAAACTAAGGAGGACATTTGGAAACGGCATTCTTACTGGTGAACCTACGCGAACTGGAGGATTTGATCAACGAGAACATTCAACCTGAAGAAAGTCCTTCTTGGACCAAATAGGCTAGATTTACTTGCTTTTCCTAAAATTTAATAAGGCCAAGTGCCAGTAGTCACTTATTTTATCATTATATTAGTGTCGTTTTGGGATTCGTCTATTTTCATATTATGAAATGAAGCATTTATTGCATTTGAAGTTCTCCAAATTTATTTGTCGCTAGTCCTACCTCGGGCACAACGAGCCTCCCAAATTAGGATACGAGTGTACATTTCGCAATACGTGTTTAAATACTGCAAACATTTCAGAATCCTCACTAACTTGTTACCTTTTTTGTTTTTGCTTATTTTTATTATTATTCCTATCCCCTTAGGTTGGTTCACTCATACTGGCCTCATCAGCATATCACATCAGATCTAGAGGCCCTCCACCTCCTCCTCCTCCAAGCAACACAAAGGGCAAAGGAAAATCAAAGATGGACAACTTAAGTTGAATCCAAAAGGAAAATGTTGAGAACGCAGAGACTTCTGATGGCCGTAGTACTCCGGCCCCGAATGACTTGGTTTTAAGACTGGAACAAAAGATACTATAACTACAAGGAGAACTTGAGCAGGTCTGTAATTTGGCAAACCTGTCACTTACCCTCAATGTCCTTGATATCCACCAACAAAACACAAAGAACCCGATAACACCTCAGAACGCACAAAACCATCCACCACAAAATCCTACCGCACCAAATTAATACGCAACTCCACCCCAAAACATCAATCTACTGCCAATACCAACTCCACCACAACATCATCATCAACCAATTCAGTACCCACCAACCACCACTTACCACACTCTCCAAAATACACCACCACTCATTCCCGATCCATAAAACTCCACCAATGACCATCATTATACCCAAGTTTCTGGCACTCATCAAACCAACCCTATATACGTGGAAACTATACCCCATTCTACCCAGCCAATCTCATATACACCGGAATCCACCGAGAAGGACCTACTCATTAAAAACATGGCTAAAGAACTCAAGAAACTAACAAGCCAAGTTCAAGGTGTTTAAGGCGACAGAGGGATAGAAGGTTTAAACTATGAAGATCTGTCCATACAGCCGGATGTCGAACTGCCAAAGGGGTACAAACCTCCCAAGTTTGAGATATTTGATGGTACAGGTGATCCAAGGGTTCATCTAAGGACCTATTGTGACAAGTTTGTCGGGGTCAGGAAAGATGAAAAGATCCAGATAAAGCTCTTTATGAGGAGCCTTACTGGGGATGCTTTTTCTTTCTATATCAGTCAAAATCCCAAGAAATAGTCTAATTGGGTAAGCATGGCGTCGGAGTTCATGGACCGGTTCAGGTTTAACACAGAGAATGCACCAGATTTCTTCTACATTCAGAATCTTAAGAAGAAACATACTAAGACTTTTCATGAGTACGCTACTCGATGGAGGTCGGAAGCGGCCAAGGTCAGGCCCTCTTTAGACGAAGAACATATGAATAAATTCTTTGTCAGGGCATAGGATCCACAATACTACGAGAGGTTGATGGCTATCGAAAATCACAAGTTCTCTGATATCATCAAGCTCGGAGAAAGGATCAAGGAAGGAATCAAGAGCGAGATGGTAATGAATTTTGAGGCACTATAGGCCACAAATGAGGCACTACAATCAGGTGGCATATCAAAGAAGAGAGATACTGGGGCAGTAATGGTAGCCCAGGGCCCAAAATCTCCACTAACCTATCAAACGCCTCCACCCACATGTCAAACACCTCCACTCACGTACCAAGCATCACTACCTACATATCAGCCTTCATCTCCTAGATATTCCCAACCAGCCTCTATCTATCACACCTATAACTCCCAACCATCCCAATTCCAAACACTACCAGCTCGCCAAAATTACCCAATACCAAGACCAACATCGACCGCAAGCTTCCCAAACAATACACCGCCATTGCTGAGTCTATCGACCAAATGTATGAAAGGTTGAAAGCCGCAGGTTACGTCACTCATGTTCCCGCTGTAGCATTAGAAAATATATCACAATGGGTTAATCCGAACAAAACTTGTGCGTACTATTCTGGTATGAAAGGACACACCACTACTGAGAGCCGAACATTGAAGGATAAGATCCAGACACTAATTGACAACAAGGTCATACAAGCAAATAAAGTCGCACCTAATGCCCGCAACAATCCCCTCCCTGATCATAGAGGTGATGGTGTACATGTTATAGAAACAATTGAAGAGTGGGACCCTGAGGGGTCAATCTGGATTATTCGAGAAGGTGATAACTTCAAGGTTACAGTCACACTTACTCCTATTGTGGTTCAGACTCAGGCACCAATCGATGTTGAGGTAACTGCATCAGTTCCATTCAAGGTAGAAGTGGCTCTGCCTGCGGCCACCTCCACTCCATTTGAAGTAGAGGTGGTCACACCTTTTACTGTGACGGTATCAACCACACCCTCATTCAACTCAAAAGCAATACCTGGGATTATGTTGCTGAGGCACGGTGAAAAGGTAAGACTAAGATAGAGGAATTCGACGCTGCACAAGGGATGACTAGAACTGGAAGAGTCAATACACCTGAACACCTGGGAGGTTCGAGTAAGGAGGCCACTACTAGGCAGCCTATCTTTGAGACTGGGCCAGATGACCTGTAGAGGAAAGTACAGGCAAAGGATACTTTGTTGACCATCTGAACAAAGTCCCCGCTCAGATATCTATCCTGTCACTATTACAAAATTCAGAGGAACACAAGAACGCCATGATGAAAGTACTGAGCAAGGCTTATGTACCCAAAAATATCATTGGTGGAGAAATGGACAACATGGTTGGCCAACTGCAGGAGATCCATAAGATTATCTTCCACGAAGATGAGCTACCGCCCGAAGGTCTGAATCACAATCGGGCATTGCATATTATGGTACAATTTGAAGACACGTTCATTGCTAGGGTCCTGGTTGATGGAGGTTCGAGCTTAAATATTTGTGCATTGGACACCCTGAAAAGGTTGGACAAAGGTTTCCATGAGATACGGATAGGAAGCATGAATGTGAAGGCTTTTGATGGGTCCTAGAGGGCCACGATCGGGGAAATCAACCTTTGCTTGCAGATGGGGCTAACCTGGTTCAACGTTGAATTCCAAGTACTTGACATGTCGGCCTCATACTATCTTCTGTTGGTCCGACCATGGATCCATGCTGCTGGAGCCATGCCTTCCAAACTACATCAAGCCGTGAAATTCGAATGGAACCGCCAGGAGGTAATAATTCATGGAAATGGAAGTAACCCTATCTACACTAGACAAACCATCCCGATCATTGGCCATAGAAGAAGGCTAGGAGGGGAAACCTATCATCACATCGAACTGGTCAATGCCATCGAGAAGGATAATTGTTGGAGTAACAAAATAGAATGCATACTAGCATGGTCAGGATACGAACCCGACAAAGGGTTGATAAAGAACCTCCAAGGTATCACCAAACCAATACGGTTGAAAAATCATGGTACCACCTTTGGGCTCGGATACCTGTATACATGGCAAGAGTACAATGATTAGTCACTTCCATAGCGCGGGCCGTACTACCCTCTTGAGCAGCTAGTGCCACGTTTGGAACAATCTTTCCACCAGGCGAACACAATATGGGAAACTGTAGCAGAAGAAGCACTGGGTGGGCTAAAGGATCTGTTCTTAAAAGACGAGGACATGGATTGTTGTGTCATAATTGAGGAGGAGGAGGAAGAAGACCTCACTATTCAGATCGTGGTAGAGGGAGCAGTTCTCAGAAATTGGACCGCCGCATTATCCCGAGCTTGCAGAATTCTTGGGTAGCTTGACAGGATTTACTTCTATAGTCGTTTGAGGCATTTAAAATTTCATGTAGTTTCGTTTTAATCTTTACTTGTTTCAAAATAAATGCTCGATCCATCGAGCCGTGCTTTGTCTCAACAATTTCTCAAGTTTTAATCAAATGCATTTGCTCTTTATTATTCACTACTATATTTACACTTTTTCTTTCCACAGCACTATTATTATATTTCGTGGTGAACCAGTGACTGTGACATGTAATGAGGCAACGCAACATGAGAATAATGACTCAGAGGAAGAAGATGAGATACCATTGGAAATTGTCAGGGAGGTTGAAAATTTTGAGAATAAGCCTAAGTCCAATCTGGACGAGACCGAAGTAGTAAATTTGGGAGACGTCGTGACCGTTAAATAGACCCGCATCAACATTCACTTGTTGCCAACAGAGAAAGAAGAGTACATTCTCTTCCTAATAGAATATGAGGACATCTTCGCATGGTCGTATAATGACATAACCGGTCTCACAAGTTGCCTACTAATCCCATGTGTCCGCCAGTCAAGCAGAAACTCAGAAAATTCAAACCAAACATGAGTCTAAAAATCAAGGAGAAAGTTACCAAGTGGATCAAAGCCAAAGTTCCCAGGGTGGTTAAATATCAAACCTGGTTAGCTAACATTGTGTTAGTTCCGAAGAAAGACATGAAGGTCAAAGTATGTGTTGACTATCATGATAAATAGAGCACGTCCCAAAGACGATTTTCCACCGCCAAATATATATATATCCTGATCGATAATTGCGCCAAGCATGAACTCCAATACTTCGTAGATTGCTTAGCGGGTTATCATCAAATTTGTATGGATGAAGAAGATGCAGAGAAGACAACTTTTATTACACCATGGGGTGTATATTGTTACAAGATGATGCCACTTGGTCTGAAGAATGCTGGGGCCACCTACATGAGATCCACGACGACCATCTTCCATGATATGATACACAAAGAAATGGAGGTATATGTGGACAATGTCATTATCAAATCCAAGAGGGCCGCAGATCACATAGCGGACTTGAGAAAGTTCTTTGACAAGCTAAGGAGGTACAACTTGAAACTGAACCCCGCAAAGTGTGCATTTGGGGTTCCCACAGGAAAGTCACTGGGATTCATTGTCAGTCGCCGAGGGATCGAGATGGATCCATCCAAAGTCAAATCTATTCAAGAGTTACCACCACCCAAGAGCAAAAAGGATGTGATGAGCTTCCTAGGGCATCTCAACTACATCAGTCGCTTCATAGTACAGTCCACGGTCATATGTGACCCATTTTCAAAATGCCGAGGAAAGATGCCGAGACAAGTTGGACCGAGAATTATCAGAAATATTTTGATAAGATCAAGGAGTACATCTCCACACCACCAGTTCTAGTCCCTCCAGAACCAGGACGACCTTTGTTACTCTATCTATCTATATTGGATGGAGCCTTCGGATGTGTTTTGGGACAACATGATGAGACAGGAAGAAAGGATCAAGCCATATATTACCTGACTAAGAAGTTCACACCTTATAAAGCACGGTACTCTCTGCTTGAATGAACTTGCTATGCTTTGACCTGGACATCCCAGAAATTGAGGCATTACATCTGTGCCTACACTACATACCTCATATCCAGGATGGATCCTCTAAAGTACATATCTCAGAAACCCATGCCTACTGGGAAGTTGGCTAAGTGGAAAATACTACTAAGTTCGATATCATTTATGTAAGGTCAAGGGACAAGCATTGGCAGATCACCTTGCTGAAAATCCGATGGGAGGAGAATATGGACCCTTGAAAATGTATTTTCCTGATGAAGAAGTATCATTTGTAGGAGAAGATATTACCGAAGCATATGATGGTTGGAGGATGTTCTTTGATGGGGCCACAAATTTCAAAGGAGTGGGCATTGGAGCAGTTCTGACATAAAAAATGGGTCAGCATTATCTAGTATCTACTAAACTCAGATTTCCTTGCACCAATAATATGGCAGAATATGAAGCATTCATATTAAGGCTCAACATGGTAGTCGACATGAACATTCAGGAGTTGCTGGTAATCGGTGATTTAGATTTGCTTGTGCACCAGGTGCAAGGAGAGTGGGCCACCAATAATTCTAAGATATTGGCATATCTGCACCACGTGCAGGAACTGAGAAAGAGGTTTACAAAGGTAGAATTCCAACATATGCCCATAATTCAGAATGAGTTTGCCGATGCATTGGTCACTTTGTCATCCATGATACAACATCCAGATAAGAACTACATTGATCCTATTCTGATAAGGATCCATAATTAATCGGCATATTGTGCTCATGTTTAGGAAGAAGCAGATGTAAAACCTTGGTTCCATGACATCAAGGAGTACTTATCAAAAGGAGAATACCCGAATCATGCAAACCACGCTCAGAAACACACACTTCGGAGATTGTCCACTCACTTCTTCCATAGTGGAGGAAACCTGTATAGAAGAACTCCCGATCTGGGATTGCTAAGATGTGTCAACGCGAAGGAAGCTTCTAAGCTAATTGATGATATGCATGCTAGGACCCGTGGTCCACACATGAATGGTTTCGTTTTGGCCATGAAGATACTCAGGGCAGGTTACTTTTGGATGACCATGGAGAGAGATTGCATTTAATATGTCCGCAAATGCTTTCAATGTCAAGTACACATCGATATGATAAAAGTGCCGCCAAACAAGCTCAATTCAACAAGCTCACCTTGGCCATTCGCCGCTTGGGTAATGGATGTTATTGGTTTGATTGATCCCACTGCTTCAAACGGACACAGGTTTATTCTGGTAGTCATTGATTACTTCACAAAATGGGTAGAGGCTACATCTTACAGAGCTGTAACCAAGAAAGTCGTCACAGATATTTTCAATGATCGTATTGTTAGCCGATTTGGACTTCCCGAGTCTATTATTACTGATAATGTCGCCAATATCAACAGAGATTTGATAAAAGCTATGTGTGAAACTTTCAAAATCAAGAACAAGAATTCTACACCCGACAGACCTCAGATGAATGGAGCCATAAAAGCAGCCAACAAAAACATTAAAAAGATATTAAGGAAAATGGAAGAAAACCACAAGCAATGGCATGAGAAGTTACCCTTTGCTCTGTTAGGAGACCGCACTACAGTTCACACATCAACCGGGGCAACACCCTACATGTTGGTCTATGGTACTGAGGCTGTCATCCCAGTCGTGGTGGAAATACCTTCTTTAAGAGTCATACATAAAGATGAACTTAGCAATGAAGAGTGGATAAGGAGTCGCTATGAGCAATTGGCCCTTATCGATTGAAAGAGAATGAATGCAGTGTGTCACGACCAACTTTATCGGAATAGAATGTCCAGCGCTTTCAACAAAAGGGTCAAACCAAGACAGTACGCACCAGGGCAGCTGGTATTGAAGAAAATCTTCCCATATTAAGATGAAGCCAAAGGGAAATTCTCTCCCAACTAGAAAGGCACGTACATGGTTCACAGAGTACTAATAGGAGGAGCACTCATACTTGCAGAAATGGATGGAGAAGTCTAGCCAAAATCGATCAATTCAGATGCAGTCAAGAGATACTATGCTTAGATACTTTACATTTCATCATTTGATGTAATTGAACTACGCTTGTCCTGATTCCTGTTTAAGAGGGGATACTTAGGCAGCCTTATAGGTTCGGTCACATCATATTAAAATTTTCATTTTCGACAAAATTTGAAACAAGGGTAGAATTTGGAGGAGGGTCCTCAAAATTTTGGAGCAAGTCCAGCCAACGCCATCGCATGCTGAGAAGTCAGTAATCAGTTAAGAACTGGGGCAGAATTTTGAGAAGGATTCTCAAAATTCCGGAGAAGGCTCAGCAGGGTCCATCATCCGCAAACAGTCAAAGATTATCTACCAAACTAAGGCAGAATTTTGAGAAGGACCTCAAAATTCCAATAAGAGATAGCTGCAATGCCTTTGAAATGTGTCACAGTCACTAGTTCATCAAAAATTACTTGATATATCAATATGTTTCCGAAACAACTCTATTTTGAGAAATAATTGCATATTTGTTTTAAAAGAAATTCTATTTCTATGACAGTCAGGTGCTTCCTAGGGGGACTTGAAGGGGCTTTCAGAACGAAGCAGAGCAAGGCCGACGGACGAAGCAAGAACCAACCTCCCCTCATAAAACTTACGATTTTTCTTTGAATACAAGCACATTTGACGTAACGTTAGCATTCGCAAAACATGTATACACAAAGCAAATTCACCATCCATCCAGCCATCAGACATTGAATATATCTCCATCTAAGACATACACTGCCCTTATATGTTATTCGCTCTTTGCATGGGACTAATCCCTGTCCCCCCACATTTGCAATAGGCTAATCCTTGCCTCCATATTTAAATGAGTCTAATCCTGGACTCCATACTTGCATGAGTCTAATCCTGGACTCCATGTTTGCATGAGTCTAATCCTTGACTCTATATTTGCATGAGTCTAATCCCTGAATCCATATTTGCATGAGTCTAATTCTTGACTCCATATTTGCATGAGGCTAATCCTTGCCTCCATATTTGCATGAGGCTAATCCTTGCCTCCATATTTGCATGAGTCTAATCCCTGACTCCATATTTTCATGAGTCTAATTCTTGACTCCATATTTACATGAGGCTAATCCTTGCCTCCATTCATAAGGCCAATCCTTGCCTCCATATTTGCATGAGTCTAATCCTGGACTCCATATTTGCATGAGTCTAATCCCTGACTCCATATTTGCATGGGGCTAATCCTTGCCTCCATATTTGCATAAGTCTAATCCTTGAATCCATATTTGCATGAGGCTAATCCTTGACTCCACATTTGCACGAGGCTAATCCTTGCCTCCCCATTTCCATAAGGCTAATACTTTCCTCCCCACTTTCACGGGACTAAGCACTGTCCCTCTTTGCACAGATATTGCTCTATTTCTACTACTATCTATTTGATTTTCAATCGGGCTAAGCTCTGCCCTCCCTTTCACAAGACTAAGACTTGTCTTGTCACATCATATTATTGCATATCATGGGCTGAAACATCACCGATCTATACGAAGGCGTCATAGTCTAAATGCATCATTCTCATAGCCGGAAGACACCATGTCATGGCCTGAGGATCTCTCGAACTTGCATATCATTATTTAAAGGCATCATGGTTTAGAGGCACCATTTTCATGGACCGAGAACATCATTTCATGTCCTGTGAATCCCTCACTACAGGATGTCATGGTCTAAGGACGTCATCTTTAATCGTCCGAAGACAACCTTCATGGTCCAAAGGGAATCTGCATCATGTTTAAATTTTCGCAAATACGTTTGTAGCATCTTTTATCTGCAGGTAACCAGTAAGCAACCATTATCCTAGCAAGAGCAATCTCACTCCAGTTCCCTCCAACTATCCCAAGCCTCAACCACTCACCGTAGCCGTTTTCGCATCTCGTGTCCGTTCTTGCAATAATTTTATCGGCATACTCCGTGGGTGAATCTTGATCTACACATGGACTGATTCCTGCAAAACCGGGGATATGTAGGCAACTCAAATATCGGAGTTCAGCCTCTGTCTTTCAAAACATCCCATCCGGTCAAAATTAGCCATCATTTATTTACCCGAAAATTCTTTCATCCTTCCCGGTAAAGAGGGGCAGCTGTTGATACCCAAATTTTCCCTATATGTTTTAAATATGCATAAATACTTTCAAAAATAGCATATAGATGCATATATAAGCATGCACAAGGTTTATATAATTTTTTCCATAATTTTTAGGGTTTAAATTGATTTATTTCCTTCCCTTTTATTCATAAAATCTCCAATAATTATTTTCCTATTTATTGTTATGATGATTTATTCATTGAATCTCTATACTTATGCCAAAAATATTGTCAATATATTTTTTACGCATTTTTATAATTGCATTTGGTATTTATTAAGCTAAATTACATATAATTGCAATGTTAGCCCATTTAATGGATAATTATATTTTATATGCGTAAAATTGATCCCTATATTTTTAAAATGATAAATATATATTTTAAGTTATTTTGGTACATAAAATTATTTTTTTAGAAATTGTTTATTACTTATTATAAATTAGATAGGGGAAATTGGCTATATGAATTATAGCTAGATCTGCATTTCGATTATAGCCTAAATTTATCCCAACCCCCAGCCCAATTTTATACCCAAACATCCAACCCAAACCCTGAACCCGCCTACCCAACCCAACATCAATTAAATCCTGTATCAATCCTTTCCTTTTTTAATTCCAACAACCCCTAACCCTATCTCATTTCCAAAATTCCGCCGCTCTCAAATCCTCTCATCTCCTCTCTTTTCTCAACCTAACCCTAGTCACTTTCAACTGCCTCCCTTCTCCGGTCTTCTCCGATGACCACCCTTCAACCCCAAGCCTTCGATGGCTTCTCCATTGCCTTGCTCATCTTCTATGAGGCCTTCAAGGGCCCTGGGCAACACCGACTTATATCTTGGATTTTCTGTCTTGACCATTCAAGGCTACTCCGGTGTGATTTCAAATGAAATCACACTGTATTTGTTACGATCTTTGAAGTACTAAACATGTTCTTTAGTTTCTATTTGGGTTTCTTCTGAAACCCTAATTTTCATTTGCATCTCTTAGATCTGTGCTATTTTTGAACGATTCGAGTCTGTTCCTTCTATGTTCTGCACTGGTCTCGAACTTCTTTTACAAAAATCATTGATTTTAAGTTATTTTACTTTCTTTTGAAGTTAGGGTTTTTAGGAACTTCTTCTACACTTTGTTTAAATCGATTCTTCATGTTTTAACTTCTATCCTTGCATATCTTGACTGATTCTATGTTTTTTACTCCCTTTTCAACTCGCCTATGTTGAAAACCCTAATTTCTTAGTTCCAACCTCAGGTTTCTGGGTTCTGTTTTATAATGTGTTCAGTAAATCTGTATGTTCCTATGATTCTATGATTTTTTGCCCTATGTTTGCTTTTTATGGTTCCTAATCGAGGTTATCCCTGCCTATTGTGTGATTTTGCCTTATTTCGTTCACTAATGATTCTGATTCTTCACTTCTCCTACCTGTATCATGTTAAGCTTACAAATTCAGACTATGCTCTATATGAATCCTTAATTCTGTATGTGATTCTTGTCCTACTCGACCTCTTAAGGTTCTGATTTTTGCTTACCATGTGCTTGTTCTTATAGAGTGGTGTTAAATCAATGCTACCTCCTATTCTTGCATCCTTGAATCTTTGTGATTGATCTCTCACTGATTCCGCGTGTTATTTCTGCTGAATTTTACCTTGTAGAATTTTTTTGACCTTATTCTATGGTCAATTATGCTATTAATTGGTTTCTTAAGACTTTCCTTGATTGAATTGTGTTGAACCTAGCCTCTATTCCCTATTATGTACTTATACTATGTAGAAAATATTTCCTTATTTGTCATGTTCATCCTTATACGATTTCTTTCCTTACTTATCATGTGTCTATGACCATTTGAGGTTAACTCCTCAATTAAAGGGAGTACATGCCTTGATTTTCTGATTGACTGGTTCTGAGTTCCATAATTACTATGGACTCTGATTTTTACCTTATTTACTACCTACTTTCAAACTATAAGTACCCTAGTCCTTCATTAGCACAACACACAAACTCTTGGTTCAAAAACTATCTCTCACACTCAAACTTTATGCTTTCTCTTTTGTACTACTTGCTACTGCTTAAATTAGCCGGCTGCAAGCCAAGGCTAACCATTGTATTCTCTTGTTCTTTCATTCTGCTCACTATCCTCTTTACTGGTATGTTCTAGTTTCAATTCAAAGTTCCAACAACAATATGATTCTCTTATTGTTTCAGTTCATCCTGTTCCTGGTTTGCTTCTATTTGTGGTTTTGTTGTGAAACTTGTAGTTGATATTTACATTATTAGCATGTTATATACTTCCCCTTCCTCAAGATCAGTATGTTACCCCTCTACTTGTTTCTGAGCATGTCCATACCAATCACTTGTTGTATGCTTATTATCATGTGCTCCATGAATCCCCATATCCCTATCACCCATGAATGTGATCTTGTTCTTCGTGTCTGGTTTTGTGACTATGCCTGGTCAGCTGTTTCTGAGCATGTCTAAACCAATTCCTAGACCTTTGCCATAGTTTGAAATCAAGTGTTCTATGTATCCCAAACCCTTTGACCCCTGTTTGTGACTACTGAATTTACTTTGGTTATGTGACTACTGGCTGTGTATAAACCTGTCTTATGGTGTTTGGACATTTGTTCATTTCTTCAATCTCTTTCCAAACAGTCTCTGTTGTTTTACTACATTACTTTCAAACAGACTTCCTCTTTTAAATACAGTTTTTACTAAAAAACTTGTGTCAATCACTTTCACTCTACTCTTAGTCAATAACTTCTGCCCCCTCCAGTACGTGTGTCACACCTCCTTTTTCCGCGCCCGCGAGGGTGCGTGGGGAGTTTTCTCCAATTAAAGGACAGTCGAAACGGGATTTGTTTGTTTGTTTCAGAGTCGCCACTTGGAATTTTAAGGCGTCCCAAGTCACCGGTTTTAATCCCTGAATCGAGGAGAATATGACTCTGTCTATTTAACAGTCTGCGCACCAGAAATCCGGATAAGGAATTCTGTTAACCCGGGAGAAGGTGTTAGGCATTCCCGAGTTCCGTGGTTCTAGCACGGTCGCTCAACTGTTATATTCGGCTTGATTATTTTTGATTTGTTAAATACATTTTTATTGCATGATTTTATTGTTACCGCTTCTATTTAGATTTAAAGACCCTTCTTTGAATCGAATCACGCGTACGTATATTCGTGTTATAAATTATATTTTTAAAACATGCAGAGTTGTGTCACGCGCACGTGTACACAATAATATAGATAATATTTTTATTAAAAAATCATTTTCGAAATTATGCTTTAAATAAAATCTAGAACATTCGCCCTTTGGTATAATTAAGTAGTGAACATCACATCTCGGATTTTTATGAAATTAATAATGATATTCTCCGAGAAATCTCTTTTTAATAAAAATTTGCTCGAAGTTGCGCGAACGCATAATCCGAATCGCCTTTAGAAGTATAATCAAGTCACGCGAACGCATCCTTAATTATGCAAATATTCTTGACAGTAATATAAATTCTCTACAAATGTTTATTGCATACATCTATTTTTAAATGTAAGAGTCATGAGAAATCACTATTTGAGATGCCTCTAAATTCCTTGAAAAGAATTCACAATTCATTAAGTGTTGACCGCAAATTATATTTTTACGTGTGAATTATATTCCTCAAAAACCATGAGTTTAAAGAGTAAAATAAAAATAAAAATAAAAATAAACAACGTGTGATTAATACTACCATTTTTATGGTAAATACAATATTTATCTACCCAAAAAGCGAATTGCGTATAAAACTTAGGAAAACAATTGATTTAATAAATGAAGTAATATTGTTTTGAAGAATTTTCATTGTTATATTTGGAGCAAACGCTATTTACACATTTTTTGACTTAAAATGTTACAATCTATAAATCCCATACTTCTTTTACACCACTTGTTTTTAGTCCGAGGTTATAATTGTTTGGTTAATTTTGCTTACGAAGATTGGGTTTGAGATAAATAAACCAATTCTTATATTCTGCCTATGCGAATATTTGCAAACACTAACTCTATATTTTGTAAAAAATCATTGACATTATTTCATATATTAAAAGAAATGAGTTGATCGCGTTCCTAAAATAACTAAGCCATTTGTTATTAAGAAAGAGAACTAATCTACCAATTGATTTAATACTATATTAACCAACTAAAACAAAACTGAAACTTAAACTAATAAAATTTAAATGAGTAGAAGACATCCTTATAATTCCAAACTTCATTTACTTGCCATGTTGAAGCTCTTCACAACATGAGTTTAAAAGATATGTACCTGATATTGGAAGCAAAAGAAAATGAAGATGAAAATCAGCAACAGTAATAACAGTGTAACAGCAACAACTGCCCAGCAACAGTAACAACCCAGTAACAGACCGGTGGAGTAGTAATCCCAAAAACAAAAGCTTTTAGCTTTGAATGAAACAACAACCATTAATACTAATTTCAAACAAAGAAAGAAAGCAGAAGATTTTTTAGTTTTTTTTTATTTGAAAGCTTAAATATTTTTCGGAATTTTCTATCTTTTAAATGTTCAGCCCTTTTCTCTCTCTTATTTTCAGATTTGTTTCTCTCTTCCATTTTTTTTCTCTCTGTCTCGTGTATGTTTCTCTTATATTCTCCTTGTCTTGTGTCCAAGACTTCATATATATAATCTCATCCCATAAATCTTTTAATCAATTAAAATCAATACTTTTTCTCTACCCAACCCATTATCTTCCCACTCATCCCTATTACATTAAATAAACATATCACACCACCCCATTTCATTTTGTCCCCCATGCCTAACATAAAATAATGCAAGATTCCCCCTTTAAATTAAATCTTGTCCCCCCTTTATATTAAATAATCATATCACTACCCACCCCATTTCATTTTGTCCCCCATGTTTCAAATAAACAATTACAAAATATACAATTCCTAAACTACCCCTCATGACCTTACTGAAATTACCAAACTACCCCTGAACGTACTACAAATTACCAAACTACCCATCAGCTATAACACATCATTTAATCAAACTTAACCAAAATATAGACAATATGATTAGTTTCTAACAATGTTCAAACAACAAATTTCATGAACATGATTACTTCAACATTTCAACAACAAAGCACATGAACATGATTTTAACAACATTTCAACAACAACTCACATGAACACAAATTGAACAACAAAGAACAACTAAAATTTGATTTGAACAATATTTTAGCAACAAACAATCCTATTTTCGGATTCAACAACTACAACAAACAAGTATATTTAGATTTCTAACTTCAATCATATTGAACTTAAAATCAACCATAACGACATTACAACTAACAATTCCTATATCAAACTTAAACAAGATTATGAGACAAATTCACGAAATAATCATAAATGATAAACAAGAAATCAAACTATACAAAATTCGGATTCAAGATCATCCAAACAAAGTATGAACATGAATGAATCTATTTTAACACAACAAACATGACGGATTAAACGATTAAATCAAT